>NC_048221.1:19139031-19190297 GCF_002007445.2 Ailuropoda melanoleuca
GCTCAACTCAGGGGACCGGCTGAAAAAGGTGTCCCCTACTCCTCCGCCATCTTAACCTCCTCCTCTCTTCAATTTATCCTAACTCTTTATTAATAGTTTAGCTACGTATGGCATGCTAAGTTAGAAATTCTTTTCCTTCAGCATTTTTAAGGCATTGTCCATTGTGTTCTGCTGTGCATTGTTAGTATTAAGTCTATGACACCTGATCTTTTGGGTATGATCTATTTTTTCCTATTTGGAAGCTTATTAGAACCATAATTCTGCTCCCAGGGATCTGGGATTTCACAATCTGTTCACAAATTTCATAGTATGTTCTTTAGGGTGGGTAATTGTCCAACGTGTTTGGTCCTTGGGGGCCCTTTTTATTAACTGTAAATGAATAGCATGAGAATGCCCAAAGGTTAAAAAGCTTTACGATACCAAGATTCTGAGAGCTCAGGGTTGGAAGGGGGCTGGAGTGGTTTTTTTTTGTTTGTTTTTTTGTTTTTGTTTTTGTATATGTTCATATAATTCTCCTATATTTTGTACTCATATCCATTCCTCAGATGAGCCTGGTATCACCCAATCTTGAGTAAAAATCCATTCACTGTTTGGAGAATAAACTTTCCAGTGGAGGAAAGGGGATACGCTGAGATGCAGATTAGAGGAGGTGAATCTAATGATCTAAATGCTGTCTAGAAATTTTAAGTCAATCTTTTCTTATTTTAGCATCTCCCTTGAACTCCTTCCTTCCTACCTCCTTCCTGCCACTTCCAGAGTTACCCGTTATTGCCAGTTCTTGAGCTTAAGAATTTTGAGGTGTAAATTGGGTTGGTTCTTTTTACTATTGGTATGGGTTTGGTTTTCTCAGACTTGCCCATCTGTTTTTTAGCTCTTAAAATTATTTAGGTTTTGTTTCCGTTCCCATTTTCTTCATCCTATGGGTTGCAGGACTAAAAATAATTTTTTTCTTAACTATGATTTTAGTTAGATTTTAGGAGGGAGTGAAATTGGATGCTTGTATTTGGCTAGCTTCCTTTGCAATTTAAATTTAAAAATTTTATGGCCCAATTATTTGTTGGAGCAGAAGAAAATGATGATTTTTAAACTTTCACATCCTAAAAAACCCGATAATTCATCAAGGCATTACTTCTTAGGTATTGGGATACTAGTATCAGTGGAGTATAGGGTCTGAAGAAGTTTTTCCCATAAAGAGCCAGAAGTCCTATTTTCTTGAATGCTTGACCCAGGAATTTAATATTGAGTGCTATATTCGTGTAAGGTTTTTAGAAATCAGTGACTGTTTTCCATGGATGTCAGTGAAGTTAGGTGCATGTTTGTCAAGGAGTGGCCACAGCTTTCATCAAATTCTCAGGCACGTTTCTCTGCTTGAGGCATGAAGTTAGGTTTTAAAGTGAAGTGATTCAGGGGTTTTCTCCTGTTTTCTATCAGAGGTAAAGATTAGATCCAATCTTTGAATCCCAGTATTTTGTCAGTGTTGGCCTTTTATGCAGCCAGTTACAGTGAGGGACTGTTTCCAAATCACAATAGAAAATTGTAGGGTGTTTTTTTCTGCCTTAAAAAAGTATAACTTTATTTTTATTACTTGTTTTGAGTTTATCTGCTATATCTAATGAGTCTCGTTTGTATTAATTTTCTAGTTTTGTGATTTTGCATCCGTAGCCTTAAGCTATCATATTTCAGGTCTCGGTGTGTGATTGCAAGGTTTTTAAAAAAATTAATATTTTTTGTACTTCCAGGCAGAAACAGTTCTTTATAATTATACTACTGCATAATGACAGTTTTCCATCTAAATAAACAGCATGTTGAAATTGTGTGCTATGATTATTATACTAGCTTTTGGAGTTATGTTCTTCCACTTGAGGTTTTTGGGGTTTTATTTAGATTTAGTGTAGTATATTTTTAAATACTCTAGTTCAGTTATTTTCTCTAATATTCATCTCTTGCAGTTTTTTTATCATCTTGTTTTCTTGTTTCCTCATTGACCTATAGCAGGGAATGGTATAACTGTCCTTTAGACAGAAGAGATACATACCAGTGAACTGAACAAAATTAAAAATTTTTTGTTAGGTGAAGTCAGCTTACCAATGTATCTTTCCCTTCTTAATTGTTTTTATTTTATTTTTAGACCAGCTGTCATTTCATTGCTCCTCCATTCCCACCTGTCCTTTTCAAATTAGTGACTGTCTTTTTTTTATAATATTTTTTTATTATATTATGTTAGTCACCATCCAGTACATCCCTGGTTTTTGATGTACAGTTCAATGATTCATTAGTTGCGTGTAACACCCAGTGTACCATGCAATATGTGCCCTCCTCACTACCCATCACCAGCCTATCCCATTCCCCCACCCCCACCCCTCTGAAGCCCTCAGTTTGTTTCTCAGAGTCCATAGTCTCTCATGTTTCATTCCCCCTTCTGATTACCCCCCCTTTCTTTATCCCTTTCTTCTCCTACCGATCTTCCTAGTTCTTATGTTCCATAGATGAGAGAAACCATATGATAATTGTCTTTCTCTGCTTGACTTATTTCACTTAGCATTATCTCCTCCAGTGCCGTCCATGTTGCAGCAAATGTTGAGAATTCGTTTTTTCTTATAGCTGAGTAATATTCCATTATATATATGGACCACATCTTCTTAATCCAGTCATCTGTTGAAGGGCATCTCGGTTCCTTCCACAATTTAGCTATTGTGGACAATGCTGCTATGAACATTGGGGTGCCATATGGCCCTTCTCTTCACTACGTTTGTATCTTTGGGGTAGATACCCAGTAGTGCAATGGCTGGATCATAGGGTAGCTCAATTCTGCTTTTAAAAAATTGAACCAATCCGTTCCTTAACACTTCATTTTATTTTTCATCTTAGCATGTACTTGACCATCTGATGTACTATGTAGTTTTGATTTTTTTTTTTTATAACCTGTTTATTCCCAGAATGTTTTAGCTCCACAGGGGCAAGGGTTTTTGTATCATTTGTTGACTGCTATATCCCAGAGCCACTATTGTAATAGTGCCTGACATATAATAAATACTTGATGAATGGATCTCTGTCCATTCATATGCTTCTATTCTTCAAAAGAAGTATGAAGAGAAGGGTCTTAATTACTGCACAGTCCTGAATTTGAATCCTGGTTTGACTTCTTACTAGTTTTGTGACCTGAGGTTTGCTAATTGAACAATTTGTAACTTTTTTCCTTCTCTATAGGACTTGGCAACTGAAACTTGTTGGATTTAAAGTGAACCATCCCAGTTCACCTTGATTGCTTAAAAAAACCCTACTTAATCAAATTCTAATTGACATACAATAAGTTGCCCCTATTTAAAATATACAGTTCAGTAAATTTTGACCTATATATTCACCCTTGAATCCATCATTATAATCACTCCCAAAAGTTTCTTTAATCATCCTTTCATCCCTGCTTTCCCTTCTTGCCCCTTTTCTCATCTTCAAACAACCACTGATCTGCTTTTTGTCACTGTACCTTAGTTTACATTTTCTAAAATTTTATAGAAATCAGTTATAGTACATGTACTCTTCTTTTGCCTGCTTCTTTTCATTTAGCCTAATTATTTTGAGATTTACCTATGTTATTGCATGTATCAGTAGTTCATTCCTTGCTGAATAGTATTCCATTGTATGGACATACCACAGTAGTTTGTCCATTCGTCTGTTGACGGATATGTGGTTTGTTTCCAGTTTTTTGATATTACTATCTGTAAGCTACAATGAACACCCATGTATAGGTCTTGGAATGGTTGTCTTTTTCCTTTCCTTTTGGGGAAATACCTAGGAGTGGAATGGCTGGATTTTGTGGTAAATGTGGTTTAACTTTTTTTAGAGACTGCTACACTTTTTTTTTCAAAATGATAGTGCCATTTTATAATCCTACCAGCAGTGCATGAGAATTCCAGTTCTTCCACATCCTTGCCAGTATGGTCAGTCTTTTTAATGCTAGCCATCTGTAGCTGTGTAACAGTATCTCATTGTGGCTTTAATTTGCATTTACCTAGTGACTAATGATGTTGAGCATCCTTTTATGTGCCATCTGTTTACCTTCTTTGGAGTGAATGTTCAGATCTTTTTACGCATTTAAAAATTAGGCTGTTTTCTTGTTATTGGGCTTTTATAGTTGTTCTTTTTGAAGTTTTAGAATCATTATTTAAGCCATGCTTTTCATGATCTTAAAATTTCATGCCACATATCTGGGTTTTTCTTTTTACCATAATAGCTCTTAAAAATTATGGTAAAATATGTATAACATAAAATTTACCATTTTAACTCCCATTTTTTTCCTTTTTTCTTTTTTAAAATTTCATTTAAGTTCAGTTAACTAACATATAGTGTTATTAGTTTCAGAGGTAGAGTTCAGTGATTGATCAGTTGCATATAACACCCAGTGCTCATTACATCACCTGCCCTCCTTAGTGCCCATTCCCAGTTACCCCATCCCCCCATCAACCTTCCCTCCAGCAACCCTCAGTTTATTTCCTATAGTTAAGAAACTTTTTGATTTTGTCTTATTTTTCCCTCCCTTCCCCTGTGATTCTGTTTTGTTTCTTAAATTCCACATATGAGTGAAATTTTATGGTACTTGTCTTTCTCTGATTGACTTATTTCACTTGACATAATACCCTTTAGTTCCATCCATGTTGTTGCAAATAGTAAGATTTCTTTTTGTTGTTGTTGTTGGCTGAGTAATATTCCATTGTATATATATACCACATCTTCCTTATCCATTCATCTGTCGAAGGACTTGTGGGCTCTTTCCATTATCTGGCTATTGTGGACATTGCTGCTATAAACACTGGGGTGCAGGTACCCCTCTGGATCACTACATTTGTATCTGTTGGGTAAATACCTAGTAGTGCAATTGCTGGGTTGTAGGGTAGCTCTGTTTTTAACTTCTTGAGGAACCTCCATACTGTTTTCCATTTTTTGAGTACATACATGATGTTGTATAACCACTACCACTATCTGTTTCCAGAACTTTTCATAATCCCAAACAAAAATTTGAACTCATTAGACTGTAACTCCTCAGTCCACTCTCCCCCTGTCTAGATATTTTATGTAAGTAGAATCATGTAACACTTTTCCTTTTGTGTTTGGCTTATTTCACTTAGCATAATGTTTTCAAGGTTCATCCACTTGTATCATGTGGTAGTACTTAATTACTTTTTATGGCCACAGTATTTCTGTGTGGGGTGTGTGTGTGTTATGTCTGTGTGACATTTTGTTTATTCACTAATCTTTTGAAGGACACTTTGATTGTTTCCATCTTTTGGCTATTGTGAGTAAGGCTGCTATGAACATTGATGTACGACTGAGTCCCTGTTTTCAGTTCTTTTTGGTATATACGTAGGAGTGAAATTCTTGGATCATATGGTAATTCTATGTTTAACCTTTTGAGGAACCACCAAACTGTTTCTCATAGCACCTGCACCATTTTACGTTCTCACCAGCAATGTACAAGGATTCCAATTTCTCCACATCCTTGCCAACACTTACTATTTTCTGTTTTTTAAAAGAAAACAGTAGCCATCCTAGTAGGTGTAAAGTGGTATCTTGCATTTGCAAGATTTTGCATTTGCATTTTCCTAATGACTAATGATGTTGAACATCTTTTCATGGCTTATGGCCATTTGTGAAATGTCTGTTAAAGTCCTTTGCCTGTTTTTGAGTTGGGTATATTTTTTATTTTTATTTTTTTGAGTCGTAGGACTTCTTATGTATGCTGCATGTTAAAGACATGATTTACAGATATTTTCTACCATTCTGTGAACTGTCTTTTTATTCTCTTAACAGTGTCCCTTGATGGACAAAGCTTTTAATTCTCATGAAGTCCAGTTTATTTTCTTTTGTTGGATCTTTGGATGTCACATCTGAGAAATCATTGCCAAATCTAATGTCACAAATATTTGCCCCTATGTTTTCTTCTGTGAGTTTGGTAGTTTTAGCTCTTGTATTTTGGTCTTTGGTCCATTTTGAGTTAATTTTTGTATGTAGTGTAAGGTTGGGCTCCAACTTCATTTTTTTGCATGTGGATGTTGTTTTACGCCTGGCATCATTTCCTGAAGTGTGTTTTTCCCTGTTTGATGATCTTGGCACTCTTATTAAAATCTGTTAACTACATGCGTGCGCGCGCACACACTGTATGTTGGCTAATTGAACATAATAATAAAAAATAAAAAATCTATTGACTTTTAATTATATTCCACTGAATCTATATGTCTGTTTTAATGTGAGTACTATATTAGTTTTTTTTTTAAACAAACTGAGGGCTTCAGAGGGGCGGGGGTGGGGGAATGGGATAGGCTGGTGATGGGTAGTGAGGAGGGCACGTATTGCATGGTGCACTGGGTGTTATATGCAACTAATGAATCATGGAACTTTACATTAAAAACCAGGGATGTACTGTATGGTGACTAACTTAATAAAAAATATTATAATAAAAAAATAAAATATTTTCTTTTTAATTTTTAAGTAATCTCCACACCCAATGTGGGGCTCAAACTCTTGACTCTGAGATCGAGTCATATGCTCTTCCAAATGAGCCAACCAGGCACCTCCCATATTGTTTTGATTACTGTAGTTTTGTAGTAAGTTTTGAAACTAGAACATGTGAGTCATACAACTTTGTTCTTTTTTAAAAAACTTTATTTATTTTAGAGAGAGAGAGTGAGAGCACATGTGAACATTGAGCAGGGGGAGGGGAGGAGGGAGAGGGAAGAGACTCTCAAGCAGACTCCCCACTGAGCCCAGAGCCTGATTCGGGGCTTGATCTCACAACCCCCAGATCATGACCTGAGCCAAAATCAGGAGTCAGATGCTTTACTGACTGAGCCACCCAGGTGCCCCACAGCTTTGCTCTTTTTAAAGATTGTTTTGGCTATATGGGGTCTCGAGATTCCATATGAATTTTAGGGTGGGTTTTACTATTTCTGCAAAAAATACTCTTGGGATTTTGGTAGGGATTGCATTGGATCTGCAGATTGCTTTGGGTGGTATTGTCATCTTAACTATTCTGTCAATCATGAACATAGGCTATGTTTCCACTTATTTATTTTTTTATTTTTTTAAAATAATTTTTTTTATTATGTTAATATCCTTAGTTTTTGATGTAGTGTTCCATGATTCATTATTTGCGTATAACACCCAGTGCACCGTGCAATATGTGCCCTCCTTAATACCCATCTCTGGAGTTGCCACTTATTTAGATTATTAATTTTTTTCAGCATTGTTTTGTAGTTTTCAGCTTACAAGTCTCATGCCTCTTTGGTTAAATTTATTTCTAAATATTTTATTCTTTTTGATGCTGTTGTAAATGAAATTGGGTCACAACCAAGGCATGTGTCTGCACTGGTCCTTCAGGGATCTGTCAGACCATCTACAATGTGTAACACTGAATTTTTGGAGGACAAGGTCCACAGTGCCTTCTCTGCACCAGGCAGCTGCTCCAGGAAATCAGGCTGCTATTCTCATTGCTGGACAGGGGCTAAGGAATGGACTGTGATAGCTGATTTGCATATGTTTTTCTACTACCCAGGATCAGCAACATCTCCCTTTATCCCTTCATAGTGAGCACACCTCTGATTATTATAAGTGTCCAGTTAGGTTCCAGAGTTCCAAGATAGTTGATTCTAGTAATTTTTTCCAGTTTACAGTTTCTTTCAGTGGAGGGACCAACTCATAAACTTCCTACTCTGCCATTGTGTGATATCACTCTTATTGGATTTTTAGAGTTTTATAAAATGTATTTGGGACATAAGTCCTTTATCACATATATGCTTTGTAAAGGTTTTCTTCCAGTCTGAGTCCTGTCTTTTCATTCTCTTAAAATTGTCTTTCAGGGGCACCTGGGTGGCTCAGTCGTTAAGCGTCTGCCTTCGGCTCAGGGCGTAATCCCGGAGTTCTGGGATCGAGCCCCACGTCAGGCTCTTCCGCTGGGAGCCTGCTTCTTCCTCTCCCACTCCCCCTGCTTGTGTTCCCTCTCTCGCTGGCTGTCTCTCTCTCTCAAAAAAATAAATGAATAAAATCTTTAAAAAAAAGTGTCTTTCAAGGGGCAAAAGTTTTAAATTTTGATGATGTCCAGTTTATCAATTTGTGCTTTTTTGGAATTCTGCCTTCAGTGTCTTATTGAAGAAATCTTTGCCTAACCCAAGGTAACAATGCTTCTCTCTGATGTCTTCTGGAAGTTTTATAGTGTTAGGTTTATATTTAGGTCTATTATCCATTTCAAGTTGTTGTTGTTTTATTTTTTTAAATATGGTGCAAGATAAGGACCTAAGCTCATTCCTCCCCCCCCCCCATATAGATATCCAGTTGTTTCGGCACCATTTGTTGAATAGGCTATCCTTTTTTTTTTTATTATGTTCAATTAGCCAACATACAGTACATCATTGGGTTTTGATGTAGTGTTAAATGATTCATTAGTTCAGTATAACACCCAGTGCTCATCATATCACATGCCCTCTTTAATGCCCATCATCCAGTTACCCCATCCCCCCAGTCACCTCCCTTTCCACAACCCTCAGTTCATTTCCTGGAGTCAAGAGTCTCATATGGTTTGTCTCCCTCTCTGATTTCTTCTCATTCAGTATTCCCCCCTACCTCTAATGTCCTCTGCACTTTCCTTTTTATTCCACATCTGAGTGGATAATTGTTTTTCTCTGACTGACTTATTTCACTTAGCATAATACCCTCCAGTTCCACCCATGTCAGTGTAAATGGTAGATATTCATCCTTTCTGATGGCTGAGTAATATACCATTGTATATATGAACCACATCTTTTTTTTTATTATGATATGTTAGTCACCATATGGTACATCATTAGTTTTTTTTTTTTTTTTTAATTTTATTTTATTATATTGTGTTAATCACCATACAGTACATCCCCAGATTCCGATGTAAAGTTTGATGCTTCATTAGTTGCGTATAACACCCAGTGCACCATGCAATACGTGCCCTCCCTACTACCCATCACCAGGCTATCCCTTTCCCCCACCCATTATTAGTTTTTGATGTAGTGTTCCATGATTCATTGTTTGTGTTTAACACCCAGTGCTCCATGCAATACATGCCCTCCTTAATACCCATCACCGGGCTAACCCATCCCCCTCATCTCCCTCCCCTCTAAAACCCTCAGTTTGTTTCCTGGAGTCCATATGAACCACATCTTCTTTATCCATTCATCTGTGGAAGGATATCTCTGCTTCTTCCATAGTTTGGCTATTGTGGACATTGCTGTGCATATGGCCCTTCTTTTCACTACATCTGTATCTTTGGGGTAAATACCTAGTAGTGCAATATAGAAGTGGAAGGAAAACTTTCAAGCTCGTTCTATGAGGCCAGCATTATCCTGATCCCAAAACTAGACAAAGATCCCATCAAAAAGGAGAATTACAGGCCAATATCCCTGATGAACTTGGATGCCAAAGTACTCAACAAGATGTTAGCCAATAGGATCCAATAGTACATTAAAAGGATTCTTCACCACCACCAGGTGGGATTTATGCCTGGGATGCAAGGGTGGTTCAACATAGGCAAATCAATCAGTGTGATAGAGCAGATTAATAAAAGAAACCATATAATCCTTTCATTTGATGCAGAAAAAACATTTGACAAAACACAGCATCCTTTCTTGGTTAAAACTCTTCAAAATATAGGGATAGAGGGAACATACCTCAATATCACAAAAGCCATCTATGAAAATCCCACAGTGAATATCATTCTCAATGGGGAAAAACAGAGCTTTTCCCTTAAGGTCAGGAATACGACAGGGATGCCCACTCTCACCACTACTGTTCAACATAGTACTAGAAGTCTCAGCCTCAGCAATCACACAACAAAAAGAAATAAAGGACATTCAAATTGGCAAAGAAGAAGTCAAACTCTCTCTCTGCAGATGACATGATACTTTATGGAAAACCCAAAAGACTCCACCTCTCAGTTACTAGAACTCATACAGCCATTAGGCTATCCTTTTTACACTGCATTTTGTGTCTTTTTAAAAAAAATTAGCTGTCCCTATATGTGTGGGTTTATTTCTGGACTCTTTATTCTGTTCCACCGATCTGTTAGTCTGTCTTTACATTAATACCATGCTGTTTTGATTATTGTTGCTTTATAATAATTATTGAAATCAGATAGTGTTAATCGTGTTAACTACTTTCTTTTTCATAGTTCTGGCTATTCTATGTCCTTTCATTTCTATATAATTTAAAAAATCAGTTTGTCAGTTTCTAAAAAAAACCTGGGATTTTGTTTGAGATTGCATTGAATCTATAGATCAATTTGGAAAATATTGTCATTTTAACAGTATGAAGTCTTTCAACCAATGAAAAGGGCATATCTCTCCATTTATTTAGGTTTTCTTTAATTTATCTCAGAAATATTTTAGTTTTCAGCATACAGATTTTTTCCCACTATTTTGTCACATTTACTCCTATGTATTATCTATTTTGATGTTATTTAAATGATATTATTTTTTAAAATATCCTTTTCTGTTTTCTGCTAGCATATGAAAATGTAATTGATTTTTGTATAGTGATCTTGTAATGTATAAACATACTAAACTCACTAGTTCTAATTACTTTTTTTGGTAGATTCCATTTGATTTTCTAGTAGACAGTCATGTAATCTGCAAACAGTTTTACTTCTTCCTTTCCAATTTTGATGCTTTTTCTTTTGTTATGTTCACTTAGCCAACATGTAGTATATCATTCGTTTTTGACGCAGTGTTCATTAGTTCATTAGTTGCATATAACACCCAGGGCTCATTACCACCTGAGCCCTCCTTAGTACCCATCACCCAGTTACCCCATTCCTCCCCTCCCTTTCGTAACCCTCAGTTTGTTTCCTGGAGTCCAGGGTCTCCCATGGTTTGTGTCCCTCTCTGATTTTTGTTTCTTTTTCTTGCCTGACTGTGCTGGCTAGAATCTTAAGTACAATCTTGAAGGTGGTGAGAGTGGGCATTCTTTCTTTTCCCCCTGATCTGAAAGAGAAAGGATTCAGTCTTGCAAAGTTGACTTCTAAAAATTAAACTAGTGAGTTATCACAGTAAATGTTAGTAACCACTGTGGGGGAAAGCCAAGAGATTGTGTAGGATGCCAAAGAGTTTGGAATGTTCTCTGTAGGTAGCAAAGACTGCTGTGTGGTCACAATTGGGGAAGGAATGAATAAAGGGCATGGTCAGTCAAGAGAGTGGAAAAGAGAGCTCCAAAAAGCCAGATGTTGGTAGCATTTGTGTGCTCTTCAGAGGAGAGAGGCATGAGTTTTTTGAACAAAGTACAGTCTGGAGAATAGTGCTTTATGGTGGGACGAGGTTGGTACTTTTAGGCTTTGCGTGACTTGGATGAAAGATCTCCTTTACACTCTTTACCCCCTTAATTGTTTCTTGCTTACCAAACTGTCTTCTGATAGACTTGTATATTCTCCTACCAGTAGTATTGCCTTGAAATGGGGACATCAGTGTCTTGGATGCTGGGAAAGAAAGTTCTACATTAAAAAGTTAATTACTAGTAGTTTGATTATTTTGGGGGTTTAATTATGAGGGATAGATTGGGGTGACTATTGTGTGTCAGATGACCTCTCTTGGAATGCCTTCTCATTTGTTGTAAGAAATAATGCTGTCGTTTAGGTCTCTTAGAAGACTTTTGCCTTGGTTTCTTCTGCTAAACACTAACTTTCCCTCTTCACTTCCTTCTCTCCCTTCCCTCCTTACTTCTTAAATTAAGATTAATGGGATAATTTGGGTGATATACCTAGGAAAGTGTTGGAGATGGGAGTAGGCCTTCATCAGTTAGCCTGTGTTTGTCAACACTCACCTCTCCCCATAGCCTTTATTCGGTATAGCTTTTTTTTTTTTTTTCCTAAAGTAGGCTCCATGCTCACTGTGGAGCCCAACATGGGGCTTGAACTCACCATCCTGAGATTAAGACCTAAGCTGAAATCAAGAGTCAGACACTTAACTGACTGAGCCAACCAGCTGCCCTATAGGTATAACTCCAGATAGGCTTCCCTTACTCCATGGGGTGCCTGGGCAGCACAGTCAGTTAAGCATCTGACTCTTGGTTTTGGCTCAGGTTCTGATCTTAGGGTCATGAGATCGAACTCTGGGTCGGGGTCCCCACTCAGTATGGAGTCTGCTTAAGACTGTCTCTCCCTTTCCTTCTGCCTCTGTCTGCATCCCCCACTCTCTTTCTCTCTCAGATAAATAAATCAATAAATCTTAAAAAATAGTCTTCCCTTACTCCAAATATTTAATTAACATCTTACTCTGTTTCCACAGTCTAGGACAGTTTAACATTTAACGTTTGCATAGCATAGATAATACGCTTTTCATCACTTATCTTTTGTTGGAAGTACATTTCTAGTATGGTATGGCACAGGGGAATGGGAATAGGGAAGGAAAGATTGTATTTAGGGCAAAGGGAAGTTGAAAGAAAAGTAAAAGCTATGATTTTCTTCTCTACCTGGACTTTCACATAGTTTTAGACAGTTTATTAGTAACTATGTTTGTTTGGTTTAAGAGTGTAGTGGCTTATCAAGGATAGATATTTTCATGAATCAATCTGTAGTCAATATTCCTTTTTCAAACTTCTTTTTATACCTATTTTTCTCAGTCCTGTCAGTGGACATCATCTTTGACTACCTTTACCTTTAAGGATTAAGCATGGCTTATAGAAAAATTCTGTCACAGGTGCTCCTTATCACCCAGTAGCTATTCTAAAAAGAAAGGGAGGGAAGTCTCTCTAGAAGCAAATTACAGATAAAAGTCTTAGGCCCTTTCTGTAAACTTAATCATTACAGATGCACTGAGGTGGCATTTAACTGACAGTATATTTTTTAGAGCCTAGTGCCATAGTTAATTTTCCTATTTCTATCTCTGTTTTCAAATTATTTTTTTTTCGTGTTCTTTTTTTAAAAAAATGTTTTTATTATATTATGTTAGTCACCATACAGTACATCCCTGGTTTCCGATGTAAAGCTCGGTGCTTCATTAGTTGCGTGTAACACCCAGTGCACCATGCAACACGTGCCCTCCTCACTACCGAGCACCAGTCCATCCCAATCCCCACCCCCTCCCCTTTGAAGCCCTCAGTTTGTTTCTGAGAGTCCATAGTCTCTCATGTTTCATTCCCCCTTCTGATTACCCCCCCTTTCTTTATCCCTTTCTTCCCCTAGATCGATCTTCCTAGTTCTTATGTTCCATAGATGAGAGAAACCATATGATAATTATCTTTCTCTGCTTGACTTATTTCACTTAGCATTATCTCCTCCAGTGCCATCCATGTTGCAGCAGATGTTGAGAACTCGTTCTTTCTGATAGCTGAGTAATATTCCATTGTATATATGGACCACAACTTCTTAATCCAGTCATCTGTTGAAGGGCATCTCGGTTCTTTCCATGATTTGGCTATTGTGGACAATGCTGCTGTGAGCATAGGGGTGCATATGGCCCTTCTCTTCACTACATCTGTATCTTTGGGGTAAATACCCAGTAGTGCAATGGCTGGGTCATAGGGTAGCTCAATTTTTAACTTTTTAAGGGACCGCCACACTGTTTCCCAGAGTGGCTGTACCAATTTGCATTCCCACCAACAATGTAGGAGGGATCCCCTTTCTCCACATCCTCTCCAGCAATTGTTGTTTCTTGCCTTGTCAATTTTTGCCATTCTGACTGGCGTAAGGTGGTATTGCAAGGTGGTTTTGATTTGAATTTCCCTGACGGCTAATGATTTTGAACATTTTTTCATGTGTCTGTTAGCCATTTGTATGTCATCATTGGAAAAGTGTCTGTTCATATCTTCTGCCCATTTTATGATTTGTTTATTTGTTTCTCGCGTATTGAGTCTGAGAAGTTCTTTGTAGATCTTGGATACCAGTCTTTTATCTGTAGCATCATTTGCAAATATATTCTCCCATTCCATGGGCTGCCTCTTAGTTTTTTTGACTGTTTCCTTGGCTGTGCAGAAGCTTTTTATTTTGATGAAGTCCCACAAGTTCATTTTATGTTTTGTTTCTCTTGCCATGTGTCATGAAAAAGGTTGCTTTGGCCGATGTCGTAGAGGTTGCTGCCTATGTTCTCCTCTAGGATTTTGATGGATTCCTGTCTCACATCAAGGTCTTTCGTCCATTTGGAGTTTACTTTGTGTATGGTGTGAGAGAGTGGTCAAGTTTCATCCTTTTGCATGTAGCTGTCCAATTTTCCCAGCACCATTTATTGAAGAGACTGTCTTTTTTCCACCGGATGTTTTTTCCTGCTTTATCAAAGATTAGTTGCCCAAAGAGCCGAGGGTCCATTTCTGGTTTCTCTGTTCTGTTCCATTGGTCTATGTGTCTGTTTTTGTGCCAGTACCATGCTGTCTTTGTGATCACAGCTTTGTAGTACAGCTTGAAATTATTATTATACACAGTGGACTTTGCCCAGTTTCCTATTAGCCCTTAAAGAATATACAGTCTACATTTTATTTTATATTGCAGTGTTTCACTTGCTTTGCATGAGGTAGTGTAAAGTAATAATTAATTATCATTTGGGAAGGAGGTGTGGATTACTTTGGCGTTATTCGTGGCCAGTTGTTGTATGCCTTAAACCAGATTTACTTTGCTATCCATGTCCTCTCAGGGTGTGTCCCTCCCTCATCCTGCTGAAGGAATGCAAATTAACTTCATTAAAGACCCAAATAAAAACTTAGTTAAGACAGATCTGCTCTAAGAAATCATGTATAGCCAAGGCAAACAAATTATTTTTGTTTGAACTATTTTTTTCCTTTTTCTTTTCATTGGTATAGATAATACAGAAATGACTGTTATTGGGATTGCTTCTCATTTAATGTAATCATCCTAGGATTAACTAAATAGCAGTGCTTCAAATGCAAGCTATTTTAATTCTTTTTCAAGTATTTTATTTATTATTATTATTTTAATAATTTTTTATTATGTTAGTCACCGTATGGTACATCCCTAGTTTTTGATGTAATGTTCTATGATTCATTACTTGCATATAACACCCAGTGCACCATGCAATATGTGCCCTCCTTAAAAAGTTAAAAATTGAGCTTCCCTATTTTGATATTTTTTTGACCTAGAAATAAGAAAAATAGCATAAAATATCTAAGAGACTGATAATATTTTTGTGAGTTTCTAAAGTAGTACTAAGTTGATAATGTGGTACATAGTCTGTGTTAAAGCTATTTTTAAGGAGAGTAATACCTACAGGCGATTTTTTTTCATGTGCCTTTGAACCTATAACGTGCTTGTTGCAGGGGCTTAAGAAGAGTTGACTTTTTCTTTTTTTAAAGATTTTTATTTATTTGAGAGAGAGAGCATAAGCAGGGAGAAGGGCAGAGAGAGAAGCAGGCTCCCCATTGAGTGGGGAGCATAATTTGGAGTTTAATCCCAGGACCCTGGGATTGTGACCTGAACCAAAGGAAGATGCCCAACTGACTGAGCCACCCAGGTGCCCCGAGTTGACTTTTTATAATCAATTTTATTGTAATGAATATATAGGTATTACAGTTTATATAAATGTTAAGTGAAATTATAGTAGTTTTCTATCCTGAGATTATTATGATACCATTAGCAGCAATTAATTACATGCACAGTAGCAATAAGGAACACACAGGTTCATTCTTTTTTAAAAAAAGATTTATTTTATTTTTTCCTATTTTTTTAATAATAACTTTTTTATTATATTAGTCACCATACAGTACATCCCCAGTTTTTGATGCAGTGTTCCATGATTCATTATTTGCGTATAACACCCCAGTGCACCATGCAATATGTGCCTTCCTTAATGCCCATCACCAGCCTATCCCAGTCCCCCATCCCCCTCCCCTCTGCAGCCTGCAGTTTGTTTCCCAGAGTTCACAGTCTCTCATGGTTCATTCCCCTTTCTGTTTACTGCCCCTTCATTCTTCCCTTCCTTCTCCTACCGCACATTGATTATTCTAATGTGTGTTTAGAATAGGGCTGAGAAGCACTCATCTAGGGCAGTAGTTTCCAGATCTGGATGTGTATCAGACACCTGTGAAGTTTTAAAAATAGATTCTAAAACTCCACTCCAGACTGACTGGATCAGAATTTCCAGGGATTAAAAAAAAATCCTTGTGCAGGCATTTCATTAAAAGAGAACTGAACCTAGGATACCCTCTTTTGGACATTGAATAACCAGAGGATTAAATTTAAATTCAATTAGCCAACATATAGTACATCATTAGTTTCAGATGTAGAGTTTAGTAAGTCATCAGTTGCATATAACACCCAGTGCTTATCACATCATGTACCCTCCTTAATGCTCATTACCCAGTTACCCCATCCCCCTACCCACCACCCCTCCAGGAACCCTCAGTTTGTTTCCTATAGTTAAGAACCTCCCTCTCTGATTTCTTCCCATTCAGTTTTCCCTCCCTTCCCCTTTGATCTGTGCACTATTTCTTATATTCCACATATGAGTGAAACCATATGATAATTGCCTTTCTCTGATTGACTTATTTTGCTCAGCATAATACCCTCCAGTTCCATCCACGTTGATGTAAATGATAAGATTTCATCTTTTGGATGGCTGAGTAATATTCTAGTGTGTGTGTGTGTGTGTGTGTGTATGTATGTATGTATGTATACCATATCTTTTTTATCCAATCATCTGTCAATGGACATCTGGGTTCTTTCCATAGTTTGGCTATTGTGGACCCAGAAATGGACCCTCAACTCTATGATCGACTAATCTTTGACAAAGCAGGAAAGAATATCCAATGGAAAAAAGAGAGTCTCTTCGACAAATGGTGTTGGGAAAATTGGACAGCCACATGCAGAAGAATGAAACTGGACCATTCTCTCACACCATACACAAAGATAAATTCAAAATGGGTGAAAGACCTAAATGTGAGACGGGAGGGATGCCTGGGTGGCTGGCTGTTAAGTGCCTGCTTTCGGCTCAGGTCATGATCTCAGGGTTTTGCGATCGAGCCCCGTGTTGGGCTCCCTGCACAGCAGAGAGTCTGCTTCTCCCTCTCCCTCTGCCCCTTCCCCCTCTGCTTGTGCTCTCTCTCTCTGAAATAAAAATTAAATTAAAGTGAGACAGGAAATCATTAAAATCTTGGAGAACACAGGCAGTAACCTCTTTGACATTGGTCATAGCAACTTCTTGCTAGATACGTCTCCTGAGGCAAGGGAAACATAAGCAAACATGAAGTATTGGGACCTCATTAAGATTAAAAGCTTCTGTACAGTGAAGGAAACAATCAACAAAACTGAAAGGCAACCTATGGAATGGGAGAAGATATTTGCAAATGACATTTGATAAAGTGTTAGTATCCAGAATCTATAAAGAATTTATCAAACTTGAGACTCCAAAAACAAATAATCCAGTTAAGAAATGGGCAGAAGACACGAACAGACATTTTTCCAAAGGATATACAAATGACCAACAGACACGTGAAAAAATGCTCAATGTCACTTACCATCTGGGAAATGCAAATCAAAATTAGATACCACCTCACACCTGTCAGAATGGCTAAAATTAACAACACAAGAAACAATAAGTATTGGTGAGGACGCAGAGAAAGGGGCTCTTGTGAACTGTTGGTGGGAGTGCAAACTGGTGCAGCCACTCTGAAAAACTGTTTGGAGTTTCCTCAAAAAGTTAAAAATAGAACTGCCCTAGGATCCAGCAATTGCCCTACTTAGTAATAACACAAAGGATACAAAAATACTATTTTGAAAGGATGCATGCACCTTGATGTTTATAGCAGCATTACCAACAATAGCCAAATTATGGAAAGAGCACAAATGTCCATCGACTGATGAATGAATAAAGAAGATGTGGTATGTACACACACACACGCACACACACACACACACACACACACACACANAAGATATGAACAGACACTTTTCCAATGAAGACATACAAATGGCTAACAGACACATGAAAAAATGTTCAAAATCATTAGCCATCAGGGAAATTCAAATCAAAACCACACTGAGATACCACCTTACGCCAGTTAGAATGGCAAAGATAGACAAGGCAAGAAACAACAATTGTTGGAGAGGATGTGGAGAAAGGGGATCCCTCCTACATTGTTGGTGGGAATGCAAGTTGGTACAGCCACTCTGGAAAACAGTGTGGAGGTCCCTTAAAAAGTTAAAAATTGAACTACCCTATGACCCAGCCATTGCACTACTGGGTGTTTACCCCAAAGATACAGACGTAGTAAAGAGAAGGGCCATATGCACCCCAATGTTCATAGCTGCATTGTCCACAATAGCCAAATCATGGAAGGAGCCGAGATGCCCTTCAACAGATGACTGGATTAAGAAGCTGTGGTCCATATATACAATGGAATATTACTCAGCTATCAGAAAGAACGAATTCTCAACATTTGCTGCAACATGGACGGCACTGGAGGAGATAATGCTAAGTGAAATAAGTCAAGCAGAGAAAGACAATTATCATATGATTTCTCTCATCTATGGAACATAAGAACTAGGATGATCGGTAGGGGAAGAAAGGGATAAAGAAAGGGGGGGTAATCAGAAGGGGGAATGAAACATGAGAGACTATGGACTATGAGAAACAAACTGAAGACTTCAGAGGGGAGGGGGTGGGGGAATGGGATAGACTGGTGATGGGTAGTAAGGAGGGCACGTATTGCATGGTGCCCTGGGTGTTATATGCAACTAATGAATCATCGAACTTTACATCAGAAACCAGGGATGTACTGTATGGTGACTAACATAATATAATAAAAAAGCATTAAAAAAAAAAAGAAATGGGCAGAAGACATGAACGGACATTTCTCCAAAGAAGATACACAAATGGCCAACAGACACATGAAAAAATACTCAACATCATTAGCCATTAGGGAAATTCAAATCAAAACCACATTGATATACCACCTCACACCAATCAGAATGGCTAAAATTAACAAGTCAGTAAACAACAAATGTTGGAAGGATGCAGAGAAAGGGGAACATTTTTACACTGTTGGTGGGAATGCACGCTGGTACAGCTTGGAAAACGGTATGGAGGTTCCTCAAAAAGCTGAAAATAGAGCTACCCTATGACCCAGCAATTGAACTACAGGGTATTTACACCAAAAAAGAGATTTAATTTAGAGAGAGAGCATGAATGGGGGGAGGAGCAGAGGGAGAGGGAGGGAGAGAATCCTCAGGCATACTTCTGCCTGAGTGTGGAGCCCCATGCAGGCCTCAGTTCCAGACAGGATACTGAGATCATGATGTGAGCAGAAACCAAGAGTAGGCTGCTCAACCTACTGACCTACCCAGGTGCCCCCGCACAGGTTCATTCTTATTTTTTTAATTTTTATTTTTTAGAGAGGGAGCATGCATGTGAGAGAGTGTTTAGGTGGGAGGAGGAGAGACAGAATCTTAAGCAGGCTCCAGGTTCAATGCAGAGCCCAATGTGAGGCTTAATCTCACAACCCTGAGATCATGACAAGCTGAAATCAAGAGTCAGAGGCTTAACCCACTGAGCTACCCAGGGGCCTTCATTCTTATACTTTGATGGTTTGAAATAAACTTCAGTACCCATAAGAATTTTTTTTTTGTTTATACTATTCCTTCCTCCTTCATATGGAAATATTCAAATTGAAAATGATAATTCATAGGAAGGTTTGTGAATTCTTCATAAGAAAAGTATATTAAGTAGGTGTGCCTAGGTGGCATAGTCGGTTAGGTGTCCAACTTGATTTTGGCTTAGGTTATGATCTCAGCTGGATCCCATGGGATCCAGCCCCATGTCGGGCTTTGGGGTCAGTGTGGAGTGTGCTTGTCCCTCTCCTCCTGCTCCTCCCCTTGCTTGTGCTTTCTGTCTCTGAAATAAATCTTAAAAAAGAGGAAGAATGTGTTATGTAGTTTTAAAATATGCTAGTGAAGAGGGGAAAAACTACTCTGTGATCATAAAGTGGAGGCAGTCAGTGAACACACAACAATTTAAAGAATACATAGGTATTACAGTTTATGTAAATATATGTTGAGTGAAATTGATTGTTTTTCCTCCCTTCTATACTTGCTATTACTTTTGTCATGCATTTTACTTTTCAGAATACTACAAATACACAGCACATTGGTACTGTTTTTGTTTTTTTAAGATTTTATTTATTTGACAGAGAGAGAGAGACAGCCAGCGAGAGAGGGAACACAAGCAGGGGGAGTGGGAGAGTTATTTGAATAAGCAGGATCTCAGCAGAGGAGCCCGATGCGGGGCTCAGTCCCAGGACTCCGGGATCACGCCCTGAGCCAAAGGCAGATGCTTAATGACTGAGCCACCCAGGTGCCCCGTTTTTGTTTCAGACTAGGAGTTGGCAAATTTTTACTCTAAAGGACCAAATAGTAAAATATTTTTAACTTTATAGGCCAAGTGGCAAAATTGATGTATATTATGTAGGTATACTTCTTCAACAAGAAAGGAAATAAATTTTCACACATTTTTTATTGATGAAATTCAAAATATAAAAATAATTGAGCACAATTTTTTTGGTAACATATATCTAATGAGAAGAATAGAATTATTTTTTTTGGATTAATTGTCTTTTAATGTTTATATTCCTGCTAGTCAAAATCACTCACAAATCTTTATCTGTTAATGCTGATCTGTAATGAGATTTTGTTTTCATCTTTATAAACACTTTTTCAGACAGATATCGGCAAATACTGATGTCAGTCTTTATATATGTTTTAATTTGAGAGTATTCATCATTTGGAAGGCATTAATGGAATTTATTAACCTCTTCTCTTGTTATTTGCCATTTAGCATGTCATTATGTTGCAGATTAAACTACTTCCAACTGATGGTTAGGTGGAAGGTCCTCAGTTGCACCATTATATGGATTTTGAAATATGGAAATTTCCTTTGCATTTGCACTGAAGTTTAAAAAACTCTACAGGAACTGTATTTTGAGCACAAAAATGTGTGGGATCCAAATTTGAGTTAGAAAGGAGATATTGTTTCTTTTTTTAACTTTTGAAAGTATGAAAAGTTTATAAAACAGCTTAACATTAGTTGTGATTTGAGTTGGCATCAGAATATCTTTAATATAGGTATCAGTTTCACAAATAAGTTTGATTTTAAGTTGAATTCATTAAGAAACATTATCAAGACTGAATCAAAAACTAATTTCCAAAGCCATTTATTATTTGATAATAATAGTGGATGAGGGAAGGGGCCCCTGGCTGACTCAGTCAGTGGAGCATGTGACTCTTGATCTTAGGGTTGTGAGTTCAAGCCCCATGTTGGGTGTAGAGATTACTTAAAAATAAGATGTTTAAAAAAAATAACGGATGAGGGAAGTTTTCATTCACAACAATTTCAGTCACAGCTTGAAGTGCAATAAAATTGCAATAAAACTTGACCATTAGTAAGCCATCTTGCTGCTGTGCGCTTGAGCGAGTCAGGATACTTGCTTTCTGTTTTTCATAAAAATTCATGGAAGTGAAGATCATCAAGTCCATGAGAGCAAATGAAGTTCTTTGTTGACTACTGGCAGATTAACACATGAAAGAGTCATAGAATTTCTTTTTTTTTTTTAATTTAATTTTATTATATTATGTTAATCACCATACAGTACATCCCCAGATTCCGATGTAAAGTTTGATGCTTCATTAGTTGCGTATAACACCCAGTGCACCATGCAATACGTGCCCTCCTTACTACCCATCACCAGTCTATCCCATTCCCCCACCCCCTCCCCTCTGAAGTCTTCAGTTTGTTTCTCATAGTCCATAGTCTCTCATGTTTCATTCCCCCTTCTGATTACCCCCCTTTTCTTTATCCCTTTCTTCCCCTACCAATCATCCTAGTTCTTATGTTCCATAGATGAGAGAAATCATATGATAATTGTCTTTCTCTGCTTGACTTATTTCACTTAGCATTATCTCCTCCAGTGCCGTCCATGTTGCAGCAAATGTTGAGAATTCGTTCTTTCTGATAGCTGAGTAATATTCCATTGTATATATGGACCACAGCTTCTTAATCCAGTCATCTGTTGAAGGGCATCTCGGCTCCTTCCATGATTTGGCTATTGTGGACAATGCAGCTAGAGTCATAGAATTTCTGCAGAGTACTTGCTGATGAATCCTACAATGAATAGCCATAGATTTTAAACATCTTACATTTGTGCAAGCTTTCTAAATTGGTCCACTTTCTGTCCATGTATATTTTCACTACTATTAATCAGAGCACATCTTAGTAACTTCCACTTCAGATGGTACTGAGTGTTGTCTCAGCTTGTTCAGTCACGTCAGACTTGGAATTGACTTCTTAAATATAACTGATCGGTATCAGTAACATTTGTTGAGTCAAGCAAAACCACTTGTATTTCTTTGCCTTTAAAAAAAAATGGGTTAGCCCAGTGATGGGTATTTAGGGGGACATGTATTGCATGGAGCACTGGGTGTTATATGCAAACAATGAATCATGGAACACTACATCAAAAACTGATGTTGTACTGTATGGTGACTAACATATTACAATAAAAAAAATAAAAAGGTGTAAAAAAACTAATGATGTACTGTACCTTGGCTAATTGAATTTAAATTTAAAAAAGTATATAATTCAGTGGTTTTATGTATTTAGAAAGTTGAATTACCATCATCACTATCTAATTCTGGAATATTTTCATCACTCCATAAAGAATCTATATACCCAGTGACAGTTACTCCACATTCCTCTCCAAGGATATGGCAATTACTAATCTACTTTCTGTGTCTATGGATTTGCCTATTCTGGATCTTTCATATGAATAGAATCATAAAATATGTGGTCTTTTGTGTCTAACTTCTTTAACTTAGCATAGGTTTTCAGAGTTCATCCATGTAGCAGTATGTATCACTACTTGATTCTTTTTATGGATGATAATATTCCATTGTATGAATATACCACATTTTATTTATCCAGTCATCCATTTGATGGACATATGGATTGTTTCACTTTTTGGCTATTACAAATTGTGTTATGAACCTTTGTGGGTAACTTTTTGTTTGAGCATATGTTTTCAGTTCTCTTGGGGTGTATATGTAGGAGTGGAAATGCTGGATCATATGATAAGTATATGTTTAACTTCTTGAGGAACTGCCAAACGATTTTTAACAGCAGCTGTACCATTTTACATTTCTACCAGCAATATATCCCTATAGTTTTATTGTCAATCTTTTTGATTATAGCCATCTTAGTCGGTATGAAATGGCATCTCATTGTTTTGATTAGCATTTCACTAGTGACTAATGATGTTGAACATTTTCATGTTTTATTGGCCACTTGTACATCTTCTTTAGAGAAATAGCCATGCAGATCCTCTTTCCATTTTTAATTTTTTTACTGTTGTAAAAGTTCTTTTATATATTCTGGGTGCAAATCCTTTGTAAGATATATTATTTGCAAATATTTTCTCTCATTCCCTGGGTTTTCTTTTTCACTTTCTTGATGGTGTCCTTTGCAGCACAAATTTTTTAAGTTTAATGAAGTTCAATTTATTCTTTCTTTTGTTGTTTATGATTTTGGTGTCATATATAAGGAAGCACTAACTAATTTAAGGTCATAAAGATTTACTCTTAAATTTTCTTTATAGTTTAGTTCTTATATGTTGTCTTTGATCCATTTTGAGGTAAAATTCACATATATTGAATTAGTTGTACAGTTTTGCCCAAAGTCTATACTTACACATTGTCAAACACTATTTCTGTCTTTCTAGAATATTCTTTTTGTGCTACCTGATCAGTCCATGTTTCTCTAGAGGCAACTGGTGTTTTGATTTTATTTTTCTTAGATTAATTTAGCCTATTCTACATCTTCTAGTAAATAGAACTATGTAGTATGTACACTTTTGCATCCAACTTCATTTTTTGGGGATAATGATTGTGTTATTTGTCCAATGTGTTACTTGTACCAGTGGATCTTTATTTTTTACATCCAAGTGATATTATATTTTTGAATATTGCATATTTTATCTATACTTACTTTGATGAACAGTTGGGTTGTTTCTAGTTAGGGGCTATTGTGGATAAAGCCGCTGTGAACATTCTTATAGAAGTTATTTGTTTGTTTGTTTTGAGTCACTCTGATGAGGGGTTTATAACTTTTTTTTGCATCTTTTTTCACTAAGGTGTAGTTGACACACAATATTACATTAGTTTTTGGTGAACAACAGTGATTCAACAACTCTGTAGCATATGCTATACTCATCACAAGTATAGTGCCATCCGTCACCATATAACATTATTATAGTATCATTGACTAATATTCCCTACACTGTACCTTTCATCCCTGTGGCCTATTTATTCCATAACTAGAAGCCTGTACCTTCCACTCCCCTTTGCTCATTTTTCCCATTTCCCCAGTCCCTGGCAATCAATTTGTTCTCTGTATTAGTAAGTCTGTTTATGCCTTTTTGGTCCATCTTGTTTTTTAGATTGCACACATAAGTGAAATAATATGGTATTTGTGTTTTTCTTTTGGATTTATTTGAGCATAATACCCTCTAGGTCCATCCATATTGTCACAAATGGCAAGATTTCATTCTTCTTTATAAGTAAAATTCCATTATACACACACACACATACACACACACACACACACACACACACACACACACCACATCTTCTTTTTCCATTCATCTATTAATGGACACTTAGGTTGCTTCCATACATTGTTTATTGTAAATAATGCTACAGTAAACATAGGGATGCATGTATGTTTTTGAATTAGTGTTCTTGTTTTCTTTGGGTAACTACTTAGTAGCTGAATTACTGGGTCATATGGCATTTCTATTTTTAGATTTTTAAGGAGCCTCCATACTATTTTCTACAGTGGTTGCACCAATTTACATTCAGATCAGCAGTGCATGAGAGTTCCCTTTTCTCCACATCTTCACCAACACTTGTTATTTCTTGTCTTTTTGATACCAGCCATTCAAAGAACTGATTTTAGATTATAAGACTTGATACATGGTAGTAGAAATCCTTTAAGATTGACAAGGCTATTCTTGTTTCTTTGTATCCTTTTTTAAAAAAAAGATTTTATTTACTTATTTGACAGAGGGAGACAGCCATCGAGAGAGGGAACACAAGCAGGGGGAGTGGGAGAGGAAGAAGCAGGATCCCAGTGGAGGAGCTCGATGTGGGGCTCGATCACAGGACCCCGGGATCACGCCCTGAGCCAAAGGCAGATGCTTAATGACTGAGCCACCCAGGCGCCCCTGTTTCTTTGTATTCTTATATAAATTTTGAAATCAAATTATCATTTTCCTAAAAAAAAAAAGACATGGGGTTAAATTTTAAAAAACTTAATTCCAGTATGATAACATACAGTGTTACATTTTCAGTTGCATGATATACTGATTTAACTATTCTGTTCATTACTCAGTGCTCATCATGATGAGTATACTCTTAATTGCCTTCTCCTGTTTCACCCATCCCCCTACCCACCTCTTCCCTCTGGCAACTACCAGTTCTCTATTTTTTTTTTAAAGATTTTATTTATTTACTTGACAGAGATAGCCAGCGAGAGAGGGAGCACAAGCAGGGAGAGTGGGAGAGAAAGAAGCAGGCTTCCAGCAGAGGAGCCTGATGCAGGGCTCGATCCCAGGACTCTGGGATCACGCCCTGAGCCGAAGGCAGACGCTTAACGCCTGCGCCACCCAGGCGCCCCCCAGTTCTCCATTTTTAAGTCTGTTATTTTTTTTCTCTTTTTTCTTTTTTTGTTTTGTTTTTTAAATTCCACATATGATACCAGTCTTTAATCTGTAGTGTCATTTGCAAGTATCTTCTCCAAGATCTACAAAGAACTTCTCAAACTCAATACACGAGAAACAAATAAAATTAAAAAAAATGGGCAGAAGATATGAACAGACACTTTTCCAATGAAGACATACAAATGGCTAACAGACACATGAAAAAATGTTCAAAATCATTAGCCATCAGGGAAATTCAAATCAAAACCACACTGAGATACCACCTTATGCCAATTAGAATGGCAAAAATTGACAAGGCAGGAAACAACAAATGTTGGAGAAGATGTGGAGAAAGGGGATCCCACCTACATTGTTGGTGGGAATGCAAGTTGGTACAGCCACTTTGGAAAACAGTGTGGAGGTCCCTTAAGTTAATAAAAATTGNACCAGCAATTGCACTACTGGGTATTTACCTCAAAGATACAGATGTAGTGAAGAAGGGCCATATGCACCCGAGTGTTCATAGCAGCATTGTCCACAATAGCTAAATTGTGGAAGGAGCCGAGATGCCCTTCAACAGATGACTGGATTAAGAAGCTGTGGTCCATATATACAATGGAATATTACTCATCAGAAAGAACGAATTCTCAACATTTGCTGCAACATGGACGGCACTGGAGGAGATAATGCTAAGTGAAATAAGTCAAGCAGAGAAAGACAATTATCATATGGTCTCACTCATTTATGGAACATAAGAACTAGGGAGACGGGTAGGAGAAGAAAGGGAAGAAGAAAGGGGGGGTAAACAGAAGGGGGAATGAGCATGACAGACTATGGACTCTGGGAAACAAACTAAGGGCTTCAGAGGGGAGGGGGTGGGGGAATGGGATAGGCTGATGATGGGTATTAAGGAGGGCACGTGTTGCATGGTGTACTGGGTGTTATATGCAAGTAATGAATCATGGAACTTTACATCAAAAACTAGGGATGTACTGTATGGTGACTAACATAATATAGTAAAATATTATTAAAAAATTCCGCATATGCTTGAGATCATATGGTATTTATCTTTCTTGACTGACTTATTTCACTTAGCATTATACCCTTTAGATCCATCCATATTGTTGCAAATGGCAAGATTTCATTCTTTTTTATGGTTGAATAATATTCCATTGTGTTTACGTATATATACAGACACACTACATATATATACATGCATATATATACATACACACTACCTGTTCTTTATCCATCTATGGATTGACAGTTGGGTTGCTTCCATATCTTGGCTATTGTAAATAATGTTGCAATAAATACGGAATTCTGATTGGTATTATAGATTTTCTCTTTTGTACATTTGCTTTTCATTTCATGAATTTTGTTCACATTTTTATTATGAGGACTTTGTTTCTCAAAGTATAATCATATTTAATTGGTGATTCTTTATAAAATTGTATGTTTATATTAGTTAAGAAGCCTCCAGTGTTATTTCTTCTTAAATAATTGAAACATGTTTCCCCAAAAGGGACAGGTGAACACAAGTCATGCTGAGGAAAAGAGAAACTCTGTTTACAGAAGCATTTTCATACACATACTACTCAAGAATAGTAATTTTGCCAAAATGTACTTCAATATACTGAGCTACTTTATATTACTACTCAAAATATAGATTAAGTTGAAAGTGGCTTACATATTTGAGGATGAATTAGTGAAGAAGGGAAAGTTTATATTTAAGAAAATGTAGTCCTTAATTTCAGTGACACTGACCTTGTCTCAGTATTTAAAAATCTAATTGATGTGTTTATTTTTGTTTTCCTAGTGATATGCAGCTTTCGAGGATCTGTCCCTCAAGGGTTGGTCTTAGAAATAGGAGAAACGGTCCAGATTCTTGAAAAATGTGAAGGTAAGTATGGACCTATACAGTACACAAATAGTGATGATTTTTTTTTTAAAGATTTTATTTATTTATTTGACAGAGATAGAGACAGCCAGCGAGAGAGGGAACACAAGCAGGGGGAGTGGGAGAGGAAGAAGCAGGCTCATAGCGGAGGAGCCTGATGTGGGGCTCGATCCCATAATGCCGGGATCACGCCCTGAGCCGAAGGCAGACGCTTAACCGCTGTGCCACCTAGGCGCCCCAATAGTGATGATTTTGGGTAGTATTATATACATTTATTTTGTAGCAGTAGATTATAAGCAGTCATTTTGAAAGCATAATTAACCACATTATGATATATTGTTATAAAATCCTTCCTGATTTATATTTATCATAAATATATGGGTTATTTTGGCTCTAATCTAATAGCAACAATTAAAGAACTCATTGTTTGCCCTCAGAATGTAATTATTACACACTATGTTAAATGATTAATTTTGATTTTACAATCAAATAGATAATCTTCTACCCATGCTTAGCTGCATTTGAATAGAATAGAATTGTAATTAGTTCATTTGTATGTTTCTGTTTGATTGGCTGGATGTGATCAGTTATAATTAAAACAAGGCAGTAAATATGCTCAAATGAAGTTTGGCTTGACTACTAGCCTCCTCTGTGATGTATATGGGTATTTCTGCTGTAACATTCATGCATTATTGAAAAATGTAACATTTTGCAAAATCATGCACTTGGGGCTCCTGGGTGGTGCAGTTGGTTAAGCATTCGACTCTTGGTTTCAGCTCAGGTTGTGATATTAGGGTTGTGGAATCAAGCCCTGCATCGGGCTCTAAGCTCAGTGCAGAATCTGCTTAAGAGTCTCTCTTCCTCTCCCTTCACCCCTTCCCCCTTGCTCTCTCTCTGTCTCTAAAATAAATAAGTAAACTTTTTAAAAAAATCATGCACTCAGATCAACAAGATATATGGGAAAAATAAAGTTAGGGAGAAATCACATAAAATGAGGTACTGATAAAAGCAAAATTGATACCATAGGTGAGAACCTGGGCAGCCTAAGCTGGCAGTTCTGCGGGACTAAAAGCCATCTCAAATTATATAACAGAATGAAATGTTGCTATGTGGGCATGGAGACAATGCCATGTAAATGGAGCTCTGATCCAGTTTCCTACTCTTAAGATGGTTATGGAAGTAAGTGTAACCTACCATGACCCAGGAATTATGTAAATTTGGGAGTGCACTTTTCTAGAAAGGGAGCTCTAGTGCAGCACTCATTCAAAATTTTCTTAAAACAGAAATATAAATCAATACCTCTTCATGATAAAACTCTTAGCAAAATAATAGAAGGGAATTTTCTTTTTTCTTTTTCTTTTTTTTTAATTATTTATTTATTTGACAGAGATAGAGACAGCCAGCGAGAGAGGGAACACAAGCAGGGGGAGTGGGAGAGGAAGAAGCAGGCTCATAGCAGAAGAGCCTGATGTGGGGCTCGATCCCATAACGCCGGGATCACGCCCTGAGCCGAAGGCAGACGCTTAACCGCTGTGCCACCCAGGCGCCCCTAGAAGGGAATTTTCTTAAACTGGTAAAGGATGTCTACTAAAAAGCTTACAACAAATATCATTATCCAATTGTAAAATATCGAAAGATTTCCCACTGAGATCTAAAAATGAGATAAGGAGACCTGCTATCAACATGTGTATTGAACATTATACTGGCTGTACTAGCTAGTGTGGTAAGGAAAATAAAATACATAAAGAATGGAAAGATAAGATCGAAACTATCGTTTGTACGTGATATAATTGTGTATGTAGAACATCCAACAGATTTTGTAAAAAACTACTGGGAATAAATATGGGAACTTAAAGATATGATGGCTACAATATCAATATTTTAACTATATATTATTTTGTATGTATTTACAACTAAGAACTAGAAAATGAATTAAAGAAACAATGCTATTTATATAGTATCACAAACAATAAATGCCTAGAAGTAAATCCGATAAAAAATGTAAGACATCTGCATTGAAAACTACAAAAACATTGTTGATAGAAATTAAGGAAAATCTAAATAAATGGAAAGATATACCATGTTTATAGATTGAAAGACTCACTGTCTTGAGATGTTAGTTCTTCCCAAATTGATCGTGGTTTAATGCAATCCCAATAAAAATCCATCAGGTTTTTTTTTCTTTCTTTTTTTTTCTGTATGGTTATTGAACAGCTGATTCCAACATTTATATGAAAATGCAAAAGGTTACAAATAGCCAAGACAATCATGAAGAAGGCAATAAAGTGGAAGATTTATCCTACTAGATATGAAGATTTATTATAAATCAAGACATTGTGGTTTTGGGGCAAAGATAGATAATGAAACAGAATAGAGGGTCCAGAAACTGATCATCATGTATATAGTCCAGTGATATATGAAAAAGGTGAAAATTGCAGTGCACTGGGGAAATGACATCCATTGAAAGAGGTGACACTGGGCCACCTGGAATAAAAAATGATAGTCTATTCAATAAATGGTATTGTGTCAATAATGAAAGCAGTGAATTTTGACCTCTACCTCATAGCATTTGCCCCAAACACAATTCCAGATGAATGCTACCTAAATGTGAAATGTAAAACCACAATGTGCCTTGAAGGAAGTACAGGAAAATATTCTTCTTGACCTTGGGGTAGGCAGAGAGTCTTCTTGATCTTGGGGTAGACAAAAGCACTAACCATAAAGGAAAAGATCGGTAAGTTGTACTTTATTAAAATGAAGATCTGTTGTTCCGAAGACATCATTAAGGAGAGAAAAAGGCAAGTCACAGAGTGAGAGAGATGTTTGACAAAGGACTTGTATTTAGAGTATATAAAGAGCTACTACAAATCAAAAATAATATATTCTGATAGAAAAATTAGCAGAAGTCTTGATGAGGCTGCTTACAAAACGTATATTCCAGTGGCTCATAAACATTTGGAAAGGTGTTTAATTTCATTCAGCAGGGAAATACAAATTAAAACCACAGTGAGATACAACACAGCCACTGGAATGACTAAAATTCAAAACACTAGCAAAACCAAGTGCCGGTAAAGATGTAGAATAACTGTTACTTTCATACGCTGCTGGTGGGAGAGGAAATGGGATAACCAGTTTGGAAAAGTATTTGGCACTATTAAGTAAAGTTGAATGTACACATATCTGATGATCCAGCAAATCTGTTCATAGGTATAAATCCAACAGCAAAATACATGTATAATATGTTAGTAATAGCTTTACTCATAATTGCTGCAAACCAAACTGGAAAAAAAACACGTTAAATAACAGTTAAAATGGGTAAATAAGTTATGGTATATTCATACAATTGAATGTGACACAGGAAAAGTGAATGAATTATTACATACAACAATACAGATGAATATCATATATACACTCTTTCTTTTTTTAAAGATTTTATTTATTTGACAGAGATAGAGACAGCCAGCGAGAGAGGGAACATAAGCAGGGGGAGTGGGAGAGGAAGAAGCAGGCTCATAGCAGAGGAGCCTGATGTGGGGCCCGATCCCACAATGCCGGGATCACACCCTGAGCCGAAGGCAGACGCTTAACCACTGTGCCACTCAGGCACCCCCATATATACACTCTTGACAGAAACCAGATATAAGGGTTCATGCTGTTATGGTCCTGTGTACATAAAGTACCGAATCAGGTAAAACTAATAGCTGGTGATATTTATCAGAATAGTGGTTAGATAACCACTCTTCTGGGTTCTTTTGCTAAGATTGTATCTGTGATATTGTTGTGTATAATAACAATCCATTTTCCTTTCTGTATCATATTCAGTTTAAGGTGTGTCCATGTTAATGATTGGAAGAGACAAGTGGCATTTGGGATGCTGCTAAATTTTACTTACCTGAGTGGTGGGCATACAGTTGTATAGTATTTGAAAATTTACCTAGCTGTAGACTAATGATTTGTATACTTATGAGAGTTACATATCAATAAAAAATTAAAAAAATAAAAGGTCTTGATAAAAAATTTTTTATTATAATAATTATTTATTATATTATGTTAGTCACCATACAGTACATCCCTAGTTTTTGATGTAAAGTTCCATGATTCATTACTTGCGTATAACACCCAGTGCACCGTGCAATACGTGCCCTCCTTAATACCCATCACCAGCCTATCCCATTCCCCCACCCCCTCCCCTCTGAAGCCCTCAGTTTGTTTCTCAGAGTCCATAGTCTTTCATGCTTCATTCCCCCTTCTGATTACTGGTTCCACACAAATTTAAGGGCTGTTTGTTCAAGTTCTTTGTCAAAAAATTTTATGAAAAGTGTACAGATGCAACAACATGGTTGCATCTAAAAAATATGTTGAGAAAAAGAGCCAGATATGAAAGATTACATTCTGTATGGTTCAACTTATATGAAATTCGGGAATAAATTATACTACAAATCTGTGATGATAGAAGACAGCATAGTGGTTTCCTGGGAGAGTATTGACTGGAAAGAGGCATGAAGGAACTTTCAGGATGATTGAAGAGTTCTATGTCTTGATGAAATCTAGGTTATGTGTGTGTTACACTTCTCAAAGCTTATAGAATGGTACGTTCACAATCTGTGCGTGTCACTGTATGTAAATTATGCATCAATGAAATGGATTAATGTTAAAGGACAAAAGCCAACTTACAGACTGGAAACTTTTTTTGAGGTGTAAATGACAAAGATAATATAAAAGAACTCTTAAAAACCAATAAAAATAAATAACAGGTGAGTAGAAAAATGAACAAAAATATGTCTAGGGACCTCACAGAAATGCTCAGCCTTATCAGTACAGTATAGCAAGTTATAATCAGAGTGATGAACAAGTCCACACATATTAGTTTGGGAAGACTAGAATGTCTATTGTATCCAAATGTTGGCCCAGATATGTTTCAATGGGAAATCTTACACACTGTGGCTATCTTGTGATGTAAGATGTGCATATCATGTGATTTAGCAGTTTAACTTCTAAGTTCATAACTTAAAGAAGTGTTTTCACTTTAAAAATTTTTTTAAATGTTAACTTTTTTTATTATGTTCAGTTAGCCGCTGTATAGTACATCATTATTTTTTTGATGTAGTGTTCCATGATTGATTGTTTGTGTATAACACCCAGTGCTCCATGCAATATGTGCCCTCCTTAATACCCATCACCACGCTAACTCACCTCCCCCACCCCCACCCCTCTGAAACCCTCAGTTTGTTTCCTGGAGACCATAGTCTCTCATGGTTCATCTCCCCCTCTGATTACCCCCTCCTTCATTTTTCTCTTCCTTCTCTTATGATCCTCCATGCTATTGCTAATGTTCCACATATGAGTGAAACCATATGATAATTGTCTTTCTCTGCTTGACTTATTTCACTTAGCATAATCCCCTCCACTTCCATCCATGTCGATGCATATGGTGGGTATTCATCCTTTCTGATGGCTGAGTGATATTCCATTGTATATACGGACCACATCTTCTTTATCCGTTCTTCTGTTGAAGGGCATCTCAGCTCTTTCCACAGTTTGGCTGTTGTGGACATTGCTGCTATGAACGTTGGGGTGCACGTGCCCCTTCTTTTCACTACACCTGTATCTTTGGGGTAAATACATAGTAGTGCAATTCCTGGGTCATAGGGTAGCAACATCTTGAGGAACCTCCATAATGTTTTCCAGAGTGGCTGTACCAAGCTTGCATTCCCACCAACAGTGTAAGAGGGTTCCCCTTTCTCCACATCCTCACCAACATTTGTTGTTTCCTGTTAATTTTTGCCATTCTAATTGGTGTAAGGTGGTACCTCACTGTGGTTTTGATTTGAATTTCCCTGATGGCTAGTGATGTTGAGCATTTCTTCATGTGTCTGTTAGCCATTTGTATGTCTTTTTTGGAGAAGTGTCTGTTCATGTCTTCTGCCCATTTTTTGACTGGGTTATTCGTTTTCTGAGGTTGAGTTTGAGAAGTTCTTTATAGATCTTGGCTATCAGCCCTTTATCTGTAATGTCATTTGCAAATGTCTTCTCCCATTCCGTGGGCCGCCTCTTAGTTTTGTTGACTGTTTCCTTTGCTGTGCAGAAGCTCTCTATCTTGATGAAGTCCCAAAGTTCATTTTTGCTTTTGTTTCACTTGCCTTTGGAGACACGTCTTGAAAGAAGTTACTGTGGCCGATGTAGAAGAGGTTGCTGCCTATGTTCTCCTGTAGGATTTTGATGGATTCCTGTCTCACATTGACATCTTTCATCCATTTTGAGTTTATCTTTGTGTATGGTGTTCGGGAATGGTCCAGTTTCATTCTTCTATACGTAGCTGTCCAATTTTCCCAGCACCACTTATTGAAGAGACTGTCTTTTTTCCACTGGATATTTTTTCCTGGTTTGTCAAAGATTAGTTGACCACAGAGTTGAGGGTCCATTTCTGGAGTCTCTATTCTGTCCCACTGGTCTATGTGTCAGTTTTTGTGCCAGTACCATGCTGTCTTGGTGATCACAGCTTTGTAACATAGCTTGAAGTCAGGCAACATGATGCCCCCAGCTTTGTTTTTCTTTTTCATCATTCCCTTGGTGATTCGGGGTCTTTTCTGGTTCCATACAAATTTTAGGATTGTTTGTTCCAGCTCTTTGAAAAATGCTAGTGGTATTTTAACAGGGATGGCATTAAAAGTGTAAATTGCTCTGGGCAGCATAGACATTTTAACAATGTTTATTCTTCCAATCCACGAGCATGGGATGTTTTTCCATCTTTTTGTATCTTCCTCAGTTTCTTTCATAAGTGTTCTGTAGTTTCTAGAGTATAGGTCCTTTACCTCTTTGGTGAGGTTTATTCCTAGATATCTTACGGTTTTTGTTGCTATTGTGAATGCAATTGATTCCTTAATTTCTCTTTCTACAGTTACATTGTTAGTGTATAGAAAAGCAACTGATTTCTGTGCGTTGGTTTTGTATCCTGCCACATTGCTGAATTGCTGTATGAGTTCTAGTAATTCGGGGGGGGGGGCTTTTGGGTTTTCTGCATAAAGTATCACGTCATCTGTGAAGAGGGCGAGTTTGACTTCTTCTTTCCCAATTTGGATGCCTTATATTTCTTTTTGTTGTCTGATTGCTGAGTCTAGGACTTCTAGCACTATGTTGAACAACAGTGGTGAGAGAGGGCATCCCTGTCATGTTCCTGATCTTAAGGGAAAAGCTCTTAACTTTTCCCCATTGATAACGATATTCGCTTTGGGGTTTTCATAGATGGTTTTTATGATATTGAGGAATGTTCCCTCTATCCCTATACTCTGAAAAGTTTTAATCAGGAATGGATGTTGTATTTTGTCAAGTGCTTTTTCTGCATCAGTTGAGAGGATCATACGGTTCTTGTCTTTTCTTTTATTGATGTGCTCTACGACATTGATTGATTTGCGAATGTTGAACCACTTGCATCCCAGGCATAAAACCCACTTGGTCATGGTGAAGAATCTTTTTAATGTACTGTTGGATCCTACTAGCCAGGATCTTTTTGAGTATTTTGGTAAATGCCACTTCTTTTTCACATAGACTCTTCAGACTACTCCTTGCACTCTACCCACAGACTGACAGTGGTAGAATGAGTATTCTCAGCTGTGCAGGCAGGAGAGTATGGAGCAGAGTAGGAACTTCGTCAAAAACAAGTCAAGTACATGTAAAATTCTCGGGCAAGCTCGACTGGTCATTCTGTCCTCAGAGTTAAAAAGCAGTATAATGGCAGCAAGGAAGATGATTATTATCATCAGCCTTCAATAGGTCTGTCTCTGTCTTAATCACACAGTTCTAATTTATCCTGATTACTTTCTACATCTGGTATTCACTTGTCATCTTATCACCCTTTACATTCATCCTGGGCATTACCTTTTAGAGTCTCTCCTGTGCTGGTTTCTCCTGATTCTTGAATCCCATATATTTCCATTCTTTAACTTATGGCTTTATTCTACAGGAATACATCCCCTCATAGCTTCATGAGTAAAGTTATATAGGAGGACAACTGACACTTTACATGTCAGAAAATGTATTTTGTACGCTCTCATATTCAATTCATAGTTCGGCTGAATGATAAAATTCTAGGTTAATTTTCCATCAACATTTTGAAGACACCACTCCACTGTCTTCCAGAGTTAAAGTCCAGCCTCCTGTATATACCATACTCTTTTCTATCTTTGAATGTTGGCTGAATCTTCTTGATCCCAATATTCTGAAATTAAACAATGATATGAGTCTATTTTCATTCATTTGTGTTAGGTACTTACTGGGTCCTTTGAATAAGTAAAGCGATCTCCTTCCATTCTAGAAATTTTTCCTGAGTTATTTCATAGCTGATTTCTATTTTCCAGTTTCTTTCCTCTACATTTCTGAACCTCCACCACCTCTTGAAGCTGACCTTGAATTGTCTTATCTCCTCTAATCTTCTATGACTTGTATTTTTGCTCTACTTTCTGGGAAATTTCCTCAACTTTATCTTCCAATCCTTCTACTGAGATTTTTCATTCCTGCTATCATGTTTTAATTTCCAAGAACTCCTTTCTATTGTCTAATGTTCCTTTCTAATAGCATCCCTGTTCTAGTTACATGGATGCAATGTCTTCCTTTATCTCTGAAGAAATTATTCATAAGCCTTCTTTGTTTTCTAAGTTTTCTTCACCCTATATAGTCTCTTTCCCATGAGTTTATTTTTCTTTTCTTTTTTCTTTTTTTAGGGGGAAAGGAGAAGAGCCATCTTTCATATTAGAGGCATCCTCAAATACCTGGTATCATTGGTTGTCTGCTCATATTTAAAAGAAAGGAAATAAAAAGTTAACTAGAAGCTCTAAATGCATGGGTGAACCTTGCTGACCTTAGGATTCACTGTTTGGAGATCTGGCCACCATTTGTTGTGAAAATCCTTATATCATGGTATCAACTGGGGTCTAGTCAGGAGACAAAAACCAATCTTTCAAATAGGAAAAAAAAAAGTAGTCTTCCTATAGAGCCTCTTTATTGGCAGAACCTAACAAAGATTCAGCTGGCAAAGAAGAAATGTGGTTTGCAGAGTCTCCAGCTCTAGCATCATAATAAAGGGCTAAGAAGGGCATGTTCAGAATTCAGAGACAGTAAGTCAATGCCTGGCACAATCAACACCTTTAAGTCCCTCATCTTGCCCTATTCAGACTGTCCCAAAAGAGCCCTCTAATCTGTTTTGGAAGATAAAGGTCTGGCTGCCAGTATTTCGACAGGCAAGTGGGAGATGACTAGAAGTTTCTATATTCAGTATTTGGTAGGCATGTTGTCATTTAATTCCCAATTTTCCATACGAAGCCTGTCTCCTATGGAACTGTGCATGAAGTCTCCCAATCCACAGATGCTTTATTTATCCTCTATCAAAAATGAGCCTCAAAACTTCTACTAGGATGGGGCACCTGAGTGGCTCACTCAGTTAAGCGATTGACTTTGGTGTCAGCTCAGGTCATGATCTCAGGGTCGTAGAACGAGCCCCACAACCAGCTCTGTGCTTAACACTGAGTCTGCTTTGGACTCTCTCTCCCTCTCCATTTCCCCTCCCCTCCATGTGCACATGCTCTCTCTTTCTCTCTCTCTGTCTCAAATAAATAAATTTTTTATTATAATATTTTTTTATTATGTTAGTCACCATACAGTACATCCCTGGTTTTTGTTGTAAAGTTCCACGATTCATTAGTTGCATATAACACCCAGTGCACCATGTAATAAGTGCCCTCCTTACTACCCATCACCAGCCTATCCCATTCCCCCACCCCCCTACCCTCTGAAGCCCTCAGTTTGTTTCTCAGAGTCCATAGTTCTCTCATGCTTCATTCCCCCTTCTGATTACCCCCCCTTTCTTTATCCCTTTCTTCCCCTACTGATCTTCCTAGTTCTTATGTTCCATAGATGAGAGAAACCACATGATAATTGTCTTTCTCTGCTTGACTTATTTCACTTAGCATTATCTCCTCCATTGCCGTCCATGTTGCAGCAAATGTTGAGAAATTGTTCTTTTTGATAGCTGAGTAATATTCCATTGTAAATATGGACCACATCTTCTTAATCCAGTCATCTGTTGAAGGGCATCTCGGCTCCTTCCACGATTTAGCTATTGTGGACAATGCTGCTACGAACATTGGGGTGCATATGGCCCTTCTCCTCACTACGTCTGTATCTTTGGGGTATATACCCAGTAGTGCAATGGCTGGATCATAGGGTAGCTCAATTTTTAACTTTTTAAGGGACCTCCACACTGTTTTCCAGAGTGGCTGTACCAACATGCATTCCCACTGACAATGTTATAAATAAATCTTAAAAAAAAAAAAAAACAACCTTCCAGCAGGATGAGGGAGGAGCTGCCACCAAATGAGATGAAGTAATAACGGAGAAGATCTATACAATTTCATCCTCATTTCCAAAAGTACCTGGTGCTATAATTCCTATGTCTTTTAAGGATCTGCATTATAAATAAGGTTGGTTCCCAGCTATTCCTACTGCATGGTTGGGATTCAGCTACCTTGGGTGTGTTAAGTCACAGTTTCCATTCTTCCAACGCCTTGCCAACTTTGCTTGTTTTTGTGCGTGTATTGCAATTTTTAAGTCCCTATACTTCCCTTCCATAGTGTTTCAGAAAGAAGAAAAATGAAATACAAATACTCAATACTCCATTGTAACCCAGAAGCTCTCAAACATTCTTTTCAACATGGTAGCAAATTTTCATCCTTTTAGATTTTGTAAGATTACTTTGAGGGGCATTCCAAATGCATTTTGAAAACTCACTTTTACTAGAATAATTACATAATCTACCAATGGTATTTCTCTAAGCACAACATTCATCTAGATGTATATGCCATAACACTTGTTTTTAAACTGTTTGTAAATTTATGATCACATTTAATACTAAACAAAAGAATGATTAAAAAGACTAAAGACTTGAGGTGCCTGGGTTGTGCAGTCGGTTAAGCATCCATCCGACTCTTGGTTTCAGCTCGTGATCTCACAGTCCTCAGATCAAGCCACGCAGCAGGCTCCATGCTCAGCGTATGGTCTGCCCTCTGCCCCCCACCACCACACTCTAATAAATAAAAATAAATAAATTTAAAAAAAAATAAAGATCTGACACAGCAGCACCTGGGTGGCTCAGTCCGTTAAGCATCGGCCTTTGGCTCAGGTCATGATCGTGGGGTCCTGGGATTGAGCCCTGCATCAGGATCCCTGCTTCAAGCCCTATGTCTGGCTCCCTGCTGAATGGAGAGCCTGCTTCTCCCTCTGCCTCTGCCCTTTCCCCTGCTCATTCTCTCTCTCAAATAAATAAAATCTTTTATTTTTTATTTTTACTTTTTAAAAGATTTTATTTATCCGAGAGAGAGAGAGAACACAAGCAGGGGGAGGGGCAGAGAGAGTAGGAGAAGCAGACTCTCCGTCGAGCAGGGAGCCAGAGGTAGGGCTTGATCCCAGGGCCCTAAGATCATGACTCGAGCAGAAGGCAGATGCTAAACCAACTGAGCCACCCAGGGGCCCCAAAAATAAAATCTTAAAAAAAAAAAAGACCTGACACAAAAAAGGATAAAGACCCATGATCTTTTCTCAGTCCTAGTAGTAGGACCCAAACTGCAATAGAAAAAAATGTGAGGAACACCATCCAGCACATCTGAACATAAACATGAGCTTTTCCTGCTAAAAGGTCAAACTTCACCTATCCACCTAAAATGTCCATGGAAAAAATAGCTATCTTGCATATATTATAGAGGAGAACCTGAGGCATTACAAGGTCATGCTGTCATAAGTCATCCACAAAAGAAGCAGAACCCTGGTCTCTGAAGATCCACTCCATTTATTCTCTCCACTAAACCAAAAGTGTATCCTAATGAAAGTATACTAGGAAAAAGCAGTGAATAGGTAGAAAATGAGAGTACAAAGAGAAGAGATAGAACAGTTTGAGGTGCCTGGGCCATTCACCAAAGGTCATATGAAACTTAGATTATCAATATTCTGAAATCTAACAATTTTGATTTCAAGTATATTCACAAAACTACAAAAAAAAATTTACAATCCTCCTCTGCCCACCGCACACCCAAGGGAGGCAAACACATATCTACTTAAACTTCAAACCCTGAAGCTTCTTTTCTATAGCCCAAAGTATATTACTAACTTATTAACAAACTCTCATGCAATACTCCATGAATGAAAACCTTCATGGTGAACAGAAAACCATGTTTAAAACTATCTCTATTGGGGCGCCTGGGTGGCACAGCGGTTAAGCGTCTGCCTTCGGCTCAGGGTGTGATCCCGGCGTTATGGGATTGAGCCCCACATCAGGTTCCTCCGCTATGAGCCTGCTTCTTCCTCTCCCACTCCCCCTGCTTGTGTTCCCTCTCTCGCTGGCTGTCTCTCTCTCTGTCGAATAAATAAATAAAGTCTTTTAAAAAAAACTATATTGTACAAATGTCCAAAAACAGAAAACCTCATAAATACATCTGTTAAGTGTATTGTTTTTTGGATGTTGAGTTTCATAGCAGCAATGTCCACAATAGCCAAACTATGGAAGGAGCTCAGATGTCCTTCAACAGATTAATGGATAAAGAAGATATGGTTCAAATACACAATCGAGTATTACTCAATCATCAGAAAGGATGAATACTTACCATTTGCATCAACATGGAGGGAACTGGAGGGTACTATGCTAAGTGAATTAAGTCAAGCAAAGAAACACAATTATCATATGGTTTTACTCATATGTGGAATTAAGAAATAGCAGAGGATCCTAGGGAAAAGGAGGAAAAATTGAAAGGGAAGAAATCAGAGAAGAAGACAAACCACAAGAGACTCTTGACTCTGGGAAACAAATTGAGACTTACAGAAGGGAAGTGAGTGGGGGGATGGGATAACTGGGTGAGGGCACATGATGTGATGAGCACTGGGTGTTATACACAACAATGAATCATTGAACACTATACCAAAAACTAATGATGTGCTATATGTTGGCTAATTGAATTTAAACGAAAAAAAATAGAAGGAAAAAAAAAAGATAGTGGCAGAGAATATTTAATCCAAAAAAGTACAGTAGAAACTAATACAGATGGTACCCAACCTTGGAGTCTTTTTTTTTTACTACAAAATTTTTCAACAAAAATGGCTTTTTTTAATTTAATTTAATTTTTTTGATGTAAAGTTCAATGATTCATTAGTTACCTATAACACCCAGTGCACCATGCAATACGGGCCCTCCTTACTACCCATCACCAGCCTATCCCATTCCCCCACCCCCCTACCCTCTGAAGCCCTCAGTTTGTTTCTCAGAGTCCATAGTCTCCCATGCTTCATTCCCCCTTCTGACTACCTCCCCTTTCTTTATCCCTTTCTTCTCCTACTGATCTTCCTAGTTCTTATGTTCCATAGATGAGAGAAACCATACGATAATTGTCTTTCTCTGCTTATTTTATTTCCATATATGTATCAGAAAGTTTGCACTAGTTTGCTGATGCTGATACTGACTCTTAGTCTGAATATTATAGAAAGGCAAGATAAGAAAATGAAAACCAAATATTAAACAAATGGGAAGCTGGCACAAAATAGTCTTACTGGTTGGAATATGGAGGAATCAAAAATTAGAAAAGGAAATCAGAAGATTTCTAGATAACTTAAATTGGATGACCTTGCCTACTCACTGATAGATTCACCTTGAACAACATGAATACTGAATCACTTATTTATTTTCTCCCTCTACAAACAAAATAATTATGACAATATTTGGATTCATTCTAATCAAAGAGAAACTAAAAGAAATAATAAATATTTACATTACCTAGATTCCTTGTAACAAAAGATTATTTTTAAACTTTAGCTAATTTTACCAGTTGCTTTTTCACACCACCTTAAAAGAGAAACCTGTTATTAAATATATATATATATTATCATATCTACAATATAATTCAAGAAAAAAAATCAGATTTGCACTCTCCAGCTTGATAGTGGAAATGTTCTTACAGAAAAGCCAGAATCAATTCTTGGGCTAAGGACAGCACAATACGCAGCTAAGTCAAATGAGACTAAGATAATGAGAAAGGGGATAGAAGACAGAAATGTTCAAGGTAAAATGGAAGCTGGAACTGTGTGAGAAATCTACCACACATGTACCTATAAAACCCAAAGTCAAAGCAGGCTATGGATCATGAATCTAGACAGTAAAACAAGGCAAGAATAAGATGGCTTCAGAGAACTATACAGACAACAAATCAGCAAACAGACACAATGTGGATAATTGACATGAGTCTTTCAGCACAAAATATATGCCATAAGCAATAAACACTGTCTCAATCATGAAGCCAGAGAATTTTATTACACATTAATTTATAATCATGAGCCCAGCAAGTGAATTTAAGTGGAATTTCTGACTTAGAGGGGATGTAATAAAGACAGAGTACCTACCTGAACTGGCTCTTGAAACAATTAGATTCTGACATTATTTGTGACAGGGAAAATGATGTTAATTAACCAACCAAAATCAAGTAATACTCTGAGGCTGCCTGACGGCACTCACAAAATAATTTTTTAATAATATTTTTTATTATGTTAGTCACCATACAGTACATCCTTAGTTTTTGATGTAGTGTTCCATGATTCATTATTTGCATATAACAGCCAGTGCTTCATGCAATATATGCCCTCCTTAATACCCATCACCGGCCTATCCCAGTCTCCCACCCCCCTCCCCTCTGAAGCCCTCAGTTTGTTTCCCAGAGTCCATAGTCTCTCGTGGTTCATTCCCCTTCTGTTTACCGCCCCCCTTCATTCTTCCCTTCCTTCTCCTACCAATCTCCCTGCTATTTCTTATGTTCCATAAATGAGTGAAACCATATGATAATTGTCTTTCTCTGCTTGACTTATTTCACTTAGCATAATCTCCTCCAGTCCCGTCCACGTTGCTGGAAATGTTGGGTAATCATTCTTTCTGATGACTGAGTAATAACTTCTAAATCTAAATTCTAAGTCTAAATTCTAAGTCAAAACCACAATGAGATATTATCTCACACCTGGCTATCATCAAAAAGACAAGAGATAACAAATGCTGACCAGGATGTGGAGAAAAGGGAGCCCTGGTGTACTGTTAATGGGAATGAAAATTGGTACAGCCACTAAGGAAAACAGGATGGAAGCTCCTCAAAAACTTAAAACTAGATGTCTCTTTTCCCATGTTCATTGCAGGATTATTCACAATAGCCAAGACAAACAACCTAAGTGTCCATCAGTGGATGAATGGACAAAGAAAAGGTGATATATGTATATATAAATTATATAAATATATTTTTAAATATATATGTCAAATATTAATCCCGGAGAAACAAATAGTAATAAAAGATATAATAATATACTATATAGATTAGTCATGCATTAATCATAGTAATAAAAAAACAAATACTAATTTACCTAACAAGGACGATAAGTATATTGGAAGAATGTAAGAAGCATGTTTGTGTATGTTTGGGATGGGAAATCATAACAGAGCTAAAGTCTTATCTTCTGCTGCAGAGTAAATACATAAGAATAAAATGGAAAAAATTAGGGGCGCCTGGGTGGCTCAGTCAGTTAAGCATCTACCTTTGGCTCAGGTCCTGGGATTGAGCCCTGAGTCAGGCTCCCTGCTCAATGGGAAGTCCTTCTCTCTCTCCCTTGGATCCTCCCCCCTGCTCATGCTCTTGCTCTGTCTCTCTCAAATAAATAAACTATCTTTAAAAAAAAAAAACAGAAAAAATTGGGGCACCTGAGTGGCTCAGTTAAGCACCTGCCTTCAGCTCACGTCATGATCTCAGGGTCCTGGAATGGAGCCCCGCATTGGGCTCCCTGCTCAGCAGGGAGTCTGCTTCTCCCTCTCCCTCTCCCTCTGCCTGCCACTCTCCCCGCTTGTGCTCTCTCGCTCTCTCTCTGTCAAACAAACTCTTTTCAAAAAATGGAAAAGATTAAGAAACAGATATATAAGCATATTATTTTTCATGTTGTTTTATTGTTTTTTTTAACATTTTATCAGCTTTACTGAGCTATAATTGACATAGTAAGTTTAAGGTGTACAACATTACACCTTTGATACACTTTGATTCAATATACTTATATACTGCAAAATTATTACCTCCATAGGGCACCTAGCTAACACTTCCATCAAGTCACATTATTACCATTTATTTTTTGGAGGGACATTTGAGATCTACTCTTAGCAATTTTAAAGTATAGCTGTGTGTTAGATGCCATAATTTATTTCTCTAACATTCTGTTGGTAGACATTTAGGATATTATCAATTTTTTGCTACTATACATAGTGCTGCAGATGTCTTCATGTGTACATATGCAAAAGTTTCTCCAGATCAATACACTCAAATGTTTTTTTTTTACCATGGCCCAGATTTAGAAATATTTTATGTCACAATCCCATACACATAAAATTGAAGCAACTCTCATGAAGAAAAAAATATAATGATGCTACATGCAATTGTGCCAGTTACCAATTGACTATCCCTCAGCACCAAATCTACCCTTCGATATCCTGCTTTTTAAATACTGGAATTGAGACCTATGATGGTTAATCCTATGGTTCAACCTGACTGGGCCACCCAGTGCCCAGATATTTGTTAAATATTTTTCTGGGTGCGTATGTGAGTTTCTGGATCATACTGACATTTTTTATTGGTAAACTGAGTAAAGCAGATTGTCTTTCCCAATGTGAGTGTGCCTCATCCAATTTACTGAAGGCTTGAATAGAACAAATAGAGTAAGAAAGATTTCACTTTCTCTGCCCATTTTCAAGCTAGGACACTGTCCTTCTCCTGCCTTCAGCCTTGGACTCAGACTGGAACTTATACCATCAGGTCTCCTGGTTCTGGCTTTCTGACTCTGGCTAGAACACTGGCTCTCTTAGGTCTCTAGCTTGCCAACTGCAGATCCTGGGACTTAAGACTCCATAACCATACAACCAATTTCTTCTAATAAATATATGCATACACATATGTATCTCCTACTGGTTCTGCTTTTTGGTAATCCCAAACTAATGTAGACCATATCAACATTTCTTTTTTGCCAACTCACCCAGCATTAGGCTTTGTCAATAGAGGGTACTAATGGGACACTGCAAGGCCATAGCAGAAAGAAGGAGCTTCCCTTCTTGGTTCTGGCGCACTGCTATTTTACTGTCAGCACCCTAGCCAGGTGATTGGCATGTTGGAAGCCCAGCCGTGTTTACCTCATTCACCTCCACAGACAAGCTATGGCTTGTAGATTCTGGCAAGTTTCTCTACCATCTGAGGAGCTGCACCTGTGGACCAGCTCTGGCTCCCTCATACCATTCCATAAATTTTTCTGCTACCCAGCAGGTTGTTCCTATCAACCAGCTCTAATCCATGCCCTCTGGAAAGTTTCTTCACCACTGACAGGCTACATGTTTCTATGGCAGCCATGCCCTTTCCAAAAGGATCTGAATCTTTGCCTTGAGGCAGGGGAGTGTTCTTTTAAATTCTTAGTTCCTTGCCTGCTGGCTCTTCCTCAGTAGTTGCTGACTTCTGCACCTGCTAGTTCTATACCGTTTGAAAGTTTTTTACCCTTTTCAGTAATTACTTTTTACCAGTTAACATTTATGTTAAATATTCCCTATTCAAATTATTACTGTAAATGGATTGTAACTGATACAGCAACATACTCTTGACATTTTTTATTAATGCTGATAGCACTAAATGGAATTTGTAACCCCCTAATGATTGATGAGGACAGCTTTAAAAACACTTCTTTAGGGGAGGGGGCAAGATGGTGGAGGAGTAGGGGACTCCATTTGAACCGGTCCCTGAATTTAGCTGGATATCTACCAAACCATTCTGAGCACCCACAAAATCAGCCTGAGATGTAAGAATATATATCTGGATGTCTACAAGCAGAAAATCAGCAGTCGCGACCTATGAAGGATGGAGTTGTGCTTCTTTTTATATTTTTTAATATGTTATATTAGTCACCATACAGTACTTCGTTTTTGATGTAGTGTTCCATGATTCATTATTCGTGTATAACACCCAGTGCTCCATGCAATACATGCCTCCTTAATACCCATCACCAGGCTAGCCCAATCCCCCACCCCTCCCCTCCAAAGCCCTCAGTTTGCTTCTCCGGAGTCCATAGTCTCTCATGGTTCATCTCCCCCTCTGATTTCCCCCCTTTCATTTTTCCCTTCTGTCTCCTAATGTCCTCCATGCTATTCCTTATTGTTCCACATATAAGTGAAACCATATGATAATTGTCTTTCTTTGCTTGACGTATTTCTCTTAGCATAATCCCCTCCAGTTCCAACTGTTGATGCAAAAGTTAGGTAATTACCCTTTCTGATGGCTAAGTAATATTCCATTGTATATATGGACCACATCTTTTTTTTTTTTTTTTATCAATTCGTCTGTTGAAGGGCTCCATCTCAGCTCTTTCCAGTTTGGCTATTGTGGACATTGCTGCTATGAACATTGGGGTGCATATGGCCCTTCTTTTCACTACATCTGTACCTTTGAAGTAAATACCCAGTAGTGCAATTGCTGGGTCACAGGGAGTTGTGATTCTGTGGGCAGATATTGGAAGATAAACAGAAGGGGGAGGGAGCCGCCATAAGCTGGCCACTGGAAAGTGATACAACACCCAAGCACAATTGTGTCCTGCACCCAGGGACCAGTGATAACTTGCAGAGCAGAAGCAGCAGAAGGGGAAGGGCCTGATAACAGGATCCAGGTGCTGAGGGGGCATGAGCACCCGGACAGGGTTAGCCGCTCACAGGGACCCGCCTCAGCAGACCAGGGTCGCCTGGACCCAGGGCCAGGCAGCCCCCCTCCCCTGCACTTGGACCCGGCTGCTCACGGTTTTAGAAGCACAAAGGGCGGAGACAAGCAAAGGCCTGAATCAACCACTGAGAGGGTCACTGGGGGCGTGCAATGCCAGTGGGAGGATACAGTTTGCAGCAGTGCTTACAGAAAGGGAGACTGTATGTTCTGGAGGGTTCAGAGAAGAGTAGACTTTGACTTCTCTGCCCTGGGGCAGAGATCTGGGTGCAGACATTTTTCTTTGCTGTGATCCTCCAAAACAGCATGAAAAGCCCAGAGAACAAAAGCCCAAAAAACTGGTTTCCACAGAGCCCAGACCCCTGATAGGGGGCAGAGCAACTCCGCCCAAGCAGCGTTGCCTGAAAAACAGCGCAGCAGGCCCCTCCCTCAGAAGACAAGCTGGAAGAACAACAGGATGACAACCTGAGGGTCTCCATAAAACTGTAAAACCCCAACACCAGGGGAAAATAGTATATTGAGCTCCATGTTGTTTCACGTCTTGAGTATTTTTCAGATACAACTCTTTCTTTTTCTTCTTTCTCATGTTTCTTCTCTGTTTTTTCTTTTTACCTATTTCTCATTTCAACTAGATGTTTAATATAACATTTCATAATAGCTTGTAAACGTGTACTTTTTCACACCTATATTTTTATATATAGATATAGATATAAGTTTCAATGTAATCCTTTTTTCCCTATTCAATATTACCTTTATAGATAGATAGATAGATATAGATATAGATAATATAGCAGTTTTATTTTCCCTGTAACTCTGGGAAGTACTGCCCTCTAACAAAGAGAAGAAAATACACCCAGGAAGAACTGAAACACCCTACCTTGCCCACACTGAAAGATTACTGCCCCCCACCCCCCTTTTTAAAAAATTTTTTAATCTTAATTTTTTTTTAACTTTTTAATTTTATAAATTTTGTTCTTGCGTTTCATTTCGGCTGTGTTTTTTCAGTGGCAGCTTCCAACCACTCCAGATTTTCCCAGGGTACATCTTGCCTGGACTGTGGTTGATATTTTGGACTCTGTACATCCCCTCAACCACCCCTCAACAGAATAACTAGGAGGCAGAACTCCCAACAAAGATAAGAACCAGAGACAATGGCCTCTCCCACAGACTTAATGGATATGGACATAAGCAGGATGTCAGAAACAGACTTCAGGGTAGCAATTATGAAGTCAATAGCTAGGCTTGAGAAAACCATTAGCAGCAATATCGAATCTCTAAGGGCAGAAATGAGAGCCAATCAGGCCAAACTTAAAAATGCTATGAATGAGAGAGAGGCAGTCTAAACTAGAACTCTAACAGCTAGGATAAATGAGGCAGAAGAATGAATTAGTGATCTAGAAAATAAACTAATAGGAAGAAACAGGAGAAGTCCCTGGAGAAACAGCTTAAAATCCATGAGAACAGACTTAGAGAGATTACCGATGCCATGAAACATTTCAATGTCAAAATTATTAGGATCTCTGAAGGGGTGGAGAGAGAGGAATAGAAGGTATATTTGAGCAAATTGTAGCTGAGAACTTCCCTAATCTGGGGAGTGAAACAAGTATTCATGTCCTAGAGGCAGAGAGGACCCCTCCCAAGATCAAGGAGAACAGACCAATACCCCAACATGTAAGAGTAAAACTCGCAAATCTTAGAACCAAGGAAGCCATCCCGAGAGCAGCTAGGGGGAAGAGTTTTCTTACATATAGAGGGAGGAGCATCAGAATAACGTCAGACCTGTCCACAGAGACCTGTCAAGCCAGAAAGAGCTGGCAAGACATATTCAGGGTACTAAATGAGAAGAACATCCAGTCAAGGATACAATATCGAGCAAGGCTGTCATTGAGAATAGATGGAGAGACAAGGAGCTTCCAGGACTGGCAGAAACTGAAAGAATATGTGACCACCGAGCTGGCCCTGTAAGAAATATTAAGGGGGGTTCTATAAAAGAAGAAAGACCCCAATAGTAATATAGACCAGAAATTTACAGACACAATCCACAGAAACAGGGACTGTACAGACAATAGGATGACAATAAATACACATTTTTCAGTAGTAACTCTCAACATGAAAGGCCTAAATGTTCCCATGGAACAGCACAAGGTTGCAGATTGGATACCAAGACAGGACCCATCCATACGCTGTCTACAAGAGACTCATTTTGAACCTAAAGACAACTCCAGACTGAAAGTGAGGAGATGGAGAACCATTTACCATGCCAGTGGACCACAAAAGAAAGCTGAGGCAGCAATTCTTATATCAGACAAATTAGAATTTAAACCAAAGACTGAATGAACCATGAGAGACTATGGACTCTGGGAAACAAACTGAGGGGAGGGTGGTGGGGGAAAGGGATAGGCTGGTGATGGGTATTAAGGAGGGCACGTATTGCATGGTGCATTGGGTGTTATACGCAAGTAATGAATCATGGAACTTGACATCAATAACTAGGGATGTACTGTATCGTGACTAACAATGTAATAAAAAATATTATTAGTAAATAAGTAAATAAATAAATAAATAAACCAAAGACTGTAATAAGAGATCCAGAGGGACACTATATCATTCTTAAGGGGCCCATCCAACAAGAAAATCTAACAATTGTAAATATCTATGCCCTCAACATGGGAACACCCAACTATGTAAGCCAGCTGTTAACCAAAATAAAGAATCAGATCAACAATAATACTTGAATAGCAGGATATTTTAACACCCCATTCTCAGGACTGGACAGATTAGCTAAGCAGATCAACAAAGAAACAAGAACTCTGAATGACACACTGGGCTAGATGGACTTCATAGATATAAACAGATATATACAGAGAGATATATACAGAACATTATATAAAACAGGAGAATACTCATTTTTCTCGAATGCATATGTAACTTTCTCCATATTTGACCACATACTGGGTCACAAATCAGGACTCAGCCAATACCAAAAGACTGAGATTATTCCCTGCATGTTATCAGACCACAATGCCTTGAAACTGGAACTGAATCACAAGAAAAAATTTGGAAAGAATTCAAACACTTGGAGGTTAAAGAGAATCCTGCTAAAGAATGACTGGTTCAACCAGGAAATTAAAGAAGAACTTAAGCAATGCATGGAAACTAATGAGAACAAAAACACTTCAGTTCAAAACCTATGGGATACTACAAAGGCGGTCCTAAGAGGGAAATACATACCCATCAAGCCTCTCTCAGAAAATTTAAAAATCCCAAATGCACAAGCTACCCTTATACCTAAAGGAGCCGGAGAAAGAACAGCAAATAAAACCTAAACCAAGCAAGAGAAGAGAAATAATAAAGATCAGAGCAGAGATCAATGAAAAAAAAATGAGAGAAACAGTAGACAGATCAATGAAACTAAAAGCTGATTCCTTTGAAAGAATTAATAAGACCAATAAACCACTGGCCAAATTATCCAAAAGAAAAGAGAAAGGACCTAAATTAATAAAATTATGAATGAAAGGGGAGAGATAATGACTAACGCCAAAGAAATAGAAACAACTATTAGAAATCATTACCAGTAACTATATGCCAACAAATTAAGCAACCTGGAAGAAATGGATGCCTTTCTGGAAACTTATAAACTACCAAGACTGAAATAAGAAGAAATAGACAATATGAATAGACCAATAACCAGTAACATAACTGAAGCAGTAATCAAAAAACACCCAAAAAACAGAAGTCCAGGCCAGATGGCTTCCCAGGGGAATTCTACCAAACATTTAAAGAAGAAATAATACCTACTGTACTGAAGCTGTTTCAAAAAATAGAAACAGAAGAAAAACTTCCAAAGTCCTTCTATGAGGCCAGCATTACCCTGATCCCAAAACCAGGCAAAGACCCCATCAAAAAGGAGAATTACAGACCAATATCCCTGATGAACATGGACGGCAAAAAGCTCAACAAGATCCTAGCTACTAGGATCCAACAGTACATTAAAAGGATTCTTCACCATGACCAAGTGGGTTTTATGCCTGGGATGCAAGGGTGGTTCAACATTCGCAAATCAATCAATGTCGTAGAGCACATCAATAAAAGGAAAAGACAAGAACCGTATGATCCTCTCAACTGATGCAGAAAAAGCACTNACCTAAACCAAGCAAGAGAAGAGAAATAATAAAGATCAGAGCAGAGATCAATGAAAAAAAAATGAGAGAAACAGTAGACAGATCAATGAAACTAAAAGCTGATTCCTTTGAAAGAATTAATAAGACCAATAAACCACTGGCCAAATTATCCAAAAGAAAAGAGAAAGGACCTAAATTAATAAAATTATGAATGAAAGGGGAGAGATAATGACTAACGCCAAAGAAATAGAAACAACTATTAGAAATCATTACCAGTAACTATATGCCAACAAATTAAGCAACCTGGAAGAAATGGATGCCTTTCTGGAAACTTATAAACTACCAAGACTGAAATAAGAAGAAATAGACAATATGAATAGACCAATAACCAGTAACATAACTGAAGCAGTAATCAAAAAACACCCAAAAAACAGAAGTCCAGGCCAGATGGCTTCCCAGGGGAATTCTACCAAACATTTAAAGAAGAAATAATACCTACTGTACTGAAGCTGTTTCAAAAAATAGAAACAGAAGAAAAACTTCCAAAGTCCTTCTATGAGGCCAGCATTACCCTGATCCCAAAACCAGGCAAAGACCCCATCAAAAAGGAGAATTACAGACCAATATCCCTGATGAACATGGACGGCAAAAAGCTCAACAAGATCCTAGCTACTAGGATCCAACAGTACATTAAAAGGATTCTTCACCATGACCAAGTGGGTTTTATGCCTGGGATGCAAGGGTGGTTCAACATTCGCAAATCAATCA
>NC_048221.1:19190397-19191697 GCF_002007445.2 Ailuropoda melanoleuca
TTGTTTTATTAATTGATTGATTTGTGGATATTGAACCACCTTTGCAGCTCAGGAATGAATCCCACTTGGTCGTGGTGAATAATCCTTTTAATGTACTGTTGGATCCTACTGGCCAGTAACTTGGTGAGAATTTTGGCATCCATGTTCATCAGCGATATTGGTGTATAAATCTCCCTTTGGGTGGGCTCCTTGTTTTTTTTAATTTAAATTCAATTAGTCAATATATAATATATAATTAGATTTGATGTAATTTTCAGTGATTCATTAGCTGTGTATAGCACCCAGTGCTCACCACATCACGTGCCCTCCTTAATGCCCATCACCCAGATCCCGCATCTCCCCACCCACCTCCCTTTCAGCAGCCCTCAGTTTGTCTCCCAGAGTCAAGAGTCTCTCATGTTTGGCTTTCTCAGTTTTCCCTCCCTTCCCCTATAGTCCTCTGCACTATTCCTTATATTCCACATATAAGTGAAACCATATAATTGTCTTTCTCTGATTGACTTATTTCACTTAGCATAATCCCCTCCAGTTCCATCCACATCAATGCAAACGGTAAGTATTCATCCTTTCTGTTGGCTTAGTAATACTCCATTGTATACATGAACTACATCTTTATCAATTCATCTGTTGAAGGACGTCTCGGCTCCTTCCACAGTTTGGCTATTGAGGACATTGCTGCTATGAACATTGGGGTTTATGTGCCCCTTTTTTTCACTACATCTTTATTTTTAGGGTGAATACCCAGTAGTGCAATTGCTCATTTGTAGCGTAGCATATAATTGCTCATAATATTGTCTTATAATTGTATTTCTTATGTGTTGGTTGTGATCTTTCCTCTTTCATTCATGATTTTACTTATTTTGGTCCTTTCTATTTTCTTTTTTATAAGTCTGGCCAGGGTGTTATCACTTTTACTAATTCTTTCAGAGAACAAGCTCCAACTTTCATTGATATGTTCTACTGGTTTTTTAAATTTCTTTTTTAATTTTTTATTTTATTTTATTTTTTGATGTAAAGTTTGGTGATTCATTAGTTGCATATAACAACCAGTGCACCATGCAATATGTGCCCTCCTTACTACCCATCACCAGCCTATCCCATTCCCCCACCCCCCTACCCTCTGAGGCCCTCAGTTTGTTTCTTATAGTCCATAGTCTCTCATGCTTCGTTCCCCCTTCTGATTAGCCTCCCTTTCTTTATCCCTTTCTTCTCCTACCGATCTTCCTAGTTCTTTCGTTCCATAGATGAGAGAAACCATATGATAATTGTCTTTCTCTGCTTGACTTATTTCACTTAGCAT
>NC_048221.1:19191751-19204270 GCF_002007445.2 Ailuropoda melanoleuca
TCCTAGTTCTTATGTTCCATAGATGAGAGAAATCATATGATAATTGTCTTTCTCTGCTTGACTTATTTCACTTAGCATTGTCTCCTCCAGTGCTGTCCATGTTGCAGCAAATGTTGAGAAATCGTTCTTTTTGATAGCTGAGCAATATTCCATTGNATAGCTGAGTAATATTCCATTGTATATATGGACCACAGCTTCTTAATCCAGTCATCTGTTGAAGGGCATCTCGGCTCCTTCCATGATTTGGCTATTGTGGACAATGCAGCTATGAACATTGGGGTGCATATGGCCCTTCTCTTTACTACGTCTGTATCTTTGGGGTAAACACCCAGTAGTGCAATGGCTGGGTCATAGGGTAGTTCAATTTTTAACTTTTTAAGGGACCTCCACACTGTTTTCCAGAGTGGCTGTACCAACTTGCATTCCCACCAACAATGTAGGAGGGATCCCCTTTCTCCACATCCTCTCCAACAATTGTTGTTTCTTGCCTTGTCTATCTTTGCCATTCTAACTGGCGTAAGGTGGTATCTCAGTGTGGTTTTGATTTGAATTTCCCTGATGGCTAATGATTTTGAACATTTTTTCATGTGTCTGTTAGCCATTTGTATGTCTTCATTGGAAAAGTGTCTGTTCATATCTTCTGCCCATTTTATGATTTATTTGTTTCTTGTGTATTGAGTTTGAGAAGTTCTTTGTAGATCTTTTATGTGTAGTATCATTTCCAACTATCTTCTCCCATTCCGTGGGCTGCCTCTTAGTTTTTTTTGACTGTTTCCTTGGCTGTGCAGAAGCTTTTTATCTTGATGAAGTCCCACAAGTTCATTTTATCTTATTTTCTCTTGCCTTTGGAGATGTGTCATGAAAAAGGTTGCTGTGGCCGATGTCGTAGACGTTGCTGCTTATGCAGTCCTTCAGGATTTTGATGGATTCCTGTCTCACATCGAGGTCTTTCATCCATTTAGAGTTTATCTTTGTGTATGGTGTGAGAGAGTGGTCAAGTTTCATTCTTTTGCATGTAGCTGACCAATTTTCCCAGCACCATTGATTGAAGAGACTTTTTTTTCCACTGGATGTTTCTATATTACTTATTTCTGCTCTAATCTTAATTATTTCCCTTCTTCTGGTTTTAGATTTTATTTGCTGTTCTTTTTCCAGCTCCTTTAGATGTAATGTTAGGCTGTGTATTTGAAACTTCTTTGCTTTTTGAGGAATGCTTATAATTCTGTGTACTTCCCTTTATGACCCCTTTTGCTGTGTTCCTGGACTGTCGTGTTTTCATTTTCATTTCCTTCTGTGTATTTTTTTATTTCTTCTTTAATTATTTGGTTAACCCATTTATTCTTTTGTAGGATATTCTTTAACCTCCGTGTTTTTGTGGTCTTTCCATATTTTTTCTTGTGGTTGACTTCAAGTTTCCTAGCATTGTGGTCTGAAAGTATGCATGGTATGATCTCCACCTTTATTACTGGTTGAGGCCTGATTTGTGACCCAATATTGATCTCTTCTGGAGAATGTTCCATGGGCACTCGAAAAGAATGTGTATTCTGTTACTTTAGGATGAAATGCTTTGAACATATCTGTGAAGTCCATCTGGTCCAGTGTGTCATTCAAAGCCACTGTTTCCTTTTTGATCTTCTGTTTAGATGATCTCTCCACTGCTGTGAGTGGGGTATTAAAGTCTCCTACTACTATTGTATTATTATCAATGAGTTTCTTTAAGTTTGTTATTAATTGATTTATACTTTTGGCTGCTCCCAAGTTGGGGGCATAAGTATTTACAATTGTTAGATTTTCTTGTTAGATAGACCCCTTTCTTATGACATAGTGCCCTCCTTCATCTCTTATTAGAGTCTTTGGTTTAAAATCTAGTTTGTCTGACATAAGGATTTCTACCCCAGCAACTTACTTTTGATGTCCATTAGTATGATACATAATTCTCCACCCCCCCACTTTCAATCTGGAGGTGTCTCTAAAAGCAGCATATTAATAGGTCTGTTTTTTTTTAATCCATTCTGATACACTATGTCTCGTGGTTGAAGCATTTTGTCCATTTACATTCAGAGTAATTACTGAAAGATAGGAATTTATTGCCATTTTTTACCTGTAAAGTCCCTGTTCCTGTAGCTTGTCTCTGTTCCCTTCTAGTCTTTGTTGTTTTGGGTCTCCTTTCCACTCAGTGGGCCCCTTCAATATTTCTTGCATAGCTGGTTTAGTGTTCACCAACTCCTTTAGTTCTTGCTTGTCTTGGAAACTCCTTAAATATCCATCTATTCTGAAGGACCATCTTGCTGGATATTGTATTTTTGGCTGCACACTTTTCCCATTCAACATGTTGAATATTTCATGCCAATTTCTTCTGGCATGCAACGTTTCTGTGGACAGGTCTGCTGCTAACCTTGGTGTCTACCCTTGTAGGTTAAGGACCTTCTGTTCCTAGCTGCTTTCAAAATTCTCTTTTTCATTGTATTTTACAAGTTTTACTATGATATGTCTTGGTGTTGACCTTTTATCATTGATTTTGAGGGGAGTTTTCTGGGCCTGTTTGACTTGAATGCCTGTTTCCTTTCCCAGATTAGGGAAGGTCTCAGCTATAATTTGTTCAAATAAACCTTCTGCCCCTTTTTCCTGCTCCTCTTCTCCTGGGACTCCTATGATAGAGATATTGTGCTTTGTGGAATTGCTGAGTTCCCTAAGTCTATATTCATGATCTAATGGTTTTCTTTCTTTTTTTCAGCTTATTTTCCGTAATTTTATCTTCTGTATCACCTACTCAATCCTCTGTTTCTTCCTTCTTCATTGTGATTACATCCAGTGGGTTTTGCATCTGTTACAGCATTTTTTATTTCAACCTAGTTTTTAGGTCTTTTATCTCTGGAGCCTGGGTTTCTCTGTCTTCTATGCTTCTTTCAAGCCCAGCTAGTATTCTTATGACTGTTTTTCTAAATTCTTGTTCAGATAAATAGCTTATATCTGTTTTGAGCAAATCCCTGGCTGTGATTTCTTCTTGATCTTTCTTTTGGGGCACATTCTTCCATTTTGTCATTATGTCTAGGTTTCTGTCTTTTGTGTGTTATGAAAGCTTGTTATGTTTCCTGCTCCTGAGAGTAATACTATATTAAGAAGGGGTCATGCATTGTCTAGGACCTGGCACTTCAGGAAGTGTTTCTGGTGTATGCCATGTGCACTCTGCTATTGTGTTTTGACTGCTCTTTCCCACAGGTCGGTCCTCCACAGAGTTCCTCCTTGCTTAGAGTGGGGAGTATGGACCTTTAACTAGGTGTGGTTTGATAAATGCTTGATAAAAAGGGGGGAAAAGCCTGATCCAAGAAAAGGGAAAAGAAAAGGAGCCAAAAAACCAACCAAACAAAACACTATATGCCTGATTCCAAAGAAAAAGAAGGAAAAAAGAAAGGGGGGGGGGAAGGAAGCGTGGCATTTAAAAAAAAATGGGAAAAGTAAACAAGCCTACGAATGAACAAAAAATTTATAAGTCTAACTCCAAAGGAAAAAAAGAATAATAAAATAAAAGACAAAGGATTAAAAAAGAAAGCCTACTCCTATTTCCACCAGAACCGAAGCTGACGCTTTGGAGCACTCTATGATCAGTAGATGTGGTACATGTAGGGGGGAACCCTACACACTGCTCTCTGTCCTGCACTCTCCCTGTCTCCCTGACTTCTCTTACGGAAAAGGGCTCCCTTCTGTCACAGCACTAGGGCTTTTCTCTCCCTCAATTCACATCTCCAAACTTGCACGTGCCACATTTTCTCCCTCCAATTGTGCAGACTGTTTTCATAATCCTCAGATCAAGTTCCTAGTTGTTCAGAATGATTTGATGTCAACCTAACTGTGTTTGACGGACAAGTCAAACTCAGGGTCCCCCTACTACTCCACCATATTAGCTCCTCTTCACTCTGATTTTTTTTAAAGGAAACTTTAAAAAAAAATTTAATCCCATTAGGTTAGGATAGCAAAAAGTAAGAACAGAAATACAAATTAATTAATAGGGAAGGCTATTTAGAAAAACACTCTGGGTCTTGAATATATATATATATATACACATTTATTATGTATTCATCTGAAAGTCACAATTACTTAAACATACAGGCAAAAAGTAATGGTCAGGGCACTTGTCTGGCTCAGTCAGTAGAGCGTGCAACTCTTGATCTCAGAGTCATGACTTTGGGTCCCATTTGGGGACAGAGTTTATTTTGAAATAAATAAAGTGCTGGAGAAAAAAAATAGTGGTCACCTGTCCCTGTGCCATGCTCTGTGCTAGGTATTTTCACATTTATAATCTCTAACACTGCTGAATACTGCCTTGTGAAATATGCGTTATTATTTAGGTTGTGAATTGTCCTTGCCAGTCACCCAATGTAAGTGAGGCTATACTATCAAAAAGAGCCAACAGTACCACTACAATGGCTACTGGCAGAGAGGCTGCAGAACAGTCTCAGCAGTGTTAACCCAAAAGAATGAAGCCTCTATATAGATCAGGCCATGTGACAGTCAACAATCAGCAGTCCTTTACAAAGATTCTGGGTACTAACTAATCAAGTCAGATCAAAAGCACCAAATGCAGTTCAGCAAAAAGTACCATTCAACAAGAAGTTTCAAACTTTTTATTTCAATGGTGTAACATATTCTTCACTGACAAAAGGAAAATAAACACAAATTTATTTACCCCCACCCACTATCCTGGCAGATTAGCAGCACAGGAAGTAAAGACAGGTAGATGACAACCACAACTTCTCTTCTATTCCATATCATGATTAAAAATAGTTTAATAAAAAATCATGGTTTATTATGAAGGGCAGACTTCCATGTACATCAACCTTAGAAATTATTTAAGTAACCAACTATAAAATCAAGAGCCAAAACCAAAATCTGTAATTATCTAAAAATAGTGATTTTTTTCCTTTGGTACATCAATAAAAATATGCACAGCTCACACAATTTATCCTTTTCCAATTATATAACTAATAGGCAAGAAAGAAAGTGCCAACTACTTGTATAAACTTATATAGAGAATTCAGCCCCCAAATAGGGAAACAAAATTATTCAAAAGGTCTACATTCAAAGTGATCTTGCCAATATTTTCACTGAAAACTGTTAAAAAAAAAAAAACTACTCCACTTACTTGCATAACTTGTGCTATTCTGAATCTTAATTCTTCAGCAGTAACTATAAAAGATAACAATTGGCAATAAATAAATGCACATTTTAAAAAATGAGGTCTTTTACTTCCAAATGAGTTATTTTTCCCTTTAAAGTTAGTCACCTTGGAGAGCCACAAACAAATTTCAGTAATATTGCCATCGATCAAGATGTTTTTAAAACTCTTTTAGAATTCAAAAATATATAAAATACATTTACAAACTTCTGGTTTTAGCCCTGACAAACCATTTGCACTGAACAAATATAAACCTGAATGAATACATGAAACAATTGTGCAAGAGCACTGGAGAACAGCTATCATAGATAAGGCTCGAGGTACTATAATCCTTTAGAAAAGAGAACATCAAAATGAGATCCTCATTCACCTGACTTTCCATGAGAGGATCCCAGCAAAAAAATGACAGTCTCACTGAGATAAGGAGAAAAAGGTTAACATTGATTAAAGCTTAACCAATACAATCTCCACTCTTAGGACTGCCCAATTCCTAAACAGGAATGCAGGGAAAGGCTCCAAGAAGCCCAGAAAAAGCAACATCCAGGAGGCTAAAGAGCTGAGCACAGCCACATTACCTTTAGGGGAACAATAAAACATGCACAGTAACTTTTCAACAGAAACTACAGAAATAAAAAACTAATGAGTAAAATCATTAAAATGTTAAAAGAACATATTCATCAACCTTGAATTCAATATCCAGGGAAAACATCTTTCAAAAATGATGACACTGGGTGTTATACACAAGTAATGAATCATGGAACTTTACATCAAAAGCTTGGGATGTACTTTATGGTGACTAACATAATAAAAAATTTTTATAAAAAAATGACAAATTATCTCTTCAAGTCCCGTTCAAGTTGCTGCAAATGTTGTGAAATCATTCTTTTTGATGCCTAATACTCCATTGTATAAATGTGATAATGCTAAGCAGAGAATAAGTTAAGCAGAGAAAGACAATTATCATATGGTTTCACTCATTTATGGAACATAAGAAGTAGGAAGATCAGTAGGAGAAGAAAGGGAAGAAGGAAGGGGGGTAAACAGAAGGGGGAATGAACCATGAGAGACTATGGACTCTGGGAAACAAACTGAGGGCTTTAGAGGAAAGGGGAGTGGGGGATTGGGATAGGCTGGTGATGGGTATTAAGGAGGGCACATATTGCATGGTGCATGGGAGTTATATGCAAGTAATGAATCATGGAACTTTACATCAAAACTTGGGATGTACCATATGGTGACTAACATAACATAATTAAAAAATTATTATAAAAAATAAAAACAAAAAATAAAATTTTAGGGGTGCCTGGCTGGCTCAGTCAGTAGAGCATGTGACTCTTGATCTCTGGGTTGTGAGTTCAAGCTCCATGTCAGGTGTAAAGATTACTTAGAAATAAAACCTTTTAAAAAAATGATGACAAATTAAAAACAGACTCACAGAAACTGAATGTGTAGCAAACCTGCACTAAAAGAAACACTACTAAGAGGAATACTTGCAGTAAAAAGAAAACGATCCCAGGTTGAACCATGAAAAATAAGAAAGGGAAAGCATTAGAAAAGCCAAAAATGTGGACAAACTAATGAATACAGATATAAGTAAGATATATGACAACAGTAGTAACAAAAGGTAAGAAAGGGGTAAATGCAATTAAATCACTGCAAAGTTCATGTGTTGCAGGAAGTAGAAAAAGTACACATTTATGGTAGACTAATAAATCAAGAATGCATTTTTAAACTCTAGGGTAGACACGGCAAGAAAGAATATCCAATGGAAAAAAGGTCTCTTCAAAAAATGGTGTTGGGAAAACTGCACAGCAACATGCAGAAGAATGAAACTGGACCACTTTTTTACACCATACCCAAAAATAAATTCAAAATGGATGAAAGACCTAAATGTAAAGACAGGAAACCATCAAACTCCCAGATGAGAACATAGGCAGAAATCTCTTTGACTTCTGCCATAGCAACTTCTTATTAAATATGTCGCCGGAGGCAAGGGAAACAAAAGCAAAAATGATCTACTGGGACCTCATAAAGATAAAAGGCTTCTTCACAGCAAAGGAAACAACAAAACTAAAAGGCAACCTATGGAATGGGAGAAGTTATTTGCAAATGACATATCAGATAAAGGGTTAGTACCCAAAATCAATAAAGAACTTACCAAACTCAACACCCATAAAACAAATAATCTAGTTAAGAAATGGGCAGAAGATGGGGCGCCTGGGTGGCACAGCGGTTAAGCGTCTGCCTTCAGCTCAGGGCGTGATCCCGGCGTTCTGGGATCGAGTCCCACATCAGGCTTCTCTGCTATGAGCCTGCTTCTTCCTCTCCCACTCCCCCTGCTTGTGTTCCCTCTCTCGCTGGCTGTCTCTATCTCTGTCAAATAAATAAATAAAATCTTAAAAAAAAAAAAAAGAAATGGGCAGAAGACATGAATAGAAATTTTTCCAAAGAAGATATCCAGATGGCTAACACACACATAAAAAGATGGTGGGGAGACCACCTGGTGGGTACACAACCAAGAACCTCTCACCACAGGAGAGCAATGTCCCCACCCCGGGGCTCAATGCCTAAAGATGGGCAGTATCAAGAGAAGGAGAGAGATCAAGGTGGGGAGGGGTAAAGGGAGAGAGACATGTTAGCAGACTCAACACTCAGCACAGAGACAGGGTTCCATCTTACAATCCTGAGATCAAGACTTGAGCTGAAGGGAGGAGTTAAGATGGCATTAATTTCATCTGGTCTCTGGAATTCAGCTAGATTGTTATCAAACCATTTTGAACACCTGTGAAATTAACCAGAGATCTCAGAAAAGATTTGCTGCACTTCTACAAATAGAAATTTGGCCACTTTTTGCAAGGTAGGATGTGCGGAGATGTGAAACCCAGGCGATGTATCTGGAGGATAAATTGTGCGGGGAAGGGAGCCTCTCTAAGTTGGCTATATAAGCAGCCATGTGCAAAATTGTAACTTTTTAGAACTCTCTTCTGGTGGGTGACACCCCTAACTTAAAGGTGCTCAGGGAGTGAAGTGGGGTGGAATCCCCGGTGGGACAGCATGGTCTCAAGATCCCTACAGTCAAAAAAAGAATGGGGGTGCCTGAGTATGGAAGAGTTCCCAAGAATCAGAGCAGGGAAGTCAACTGATAGATGCGAGTCTAGATGTGAGCTTTCAGCTTGGTGTTGCCATAAACCCTGAAACTCTGCATGGTCAGGCAACCACTCTCCTAGCAGGGGCCTAGCAAAAGGCAGAAATGCAGCGAGACCCCCCCCTCCTCCTCAGAGGAACAGCGTGGGTCTCCACCGCAGGAGTCTGTAAAGTTTGGAGACTTCAAACAGGGTCATATGCCTGACATAAAAATGCTTGGTCACAGGCTGGGTTAAAATACAGAATATGGAGACGCCTGGGTGACTCAGTCGTTAAGTGTCTGCCTTCGGCTCAGGGCATGACCACAGCGTTCCAGGATTGAGCCCCACATCAGGCTCCTCCACTGGGAGCCTGCTTCTTCCTCTCCCACTACCCTTGCTTGTGTTCTCTCTCTTGCTGGCTGTCTGTCTCTGTCAAATAAAAATAAAACCTTTAAAAAAATACAGAATTTGGATGGAAACCAGGAAGACAACAGTGATTGACTGCTTTTCTGGAAGGGCACACTGAAGGGTGGGGTATGTGAACTTTCAGCTAGACTAGAGATAGGGGTACATCATTTTCATCCCTCAATCAGTGCTGAAAGGCTTCAGAGAGCAAAACACCATACAGTGCAATCCAGAGTCACTTATACTGAGCCCAGACCCCCCCAAGGGGGGGATCAATTCCACCTGAGCAAAGACACCAGAGAATCACTGCAACAAGCCCCTCACCCAGAAGACCACCAGGAACACCAGGCTAACATCAAGTTTACTGATCACAGTGAACTACAAAACTTCAACACGTGGGGAAAACAGTATATAGCATTTGTGGTAATTTTCTTTCTTTAGTCTTTCAGCTTTTTTTTTTTTTCCTTTTCAGCTGTTTTCTTATTTTTTCAATTCATTTTTTTAGGCTTTTTTCATTTTGTTTTTATATTATATGCATTTTTTTCATTTTTGGTTTCCTTTCACTGCATTCAATTTTATTTTTGTATAAGTTCTTCTTTCTTTCCTACTTTGGGATCTAGTTTCTTCTAAAAACAAACTGAGCAAAATACACTCAATATCTAACTTACTGTTTTGGTCTGTTTTACTTGATGTTTGATTTCTTTTCTTTTTTCTTTTTGTGTTTCTTTTTTCTTCTGATTTGTTTTGTTTGTATTTTTCAAGGGTTGTTCTTGCTATTTTTGTATTTTCTCTCTTTCATCTATTCTTTTCTGGACAAAATGATGAGACAGAAAAACACCAAAAAACAAAAACAAAACAGGAGGCAGTACTCACTGCCAGGGATTTAATCAATATGGAAAGATGTTGGAACTAGAATTCCAGACAATTATAAAGATACTAGCTAGGCTTGAAAAAGCATAGAGGACACTAGACAAGATCTTACTGGAGAAATAAAAGAACTAATATCTAATCAGGCCAAAATAAAAAAGGCTATTACTGAGATGCAGGAAAAAAATCAAGGCTCTAACTGCTAGGATTAATGAGGCAGAAGAGAGAGTCGGTGATACAGAAGACAAAATAATGGAGAATAAGGAAGCTAAGAAAAAGACAACTACTGGATCATGAAGGCAGGATAAGAGATCAGCAATACCATAAAGTGAAATAATATTAAAATAATAGTCATCCCAAAAGAGGAGGAGGAGAGAGAAGGGGGTAGAAGGATTACCTAAAAAATTATAGCTGAGAACTTCCGTAATCTGGGGAAGGAAACAGGCATTCAAATCCAGGAGGCACAGAGAATACACCCCACAATCAATAAAAATAGGTCAACATCTCAGCATACGACAGTGAAGCTTGTAATTTTCAGAGATAAAGAGAAAATCCTGAAAGCAGCGCAGGACAAGAAGTCCTTAACCTACAAGGGTAGAAACGTAAGACTGGCAGCAGACCTGTCCACAGAGATCTGGCAGGCCAGAAAGGATGGCTGTGATATATTAAAGGTGCTGAATGAGAAAAACATGCAGTAAGAATACTTTATTCAGCAAGGCTGTTATTCAGAATAGAAGGAGAGACAAAGAGTTTCCAGGAAAACAGAAACTAAAATAATCTGTGATCCTTACAGCAGCCCTGCAAGAAATATTAAAGGCCATCCTTTGAGCAAAGATAGAGCCCAAAAGTAATGAAGAAGAGAAAGGAACAGAGACAAGCTATAGAAACAGCAACTTTATAGGTAATACAATGGCACTAAATTCACATCTTTCAATACTTACTCTGAATGTACATAGACTAAATGCTCCAATCAAAAGACACAGAGTATCTGAAGCATGAGAGACTATGGACTCTGAGAAACAAATGAGGGCTTCAGAGGGGAGGGGGGTGGGGGAATGGGATAAGCTGGTGATGAGTAGTAAGGAAGACACGTATTGCATGGTGCACTGGGTGTTATACGCAACTAATGAATCATCGAACTTTACATCAAAAAGCAGGGTTGTACTGTACGGTGACTAACATAATATAATAAAAAAACATAAAAAAAACAAGACCTATTGATATGCTGTCTACAAGAAACTCATTTTAGAGCCAAAGACACCTCCAGATTGAAAGTGAGGGGGTGGAAACCATTTATCATGGTAATGGACATCAAATGAAAGCTGGGGCAGCAATCCCTATATCAGACAAACTAGATTTTATTTTTCTGATAATAATTTTTATTATGTTATGTTAGTCACCATACAGTACATCCCAAGTTTTTGATGTAACGTTCCATGATTCATTACTTGCATATAACACCCAGTACCCCATGCAATACGTGCTAGATTTTAAACCAAAGACTGCAATAAGAGATGAATAAGGACACTATATCATAATAAAGGGGTCTTTCCAACAAAATCTAACTGTAAATATTTATGCTCCCAGCTTGGGAGCAGCCAGTTATATAAACCAAGTAATAACAAAATTAAAGAAACACATTGATAATAGTACAATAATAGTAGGACTTTAACACCCTACTCACACCAATGGACAGATCATCAAAGCAGAAGATCAACAAGGAAACAAGGGCTCTGAATGACACATGGGACCAGATGGACTTCACAGATATATTCAGAGCATTTCATCCTAAAGCAACAGAATACACATTCTTCACAAGTGCGCATGGAACATGCTCCAGAATGGATCACATACTGGGTCACAAATCAGGTCTGAGCTGGTACCAAAAGATAGGGATTATCCCCTGGGTATTTTCAGACCACAGGGCATTAAAACTGGAAATCACAAGAGAAAACTTGGAAGGGCTACAAACACATGGAGGTTAAAGGGCATCCTACTAAAGAACGAATGCGTCGACCAGGAAAAATTAAAGAATTTTAAAAATTCCTCAACACAAATGAAAATGAAAACACAACAGTTCAGAACCATTGAGATGTAGTAAAGGTGGTCCTAAGAGGGAAGTATATAGGAACACGGGCTTTTCTCAAGAAACGAGAAAAGTCTCAGGTACACAACCTAACCTTATACCTAAAGGAGCTGGAGAAAGAACAGCAAATAAAATCTAAAACCAGCAGAAAAAGGGAAATAATTAAGATTAGAGCAGAAATCAATGAAACAGACTAAAAGAACATTAGAACAGATCAACAAAACTAGGAGCTGGTTCTTTGAAAGAATTAATAAGATCAATAAGCCCTTTGCCAGACTTATCAAAAAGAAAAGTGAAAGGACATAAGTAAATAAAATCACAAATGAAAGAGGGGAGATCACAACCAACACCTAAGAAATACAATTTTAAGAGAATATTATGAGCAGTTATATGCGCCCAAAGTCAGGCAATCTGGAAGAAATGGATGAATTCCTAGAAACACACAAATGACCAAAACTGAAACAGGAAGATAGAAAACCTGAACAGAAATTGAAGCAGTAATCAAAAATCTCCCAACAAAGAAGAGTCCAGAGCCAGATAACCTCCCAGCAGAATTCTAACAAACATTTAAAGAAGAATTAATACCTATTCTTCTGAAGCTGTTCCAAAAAACAGAAATGGAAGGAAAACTACCAAACTCATTCTATGAGGCATTACCCTGATCCCATAACCAAAGAGCCAACACAAAAGGAGATTTATACACCAATATCACTGATGAACATGGATGCCAAAATTCTCACCAAGTTACTAGCCAGTAGGATCCAACAGTACATTAAAAGGATTATTCACCATGACCAAGTGGGATTCATTCCTGAGCTGCAAAGGTGGTTCAATATCCACAAATCAATCAATTAATAAAACAA
>NC_048221.1:19204370-19208868 GCF_002007445.2 Ailuropoda melanoleuca
AGGTGGGAAAGAAAGCTGGTGCAGCCGCTCTGGAAAACAGTAGGGAGGTTCTTCAAAAAGTTAAAAATAGACCATATGACCCAAGGAATTGCACTCCAAGGTATTTACCCGAAGAATACAAAAATAGTGATTCGAAGGGGCACATGCACCCAAGTGTTTATGGAGGCACTGTCAACAGTAGCCAAATTCTCCAAATAGGCCAAATGTCCATCGACTAATGAATGGATAAGGAAGACGTGGTGTGTGTGTGTGTGTGTGTGTGTATGTATGTGTGTATAATGGAATATTAGTCATCCATTAGAAAGCGTAAAATATTGCCATTTGTAACAATGTGGATAGAACTGGAGTGTATTACACTAAGCAAAATAAGTCAGAAAGACATATGTATTTACTCATGTGGTATGTAAGAAACATGAATATAGGGGAAGGGAAGGAAAAATAAAATAAAAATAGGGAGGCAAATCATAAGAGACTCTTTTTTAAAATATTTTTTGTTATTATATTATGTTAGTCACCAGACAGTACATCCCTGGTTTTTGATGTAAAGTTCGATGATTCATTAGTTGCGTATAACGCCCAGTGCACCATGCAACACGTGCCCTCCTTACTACCCATCACCAGCCTATCCCATTCCCCACCCCTCCCCTCCGAAGCCCTCAGTTTGTTTCTCAGAGTCCATAGTCTTTCATGCTTCATTCCCCCTTCTGATTACCGCCCCCTTTCTTTATCCGTATCTTCCCCTGCCGATCCTCGTAGCTCTTACGTTCCATAGATGAGAGAAACCATATGATAATTGTCTTTGCTTGACTTCTTTCACTTAGCATGATCTCCTCCAGTGCCGTCCATGTTGCAGCAAATGTTGAGAAATCATTCTATTTGATAGCTGAGTAATATTCCATTGCATATATGGACCACAGCTTCTTAATCCGGTCATCTGTTGAAGGCCATCTAGGCTCCTTCCACGATTTAGCTATTGTGGACAATGGTGCTATGAGCATAGGGGTGCATATGGTCCTTCTCTTCACTACGTCTGTATCTTTGGGGCAAATACCCAGTAGTGCAATGGCTGGGTCATAGGGTAGCTCAATTTTTAACTTTTTAAGGGACCGCCACACAGTTTCCCAGAGTGGCTGTACCAATTTGCATTCCCACCAACAGTGTAGGAGGGATCCCCTTTCTGCACATCCTCTCCAGCAATTGTTGTTTCTTGCCTTGTCTATTTTTGCCATTCTAACTGGTGTAAGGTGGTATCTCAGTGTGGTTTTGATTTGAATTTCCCTGATGGCTAATGATTTTGAACATTTTTTCATGTGTCTGTTAGCCATTTGTATGTCATCATTGGAAAAGTGTCTGTTCATATCTTGTGCCCATTTTATGATTTGTTTGTTTCTTGTGTATAGAGTTTGAGAGTTCTTTGTACATCTTGGATACCAGTCTTTTATGTGTAGTATCATTTGCAACTATCTTTTCCCATTCCTTGAGCTGCCTCTTAGTTTTTGTGACTGTTTCCTTGGCTCTGCAGAGCTTTTTATCTTGATGAAGTCCCACAAGTTCATTTTATCTTTTGTTTCTCTTGCCTTTGGAGATGTGTCATGAACAATGTTGCTTTGGACGATGTCGTAAAGGTTGCTGCCTATGCTCTCCTCTAGGATTTTGATGGATTCCTGTCTCACATCAAGGTCTTTCACCCATTTGGAGTTTATCTTTTTGTATGGTGTGAGAGAGTGGTCAAGTTTCATTCTTTTGCATGTAGCTGTCCAATTTTCCCAGCATTGGAGAGATTGTATTTTTTCCCCTGGATGTTTTTTTTTTTTCTGCTTTATCAAAGAATAGTTGCCCAAAGAGACGAGGGTCCATTTCTGGGTTCTCTATTCTGTTCCATTGGTCTGTGTGTCTCCTTTGTGCCAGTACCATGCTGTCTTTGTGATCACAGCTTTCTAGTACAGCTCGAAATCTGGTATTGTGATGCTCCCAGCTTTCTTTTACCTTTTCAACAGTTCCTTGGCTATTCGGGGACTTTTCTGGTTCCATGCAAATTTAAGGAGTATTTGTTCCAGTTCTTTGAAAAATGTCATTGGTATTGATCGGGATGGCATTGAAAGTGTAGATTGCTGTGGGTAGCATAGACATTTTAACTATGTTAATTCTTCCAATCCATGAGCATGGAATATTTTTCCATCTTTTTGTTACTTCTTCAATGTCTTTCAAGAATGATTTATAGTTTCTAGAATATAGATCCTTTACGTCTCCGGTTAAGTTAATTCCAAGATAATGTATGATTTTTGCTGCTATTGTAAATGGGATGGATTCCCTAATTTCTCTTTCTTAAGTCTCATTATTTGTGTATAGAAATGCAGCTGATTTCAGGGCATTGATTTTGTATCCCGCCACATTACTGAATTGCTCTATAACTTATAATAGTTTGAGAGTGGATTCTTTTGGGTTTTACATATAGAGTATCATGTCATCTGCGAAGAGAGACATTTGACTTCTTCTTTGCTGATTTGGATACCTTTTATCCCTTTTTGTTGTCTGATTGCTGTTGCAAGGACTTCTAGGACTACGTTGAATAGTAATGCCAAGGGTGGGCGTCCTTGTCATGTTCGTGATCTTAAGGGAAAGGCTTCCAGCTTTTCCCCATTGAGAATGATATTTGCTGTAGGCTTTTCATAGGTGGTTTTTATGAGAATGAGGAATGTACCCTCTATCCCTACACTCTAAAGGGTTTTAATCAGGAAAGGTTGCTGTATTTTGTCAAATGCTTTTCTGCATCTATTGAGTGAATCATATGATTTTTGGCCTTTTTCCTTCTGGGTAAAAACTATGACACTGATAGATTTGTGAATGTTGAACCAGCCTTGCATCTCAGGGATGAATCCCATTTTGTCATGATGGATAATCTTTTTAATGAACTGTTGGATTCTATTAGCCAGGATCTTGTTGAGAATTTTGACGTCCATATTTATTAGGGAAATCGGTCTGTAATTCTCCTTTTTGATGGGGTCTTTGCCTGGTTTGGGGATCAAGTAATATTGGCCTCATAGAATGAGTTTGATAGCCTTCTTTCTGTTTCTATTTTTTGAAATAGCTTTAGGAGAATAGGTATTATTTCTTCTTTGAATGTTTAGTAGAATTCCCCAGGAAAACCGTCCGGGCCTGGAGTTTTGTTTTTTGGAAGGTTGTTTATCACGGACTCAATCTCTTCATAATTAATTGGCCTGTTTAAAAAATCAATTTCTTCCTTTTTCTGTCTTGGTAGTTTATCGGTTTCCAGGAAGGCCTCCATTTCTTCCAGATTGCTTAATTTATTGGCATAAAGCTGTTGATAAAAGTTTCTAATAATCCTTCCAATTTCATTGGTGTTGGTTGTGACCTCTCCTTTTTCATTCATAATTTTATCAATTTCGGTCCTTTCTCTTTTCTTTTGGATAAGTCTTGCCAGTGGTCTGTCAATTTTATGGATTCTCTCAAAGAACCAGCTTCTAGTTCTGTTGATCTGCTCTACTGTACTCCTGGTTTCTAATTCATTGATTTCTGCTCTAATCTTGGTCAACTGCTTCCTTGTGAGTGGATTAGGCCTGTCCCTCTGTTGCTGTTCCAGCTTCTTGAGGTGAGAATATAAAAACTGCATTTTAGATTTTTCTATTCTTTTGAGTGAGGCTTGGATGGCTATGTATTTCCCCCTTAGGACTGCCTTTGCAGTATCCCATAGGTTTTGGACCGTTGTGTATTCATTCTCGTTGGTCTCCATAAATTGTTTAATTTGTTTTTTGATTTCCTGGTTTATCGAGTCATTCTTGAGCAGGATGGTTCTTAGCCTCCAAGTGTTTGAGTTTCTTCCAAATTTTTCCTTGTGGTTGAGTTCCAATTTCAAAGCATTGTGGTCTTAAATATGGAGGGAATATTTTCAGTCTTTTGGTATCGGTTGAGTCCTGTTTTGTGTCCCAGAACATGGTGTATTCTTGAGAATGTTCCATGGGCATTAGAATAGAATGAGTATTCTTTGGTTCTGGGGTGTAGTGTTCTATATATATCTATGAGGTCCAACTCGTCGAGTATGGCATTCAAAGCCTTTGATTCTTTGCTTAGTTTTTGCCAGGGTGTTCTGTCTATTTCTGATAGTGGGGTGTTGAGGTCCCCTACTATTACTGTGTTCTTATCTATATGTCTCTTTATTTTGGTTAAGAGTTGGCTTGTGTATCTTGCTGCTCCCCTGTTGGGTGCATATATATTTATAATTGTCATATCCACTTAATCGATACTTCATTTAAGAATAATATATTGGCCTTCTTTGTTTCTAACTATAGTCTTTAGTTTAAAATCCAATCTGTCTGATATGAGAATTGCTACCCTAGCTTTCTTTTGAGGTCCATTGGCGTGAAAGATGGTATTCCATCCCTTTACTTTCAGTCTGAATGTATCTTTAGGTTCAAAATGAGTCTCTTGTAGACAGCAAATGGATGGGTCATGTCTTTTTATCCAATCTGCAACCCTGTGG
>NC_048221.1:19208890-19212244 GCF_002007445.2 Ailuropoda melanoleuca
GGTTCAAAATGAGTCTCTTGTAGACAGCAAATGGATGGGTCATGTCTTTTTATACAATCTGCATCCCTGTGGTGTTTTATGGGAGCATTTAGACTATTTACATTGAGAGCGATTATTGAGAGATATGATTTTAATGATGCCATGTTGCCAGTAAAGTCTTTGTTTCTATAGATTGTGACTTTCTGTTCTGTATCACTCTTGGGGCCTTTTTACCTTTATAGAGCCCCCCTTAATATCTCCTGTAGGGCTGGTTTCGTGGTTACGAAATTGGTTAATGATTGGCGATTTTGGAACGTCTTTATTTCTCCATCAATTCTGAATGACAGCTTTGCTGGATAAAGGATCCTTGGCTGCATGTTTTTCTCTGAAAGAGCTTTAAAAATGCCCCCCCAAGCCTTTCTCTCATTCCAGGTCTCTGTAGACAGGTCTGACGTAATCCTGATACCTTTGCCTTGGTACGTGAGAAATTTCTTTGCCCTGGCCGCTTTCAATACTGTATCCTTGGATCTAATATTTGCGAATTGCACTATGACATGCCGTGGCGTAGGTTTGTCCTGGTTGAGCTTGGATGGGGTCCTCTCTGCCTCTTGGACACGAATGCTTGTTTCCCTNCCCTTAACATCTCCTGTAGGGCTGGTTTCATGGTTATGAAATTGGTCAATGGCGATTCTGGAGGGTCTTTATTTCTCCAACCATTCTGAATGACAGCCTTGCTGGATAAAGGATCCTTGGCTGCATTTTTTTCTCTCTGAAAGAGCTTTAAAAATGCCCCCCAACCCTTTCTCTCATTCCAGGTCTGTGTAGACAGGTCTGACGGTAATCCTGATACCTTTGCCTTGGTACGTGAGAAATTTCTTTGCCCTGGCCGCTTTCAATACTGTATCCTTGGATCTAATATTTGCGAATTGCACTATGACATGCCGTGGCGTAGGTTTGTCCTGGTTGAGCTTGGATGGGGTCCTCTCTGCCTCTTGGACACGAATGCTTGTTTCCCTTGCTAGATTAGGGAAGTTTTCAGCTACAATTTGTTCAAATATCTCTTCTAGACCTCTGTTTTTCTCCACCCCTTCAGGGATGCCGATGATTCTGACATTGGATCGTTTCATAGAGTCAGTAATCTCCCGTAATCTACATTCGTGGGCGTGGATTTTTTTAAGACCAGNGTTTTTGAGCTCAGTTTCTATTTTAGCTTTCTCTTTTAGTAACCCATCCTCCAATTCGCCGATACGTTCTTCTGCCTCATTCACCCTGGCTGTCAGAACCTCTAGTTTTTGACTGAATTTGTGTGATAGAATTTTTAATTTCTGCCAGATTTGCTCTCATTTCTGCCCATAGAGTTTCTATATTCTCATTAACATTTTTCATACTTTTTTCAAGTCTGCACATCATCTTGACCATTGTTACTCTGAACTCCATTTCTGATAATTTGGTTATATCCATATCCATTAGTTCTGTGGCAGAGGCCACAGACTCATTGTCTTTTCTTTGCTGGGGGGGACTTCTNTGGGTTTCTCCTTCTTTCATTCTGATGAGGAGAGGTTGCGGGGCTGTCCAGAGCCCAAATTATTGACCGGGACCCAGGCAGTGCGCACTTGTTTTATAGAGATCTTAGGGATGTGGGCTTCTTCCTTAAAGAGTTTATTTATTTATTTGAGAGAGAGAGAGACNGCACCGATTCTCAGGCAAACCTGTTTGGGTAGAGTCTCTGTGTCCCCTGGGAGAGGAGATGGGGATGGGCACCCTGTGAGCTGGTATTTCCAGGCTTTTGTTCTCTGGCGGCTTTCCCTGGCGGTCTGCTGTGCCTCTTCTGAGAGACAGAGCAGCAGTAGCCGAATCTCAGCCTCTGTCTCAGAACAGAGGGATCGCGGATCGTTCTCCACTGATGTTCTGGCCACTTTAACTCTGTTTCTGTTGGTGCTGTTCACCCCTCAGCATCCTGGGATGTGCGCCCCACACGTGGCATCCCAGCCCTCACTTCCAGGGCCGGCGCGTCTCTGTCCTTTGTGTTTCTAACACCGCCAGCCGCCAGCCGCCCCGCGTGGGCTCCCNCGCACGCTCCCGGAGTTCCCGGTCTCAGTCCGGTTCCAGTGAGCGCACCAGAGCTCTGTTTCGGTCTGGTCGCGCTTGTTCCCCGGCTCACGGTCTCAGTCTGCTCTCTTGGGGGTGCCGGTCCACGCGTCTGCCTGTTTCCCCGTGTAGGTGGCTACCGCTTACCTGCGCCTGAATGTGGTGGCTCCCTCCCACTTCTATTTATCTTCTGATATCTGCTCGCAGTTTCACGGCTCCCTGCTTCGTACCTCAATGCTCAGCGCTGGAGATGTTCATTTGTAGAGAACCACATGTATCCTCCTGCGTCTCAGGCTGATTCCATGGATGTTCAGGCTGGTCTGGTACCTATCCAATTCGACTCAGAGGACCGGCTATAAAAGGGGTCCCCTACTCCTCTGCCATCTTAACTTACACCAGGGGATCTGATAGCTTATTTTTATCACTAAATAATATACCAGTGTCTGGATGTGTCACAGTTTATTTATCAATTTATCTGAAGGATCTCTTGGTTGCTTCCACATTTTGGCAGTTATGAATAATTGCTATAAACAGCCAGGTGCAGGCTTTTGTGTGGACATAAATGTTCAGTTCATTTGAGTAAATACCAAAGAGTCAGACTTATGAATCATGTGGTAAGAGTATATTTAGTTTTGTTAAGAAACTGTCAAACCACCTTACAAAATGGCTATACCATTTTGATTTCCCACCAGCAATGAATGAGAGTTTCTGTTGCTCCACATCCTTATCAGCATTTGGTGGTGTCAGTGTTTTGGATTTTGGTCATTATGGTAGATATGTAGTGGTATCTTATTGTTGTTTTCAATTGTAATACTTGAATCACATTTGATGTTGAACATCTTTTCTTCATATGCTTTTTTGCCATCTGTATATCTTCTTTGGTGAGGTGTCTGTTCAGATCTTCTGCCCATTTTTAAATTGAGGTGTTTTTATTATTTAGTTTTAAGAGTTCTTTGTATATTTTATTTTATTTTATTTTATTTTATTTTTTAGATTTTTATTTATTTATTTGACAGAGATAGAGACAGCCAGCGAGAGAGGGAACACAAGCAGGGGAGTGGGAGAGGAAGAAGCAGGCTCATAGCAGAGGAGCCTGACGTGGGGCTCGATCCCATAACGCCGGGATCACGCCCTGAGCCGAAGGCAGACGCTTAACTGCTGTGCCACCCAGGCGCCCCAAGAGTTCTTTGTATATTTTAGGTAACAGTCTTACATGAGATATGTCTTCTGTAAGTATTTTCTCCTGGTCTGTGGTTTGTCTTTGAATTCTCTTTTTTTTTTTTTTTT
>NC_048221.1:19218845-19230343 GCF_002007445.2 Ailuropoda melanoleuca
AGGTGGCTACCGCTTCCCGGCGCCCTGACACGGCGGCTCCCTCCCCCTTCTGTTTAGCTTCCGATATCTGTGCGCGGTTTCACGGCTCCCCGCTTCGTACCTCGATACTCAGCGCTGGAGATGTTCATTTGTAGAGATCCAGATGTATCTTCCTGCGTCTCAGGCTGATTCCGTGGATATTCCTGCTGGTCTGGTACCTATCCAGCTCAACTCAGGGGACCGGCTGAAAAAGGTGTCCCCTACTCCTCCGCCATCTTAACCTCCCCCTCGTCTTTGAATTCTCTTGATAGTGTGTTTTTTGCAGAGCAGTGGTTTTAATTATAATGAAATCTAGCTTATTTTTTCTTTCATGGATTGTGCATTTGGTGTACAATCTAAAAGGTCATTGTCATACACAAGGTCATTTAGATTTTCTCTTTTGTTACCTTCTAGAACTTTTTAATTTTGTGTTTTACATTTAGATCTTTGATCCACTTTGAGTTAATCTTTGTGAAAGGTGTAAGGACATAAGTGTCTGTGTCTAGATTGATTTTTTTATGTAAATGTCCAGTTGTTCCAGCACCATTTGTTGAAAAGACTACCTTTTCTCCATTGTATCATCTTTGCTCCTTCATCAAAGATCACTTGACTTTATTTATGTGGGTCTACTTTGTGTTCTCTGTTCTGTTCTGTTGATCTGTCTGTTCTTTAACACTGCACTGTCTTTATAATAGAAAATCTTGAAGTCAAGTAGTGTGAGTCTTCAATTTTTCTTACTCTCCTTCAATATTATGTTGTCTATTCTAGGTCTTTTACCTCTTTTACCTTTCCATATAAACTTTAGACTCAGTTTGTCAGTACCAAAAAAAACAACTTGCTGAGATTTTTATTGGCAGTAGGTTGTGTTTTCATGCTGTTGATTGTGACTTTTGATGCACAGAAGTTTTAAATTTTGATAAAGTCCAATTTATCTATTTTTACTTTACCATCTTTACTGTTACCTGTGCTTTTGATGTCATATCCAAGAAATCATTTTCAAGTTTATATCATGAAGATTTTCACTGTTTTCTTCTAAGAGTTTTGTGACTCTTAGAAGAGCAAAATTTTAAAACTTTTATGATGATTACATTATTAATTCTTCTATAGAGTATGCCTAAGAAATCCTTGTCTAACCCAAGGTCACAAAAATGTTTTCCTTTTGTTCTTGTACCAGTTTTACACTTTTACATTTAACTGTATGATATTTTGAGATAATTGTGTTTATAGTATAAGGTATGGCTTGAGGTTTTTTTGTTTGTTTGTTTTGGTATATGTATATCCAATTGTTCCAGCACCATTTGCTGAAAAGACTATTATTTTTCTTTGCACCTTTGTTGGAAATCAGTTGCTCATTTACATGTGGATTTTTTGTGGGGTTTCCAGTGTATTTTATTGGTCACATTTTTAATTCCTTTTCAAAATTATTTTGACTATTCTAGTAAACAGTTGCTTAAATTTTAGAAAGAACTTCATACCTACCAGATTTTTTTTTTTTTTGCTGGGATTTTGATTGGCATTGCATTGAATCTATAGACCAATTTAGGGATAATTGACAGCTTAACAATACTGAGTTTTGCAATTTGTAAACATGGTAAACCTCTTCATTTATTTTGGTCTTTTTTATTTCCCCTGTTCTGTCCTCTTCAGAGGCTGTTACTTTTCTGGTTTTTGTCACTTTTGGTTTTCAGGTCTAACATAAGGCTTGAAGGAAAGAGATGGGATAGGGCAAGTTAACAAAGTCTTTGTTCTTACCAAGATGTAGATTTATTGAATAAATACTGTTTGGATTATTTCAGGTCTTTGGTTTACTTCCAGAGTTCTATAGAATTTGATTCTGACAGTTTTTGCCAGGATTGTTATTGCTTTTATTGAGGAAAGGCTTTTTGGAGATCCTTACTCTGCCATTCCTGCTGATATCATTTTCTGTTCTGTTTCTTAAGCTATTATAAAATGTCACATTTGGTAAATCACTTTTTCTTTTTAATAAATGAAGATGTCGAAACTCTCAAGGTATAAATTGAGTTATTCAAATTTATTATCTCAGCTGTTGTACTAAACATAAAAAAGGATATTTCTTCTTTCATTGTTTGTTATGATTTCAGGAAAGTTGATTTTTTCCTCATAGCTTTGTTACAAGATTTAAAGGTTATTACATAGAACAACCTCTCAGTTCCAGTACATAGAATTAAGAACAGTAAGCTCTCAATTATTATTAGCTATTATTGATAATCTCCCTCTCTTCATCTTCCTCCTTTCAATACAGCTCTTTGGAACATTTTCCTCTTAAACCCAAGCAGAGAAACTATAACAAAACTCTAAAAATAATAGATTGAAATTGAGAAAAGTTGGTAATGAAATTTCCTTTCTCTGAAAATTGTTTTTATTGTGTAATTGAAGCTTTGATTATTATTGCTGTGTATGAATGCTGAGAGGGAATAACTAAATCACAGCTGTCAGCTTTAGCATCTGGAAAGCCAAGAAATGAGAGTAGTGTAGTTTTGTGCATGGGACACTGAATGAGACCAGGAAACAGAAAGTCTGGGCTGTAGTCTCTGTCTGCCACCAAAAAAGCTATATGATTTTGGCGCTTTTCTGCCCCTAACAATTTCATCTGGGAATTTTTGTAGAGTTGAATTACGTGTCCTCTGAGGTCTTTTTTAATTTTTTGGGCTTTATTCAGTTGAAAGTTGTACCTTTTGAGGAAAATTGGAAATGTATTTATTTTAAGACCGTTCCTTTTAGTGTAAACTACTCCTAATAAAGGCACAAATAGTGTGCCTTTACTAGAAATTTTTGCATTAATTTCCCCCTAAAATACTCATATTATGTGTTTTATAGGACGTAACAAGGATGTGAGTTTAATATCCTTTGTATGCTTTGTTTTAGGTTGGTACAGAGGAGTTTCAACAAAGAAGCCAAATGTAAAGGTAATGAAAAGTTTATTGTTACCTTTTCTAATGTAGGAAGCTACCTAGTATATTATTTGATATAAAAACAATTCTCCTTGTCCATCTTTTAATTTTTTACAATAGCCACACTCATTCTTTCCTTTACAGAGCCGTATTAGACCCTGCTCTGTGTCAGCAGTATTAAAATTGTTTTTTTTAAAGGATGGAAAATGCATGTATGATCATAGCTAAAAAGCTTATTTTGAAAAAGCCTATTTAGGACATTTAATATTTTTTTTTCTACAAGTATTTGCCCAAAAGCAGATTGAACTCACCACCAACACCAAAGAAATTCAAACAATTGTAAGAGAATATTGTGAACAATTACATGCCCACACATTAGGCAATTTGGAAGAAATGGATAAATTCCTAGAAACATATAAGGTACCAAAACTGAAACAGGAAGAAATAGAAAACCTGAACAGACCCATAACAAGCAAAGAAATTGAAGCAGTAATCAAAAGTCTCCTAACAAATAAGAATCCAGGGCTGGATGGCTTCCCAGGGAATTCTAACAAATATTTAAAGAAGAATTAATACCTATTCTGAAGCGATTCCAAAAAATAGAAATGGAAGGAAAACTTCCAAACTCATTCTATGAGGCCAGCATTACCTTAATCCCCAACCAGAAAAAGATTCCACTAAAAATGAGAATTACAGGCCAATATCCCTGATGAACATGGATGAAGAAATTCTTACCAAGGGGATGCCTGGGTGGCTCAGTCCATGAAGCATCTGCCTTCGGCTCAGGTCATGATCCCAGGGTCCTGGGATCAAGTCCTGCATCAGGCTCCTTGCTCAGCAGGGAGCCTGCTTCTCCCTCTGCCTGCTCTGCCTGCTGCTCTTCCTGCTTGTGCACATGCGCGTGCTCTCTCTCTGACAAATAAATAAATAAATAAAATCTTTAAAAAATATGCTTACCAAGATACTAGCTAATAGGATCCAACAGTACATTAAAGGGATTATTCACCTTGACCAAGTGGAATTCATTCCTGGATTGCAGGAGTAGTTCAGTATCCTCATACCAATCAACATGATACACCACATTAATAAAAGAAAGGGTAAGAACAATATCCCCTCAATAGGTGCAGAAAAAGCATTTGACAAAATACAGCAGCATTTCTTGATAAAAACCTTCCACACTGTAAGGATAGAGGAAATATACCTCAACATCATCAAGACCATATATGAAAGACTCACAGCTAATATCATCCTCAGTGGGGAAAAACTGACAGCTTTTAAGGTCAGGTACACAACAGTGATGTTCACTCTCACCACCATTGTTCAGTATAGTACTGGAAGTCCTAGCCTCAGCAGTCAGACAACAAAAAGAAATAAAAGGCATCCAGATTGGTAAAGAAGTCAAACTCACTCTTTGTAGGCAACATAACACTCTATGTAGAAAACCCAAAAGACTCCACCAAAAAATTTCTAGAAGTCATACAGGAATTCAGCAAGTCACAGGATATAAAATCAACACACAGAAGTCTGTTGCATTTCTATACACCAATAATGGAACAGCAAAAAGAGAAATCAAGGAATCGATCCTATTTACAGTTGTACCAAAAGCCATAGGATACCTAGGAATAAACCTAACTAAAGAGGTAAAAGATCTGTACTCTGAAAACTGTAGAACACTTATGAAGGAAATTGAGGAAGACATGAAAAAATGGAAAAACCTTCCATGCTCATGGATTGGAAGAAAAAATATTGTTAAAATATCTATACTACCCAAAGCAGTCTACACATTCAGTGCAATCCCTGTCAAAATAGCATGAGCATTTTTCACAGAACTGAAAGAAACAATTTAAAAATTTGTATGGAATCAGAAAATACCCTGAAAAGCCAAAGTAATGTAGAAAAAGAAAACCAAAGCTAGAGGCATCACAATTCCAGACTTCAGGCTGTATTACAAAGCAGTAGTCACCAAAACAGTATGGTACTGGCACAAAAACAGACACATAGATCAGTGGAACAGAATAGAAAACCCAGAAAGGGACCGTCACCTCTATGGTCAACTAATCTTCAAAAAAGCAGGAAAGAATACCCAATGGGAAAAGACAGTCTCTTCAACAAATGGTGTTGGGAAAATGAGGACAGCCACATGCAGAAGAATAAAACTGGACCACTTTCTTACACCATACACAAAAAGAAATTCAAAATGGATGAAAGATCCAAATGTGAGACAGGACTCCATCAAAATCCTAGAGGAAAACACAGGCAACCACCTTTTTGACCTCAGCCGCAGCAATTTCTTGCTAGACATGTCTCCAGAGACAGGGGAAACAAAAGCAAAAATGAACTATTGGGACTTCATCAGGATAAAAAACCTCTGCACAGCAAAGGAAACAACAAAAGTAAAAGGCAATCTATGGAATGGGAGAAGATATTTTTGAATAACATATCAAATAAAGGGCTAGTATCCAAAATCTATAAAGAATTTATCAAATTCAACACCCCAGAAAACAAAAAATCCAGTCAAGAAATGGGCAGAAAACATGAACAGACATTTCTCCAAAGAAGACATACAAATGGCCAACATATATATGAAGAAATGCTCAGTATTTCTCGGCATCAGGGAAATACAAATTAAAACCACAGGATCAGTGATGTACTATACCTTGGCTAATCTAATTAAAAAAAACACAATGAGATACCACCTCACACTAGTCAGAATGGCTAAAATTAACAAGACAGGGAACAGAAGATGTTGACGATTTTGAGGAGAATAGGGAACCCTCTTTACGCTGCTGGTGGGAATGCAAACTGGTACAGCCACCCTGGAAAACAGTATGGAGGTTCCTCAAAAAGTTAAAAATAGAGCTACCCTATGACCCAGCAATTATACTACTAGGTATTTACCCAAAGGATACAAAAATAGTGATTTGAAGGAGCACATGCACCCCAATGTTTGTAGCAGCGATGTCCACAGTAGCCAAACTGTGGAAAGAGCCCAGGTGTCCACTGACAGATGAATGGATAAAGAAGATGTAATTAATGCGTGCGCGCGTGTGTGCGCGCATGCACACACACACACACACACACACACACTGGAATATTATGCAGCCATCCAAAAGAATGAAATCTTTGCATTTGCAATATGGGTAGAACTAGAGGGTATTATGATAAGTGAAATAAGTCATTCAGAGAAAGACAATTATATGATTTCACTCATGTGGAATTTAAGAAACAAAACAGATGAATATAAGGGAAGGGAAGGAAAAATAAGACAAAAACAGAGAGGGAGGCAAACCATAAGAGACTCTTAACTATAGGGAACAAACTGAGGGTTGTTGGAGGGAGGTGGGTGGGGGTATGGGGTAATTTGGTGGTTGGCATCAAGGAGAGCACTTGTTGTAATGAGCCAGGGGTGTTGTATGCAAGTGATGAATCACTAAATTCTACCCCTGAAGCTAATGATAGCTAACTAATTAACAAAATGATATATTAACTAAATTGAATTTAAATTAAAAAATTTATTAAGGAGGGCATGTGGGGTGATGGACGCTGGCTGTTATATGCAACTAATGAATTGTTGAACACTACATCAAAAACTAATGATGTATTTTATGTTAGGTAGTTGAACATAATAAGTAAATAAAAATTTTTTAAAATGTAAATTGACTTATTCATAGTCCTAATCTTGTGGAGCTATGTATTTATTTAGACAAATTTATTTCTAAAATACAAAATGGAAAAAACTTTCAAATAATTTTAAATTAGATGTCCTTGTTGATGATATTCTTATTAGAATATGAATTTAAGCAAGACTTTTTATGAACTAGATTTTATATATTTCTTGTTACCAATTACTATTAATTTGATCAAAAAGACACATTTTAAGTGGCAGATATGATACATTTGGGAACAGTTTTCTCCAGTAATGCATTTGCAAACACTTCTTTCTACCTACTCTTTTGTGTAATTAATTTTAACAGCTTTTCTTATTTTTTTTCTGTAGCTTAATATTTAATATGTTATGCTTTTTTCTTATGCAGAAAAATATTGAAATTATCATGTACTATTTTTATTAAAAAAGAAAATTGTTCAGAGTTCTAATCATCAGTTTTGCCAGAAGAATCATTCATTTTGTTAGTTTTAAGGTAATGATTATAAGAAGGCAGTATCTTTAAATTTTAATTCCATCCAGTCAGGGCTTCTCATCCTTGACATTGTTCACATTTTGAGCCAGATAATTCTTCATTGTGGGGAGTTGTCTTGTGCATTTTAAGATGTTTAGCAGCATATATGACCTCTACTCAGTAAATGTCAGTAACATTTCCCCCCTCAAGTTGTGGCAATGAAAAATGTCTGCAGACATTGCCAAAGCCCCCCCACCCCTATCATCCCCAGGGTTGCGGTGGTGGTGGTGGTGGTTAAATTGCCCCTGACTGAAAACCACTCATAGGTAATTTTGTTCTTGTGTTTCTAATTTTTTAAAAGATTTTATATATTTATTTGAGAAAGAGAGAGAACAAGCTGGGTGGGGGGAGAGGGGCAGAGTGAGAGGGAGAAGTAGATTCCCCACTGAGCAAGGAGCTGGTTGTGGGACTTGATCCCAGGACCTGAGATCATGACCCGAGCTGAAGGCAGGCACCTAACCAACTGAGCCACCCAGGTGCCCCAATCAGAGTTTAGTTTAGTTTTATTTTATTTATTTTATTTTATTTTATTTTATTTTATTTTATTTTATTTTATTTTATTTTATTTTATTTTATTTTATTTTATTTAAGATTTTATTTGAGAGAGAGAGAGCATGAGCAGGGGGAGAGGGAGAAGCAGACACCCTGCTGAGCAGGGAGCCAGATGTGGGGCTCAATCTCAGGACCCTGAGATCATTACCTGAATCGAAGGCAGGTGCTTAACCAACTGAACCACCCAGGTGCCCGTAAACATAACTCTTTTAAAGACATCTGTAACTCTTTAAAAGACAACTGCATAAAGCGGTAATTCATTACAAAACTGTGTTGACTGGCTTATAAGGTATAAAAACAAGTAACATTTGTATGAAAATAATAGCACCAAGGAGAGAGGAGGGAATAGAGCTATATTGGAACAAAATTTTGTATGCTATGAAAATTTGTTATTACTCCAAATAGATTAAGTTCAGATGTTAATTACAATGTCCAGAGCAGCCGCTAAGAAAGTAATTACATAAAATTAAAAGCAACAGGGTAGATCTGAGGATTTTAGTGCCCAGAAATAAGGACAATCATTTTAAGACAATGGCAACCTAAAATTCAAGATTCAAATTCCTGCAACAGGGAGTTCATTTGTTCTAGTACAGGTTATGACTGCTATTGTGGTCAAAGGGTGGGATTCTTTTTTTTTATAATAATTTTTTATTATGTTAGTCACCATACAGTACATCCCTAGTTTTTGATGTAAAGTACCATGATTCATTACGTGCGTATAACACCCAGTGCACCATTCAATACGTGCCCTCCTTAATACATATTACTGGCCTATCCCAATTCCCCACCCCCTCTCCTCTGAAGCCCTCAGTTTGTTTCCCAGAGTCCATAGTCTCTCATGGTTCATTCCCCCTTCTGTTTTAGAGTGAAGGAAAGGTGCTCAGAATCTCATACCTATTTTCTAAATTCTTTTTCCTTTTTTTTTTATTTTACATGTCTTTTAAAAAAATTTTTACTTAATTTTTTTTAATGATTTTTTATTATATTATGTTAGTCACCATACAGTACATCCCCGGATTCCGATGTAAAGTTCGATGCTCCATTAGTTGCATATAACACCCAGTGTACCATGCAATATGTGCCCTCCTTACCACCCATCACCAGTCTATCCCATTCCCCCACCCCCTCCCCTCTTAAGTCCTCAGTTTGTTTCTCAGAGTCCATAGTCTCTCATGCTTCAAGAAAAGGGGGGGTAATCAGAAGGGGGAATGATGCAAATGAGACTTTAAAGACTTGACAACACCTTAGAAGACAGAAAAAGAGGAACTAGCACAAACACTGAAAAATAGAGGTGAAGTGATAGTTGGCTAAGGAGAAGAAAGGCTGTTTTTTTTTAAAAGGGTAATTAATGATTTCAAGTACTGTGGAGTAGTCTAGTAGAATGGGTACTGAGTAGGGGCTATTATGTTTGGCAATTAGAAGGCCATTGGTGATTTTTAAAAGAATCTGATTTAATAGCATGATAGTAGCAGAAAGCCAGAGTCTAGTGAGTAGGTTATGGGTGAAAGGAAGAAAGTAGATATAGATTCTAAGGAATATAAGGGTGTTGGTTTGGGGAGTAAAAGACTCTAATGAACATTTTTTTGAATGATTTTTTATTATATTATGTTAGTCACCATACAGTACATCCCCGGATTCCAATGTAAAGTTCAATGCTTCATTAGTTACGTATAACACCCAGTGCACCATGCGATACATGCCCTCCTNTGCCCTCCTTACTACCCATCACCGGTCTATCCCATTCCCCCACCCCGCTCCCCTCTGAGGCCCTCAGTTTGTTTCTCATTGTCCATAGTCTCTCATGTTTCATTCCCCCTTCTGATTACCCCCTTTTCTTTATCCCTTTCTTCCCCAACTGATCATTCTAGTTCTTATGTTCCATAGATGAGAGAAATCATATGATAATTGTCTTTCTCTGCTTGACTTATTTCACTTAGCATTATCTGCTCCAGTGCCGTCCATGTTGCAGTAAATGTTGAGAATTCGTTCTTTCTTATAGCTGAGTAATATTCCATTGTATATATGGAACACAGCTTCTTAATCCAGTCATCTGTTGAAGGGCATCTTGGCTCCTTCCACGATTTGNCTAGTACCGCTCAATATCCGGCATTGTGATGCCCCCTGCTTTGTTTTTCCTTTCAACAGTTCCTTGGAAATTCGGGGCCTTTTCTGTTTCCATACAAATTTAAGGACTATTTGTTCCAGTTCTTTGAAAAATGTCCTCGGTATTTTGATCGGGATAGCATTGAAAGTGTAGATTGCTCTGGGTAGTATGGACATTTTAACTATGTTAATTCTTCCAATCCATGAGCATGGAATATTTTTCCATCTTTTTATGTCTTCCTCAATATCTTTCAAAAGTGATCTATAGTTTCTAGGATATAGGTCCTTTACGTCTCTGGTTAAGTTAATTCCAAGGTAACGTATGGTTTTTGGTGTTATTGTAAATGGGATGGATTCCCTAATTTCTCTTTCTTCAGTCTCGTTATTCGTGTATAGAAATGCAACTGATTTCTGGGCATTGATTTTGTATCCTGCCACCTTACTGAATTGTTCTATAACTTCTAATAGTTTGGGAGTGGATTCCTTTGGGTTTTCCATATAGAGTATCATGTCATCTGCAAAGAGAGACAGTTTGACTTCTTCTTTGCCGATTTGGATACCTTTGATCCCTTTTTGTCTTCTGATTGCTGTTGCAAGGACTTCTAGTACTATGTTGAATAATAGTGGCGAGAGTGGGCATCCTTGTCGTGTTCCTGATCTTAAGGGAAAGGGTTCTAGCTTTTCCCCATTGAGAATAAGATGTGCAGTAGGCTTTTCATATATGGCATTTATGAGATTGAGAAATGTACCCTCTATTCCTACACTCTGAAGGGTTTTAATCAGGAAAGGATGCTGTAGTTTGTCAAATGTTTTTTCTGCATNGGAAAGGCTTCCAGCTTTTCCCCATTGAGAATAATGCTTGCAGTAGGCTTTTCATAGATGGCTTTTATGAGATTGAGAAATGTACCCTCTATTCCTACACTCTGAAGGGTTTTAATCAGGAAAGGATGCTGTATTTTGTCAAATGTTTTTTCTGCATCAATTGACAGAATCTAATGGTTCCTGATTCTTTTCTTGTTGACATGATGTATCACACTGATTGATTTGCGAATGTTGAACCATGCTTGCATCCCAGGTATGAATCTCACTTGGTCATGATGGATAATNCCCACTTGGTCATGATGGATAATCCTTTTAATGTACTGTTGGATTCTATTAGCAAGGATCTTGTTGAGGATTTTGGCATCCATATTCATTAGAGAAATCGGTCTGTAATTCTCCTTTTTGAGGGGGTCTTTGCCTGGTTTGGGGATCAAGGTAATATTAGCCTCATAGAATGAGTTTGGTAGCTTTCCTTCTGTTTCTATTTTTTGAAATAGCTTTAGGAGAATAGGTATTATTTCTTCTTTGAATGTTTGGTAGAATTCCCCAGGAAAACCGTCTGGGCCTGGAGTTTTATTATTTGGAAGGTTGTTTATCACTGACTCAATTTCTTCATAGTTAATTGGCCTATTTAAGAAATCTATTTCTTCCTGTTTCAGTCTTGGTAGTTTTATAGGTTTCCAGGAAGGTCTCCATGTCTTCCAGATTGCTTAGGTTTTGGCATATAGCTGTTGATAAAAATTTCTAATAATCCTTCCAATTTCAATGGTGTTGGTCGTGACCTCTCCTTTTTCATTCATAATTTTATTAATTTCGGTACTTTCTCTTTTCTTTTGGATAAGTCTTGCCAGTGGTCTGTCAATTTTATGGATTCTCTCAAAGAACCAGCTTCTAGTTCTGTTGATCTGCTCTA
>NC_048221.1:19230423-19231344 GCF_002007445.2 Ailuropoda melanoleuca
GTGGATTAGGCCTGTCCCTCTGTTGCTGTTCCAGCTTCTTGAGGTGAGAATATAAAAACTGCATTTTATTTTATTTATTTATTTTTTTAAATTACCTCAGAACTGAGAGGTGGGAATTCAGTAGGATAAGGTTTTTTTTTTTTTTTTAAGATTTTATTTTTTTATTTATTCAACAGAGATAGAGACAGCTGGAGAGAGAGGGAACACAAGCAGGGGAAGTAGGAGAGGAAGAAGCAGGCTCATAGCGGAAGAGCCTGACGTGGGGCTCGATCCCATAACGCCGAGATCACGCCCTGAGCCGAAGGCAGACGCTTAACCGCTGTGCCACCCAGGCGCCCCGATGCATTTTAGATTTTTCTATTCTTTCGAGTGAGGCTTGGATGGCTCTGTATTTCCCCCTTAGGACTGCCTTTGCAGTATCCCATAGGTTTTGGACCATTTTGTTTTCATTCTTGTTGGTNTCGTTGGTCTCCATAAATTGTTTAATTTGTTTTTTGATTTCCTGGTTTATCGAGTCATTCTTGAGCAGGATGGTTCTTAGCCTCCAAGTGTTTGAGTTTCTTCCAGGTTTTTCCTTGTGGTTGAGTTCCAATTTCAGAGCGTTGTGGTCTGAGAATATGCAGGGGATAATTTCAGTCTTTTGGTATTGGTTGAGACCTGTTTTGTGTCCCAGAACATGATCTATTCTTGAGAATGTTCCATGGGCATTAGAATAGAATGAGTATTCTTTGGTTCTGGGGTGTAGTGTTCTATATATATCTATGAGGTCCAACTCATCGAGTATGGCATTCAACAAAGCCTTTGATTCTTTGCTTAGTTTTTTCCTGGGTGTTCTGTCTATTTCTGATAGTGGGGTGTTGAAGTCCCCTACTATTAATGTATTTTTATCTATATGTCTCTTTATTTTGGTTAAGAGTTGGC
>NC_048221.1:19231393-19231885 GCF_002007445.2 Ailuropoda melanoleuca
TTGCTGCTCCCCTGTTGGGGGCATATATATTAATAATTGTCATATCCACTTGTTGAATACTTCCTTTTAGAATAATATAGTGCCCTTCTGGGTCTCTCACTTAGCCTCTAGTTTAAAATCCAATCTATCTGATTGAGAATTGCTACACCAGCTTTCTTTTGAGGTCCATTTGCATGAAAGATGGTACTCCCTCCCCTTACTCTAAGTCTGAATTCATCTTTGGATTCAAAATGAGTCTCTTGTAGACAGCAAATGGATGGGTCATGATTTTTATACAATCTGCAACCCTGTGGCATTTTATGGGAGCGTTTAAACCATTAACATTGGCACTGAGAACTGAGAGATAGAATTTTAATGATGCCATGTTGCTAGTAAAGTCTTTATTTGTATCGGTTGTGGCTTTCTGTTCTGTATCACTCTTGGGGCCTTTTTACCTTTATAGAACCCCCCTTAATATCTCCTGTAGGGCTGGTTTCGTGGTTATGAAATTGG
>NC_048221.1:19231968-19238170 GCF_002007445.2 Ailuropoda melanoleuca
TAAAGGATACTTGGCTGCATGTTTTTCTCTGAAAGAGCTTTAAAAATGCCCCCCCAAGCCTTTCTCTCATTCCAGGTCTTTGTAGACAGGTCTGAGATAATTTTGAAAACTTTGCCTTGGTATGTGAGAAATTTCTTTGCCCTGGCCGCTTTCAGCACTGTATCCTTGGATCTAATATTTGCGAATTGCAGTATGACGTTATATGGCGTAGGTTTGTCGTGTTTGAGCTTGGGAGGGGTCCTCTCTGCCTCTTGGACATGAATGTTTGTTTCCCTCGCTAGATTAGGGAAGTTTTCAGCTACAGTTTGTTCAAATATCTCTTCTAGACCTCTGTTTTTCTCCACCCCCTCAGGGATGCCGATGATTCTGACAGTGGAACGTTTCATTGAGTCAGTAATGTCCCGTAACCTACATTCGTGGGCGTGGATTTTTCTAAGTCCAGCTTCTATTTTTGTTTTTTCCTCTACTAACCCATCCTCCAATTCGCTAACGCGTTCCTCTGCTTTGGTGACCCTGGCCATCAGAGCCTCTAGTTTTGCCTTCATTTGGCTCATAGAATTTTTAATTTCTGTCAGATTCGCTCTCATTTCCATCCTTAGGGTTTCTATATTCTCAGTAACATTTTTGTTAATACTTTTTTCAAGTCTACTCATCATTTTGACCATTGTTACTCTGAATTCCATTTCTGATAATTTGGTTACATCCGTATCCATTATTTCTGTGGCAGAGGCCACAAACTCACTGTCTTTTCTGTGCTGGTGGGGCTTCTCCTTCTTGTCATTCTGATGAGGAGAGGTTGCGGGGTTGTCCAGAGCCCTAATTATTGCCTGGGACCCATGCCGTGTGCCCTCGTTTTATAGGGATCTTAGGGATGTGTGCTTCTTCTTTAGAGATTTTATTTATTTATTTATCTGGCAGAGAGCCAACCAGCGAGAGAGGGAACACAAGCAGGGGAGTGCGAGAGGAAGAAGCAGGCTCCCAGCGGAGGAGCCTGATGAGGGACTCCTTTCCAGAACGATGGTATCACACCCTAAGCTGAAGACAGGTGCTCAATGACTGCGCCACCCAGGCGCCCCGGGTTGTGGGCTTCTTGATTTTTCAGCCTGCCTCCTGGGGGAGGGTCCTGCCGCGTGGATACTCAGGCAACCCTGTTTGGGTAGAGTCCCCATGTCCCTTGCGACGGGGGGGTGGGGATGGCACACTGTGAGCCGGTATTTCCAGGTTTTTGTTCTCTGGTGGCTTTCCTTGGCAGTCTGTTGTGCCTCTTCTGAGAGTCAGAGCAGCAGCGGCCGAATCTCAGCCTCTGTCACAGAGCAGAGGGACCATGGACCATTTTCCTCTGATGTTCTGGCCACTTTAACTCTGTTTCTGTTGGTGCTGCTCAACCCTGCAGCGTCCCAGGATGTGTGCCCCACACCTGGCATCCCAGCCCTCACTTCCAGGGCTGGCGCGTCTCTGTCCTTTGTGTTTCTAACGCCGCCAGCTGCCCCGCGTGCGTGCTGCTGGAGCTCCTGGTCTCAGTCTGGATCCAGTGAGCACACCGGGATTCCGGAGTTCCGTTATATGTCTGGTGGCACGCTCCCGACTCACGGTCTCAGTCTTCTGTCTCGCGGGTGCAGGTCCGCGAGTCCGCCCGCTCCCCCGTGCAGGTGGCTACCGCTTCCCGGTGCCTGAACACGGTGGCTCCCTCCCCCTTCCATTTATCTTCCGATATATGTGCATGGTTTCATGGCTCCCCGCTTCGTACCTCAATACTCAGTGCTGGAGATGTTCATTTGTAGAGATCCAGATGTATCTTCCTGTGTCTCAGGCTGATTCCGTGGATGTTCAAGCTGGTCTAGTACCTATCCTGCTCGACTCAGGGGACTGCTGAAAAAGGGGTCCCCCACTCCTCCGCCATCTTAACTCCCCTCTGATGAACATTTTGAATTTGATTTATGTAAAATTCTAGAAAATGCTAATAATTTATAATGCCTTAAGTTCAGTGGTTACCTGCCAGTAGTGTTGAAGAGATGGATGGATTACAAAAAGATATGAGAAAACTTTTGGGCATGATACAAATTTCTTTATTTTAATTATGCACATTATTTCACTGTAAATATACTATATGCCAAAGGCATCAAATTCTACATTGTAAGTATGTGCAGTTTATGGTATATCAGCTGTACCTCAATTAAGTTGTTCAAAAAACAAACAGTTTTTATATTAAACCCTGAAGATGTGATTTCATATTTATTCTGAGAGTTATCATTTCAGTTTCTCAATTTACTTTGTAGTTTTAGTGGTTAATTTTGATACAGACTTGGTTAAATATCAAGTAATACTGAGACCTTTCTAACAATTTTTTTAAATGTAGAAAAACTGTAGTTGTCATCAATAGGAGTTCTCCTAACTGAAAACTTTTTTGAAGGTGACTTTTATCATTATTACTCAGCATTGGAGTTTTGTGTTTGTGATTTGGAATTTATCTAACAGCCACCTGTTAAGTGTACTCCACTGATGGGCCTTATTGTTAGTGTGTTTGTATTGTCGTAGGTGGGGAGAAAGTGGTAGACTCTGAAAAGAATGCAGGCTAAGGTGATATTTTGTGCCAGGTTTGGAAGTTCAAGACCACCTCTAGGTTTGAAGGTCTGCAATGAGGACTCATAGGATTCATTATATAATTGCACTCAAAGCTATGCATTACTACAGTGAGGAATGCAAATCAAATCAGCGAAGGGAAAAGGTGCATGCGGTTAATTAAGTCTGGAAAAATCAGGCACAAAGTTCTAAGAGTCCTTTCCCAGTGGAGCCACACAGGGCAAACCTAATTCCCCCAACAGTTCTGTGACAACACATGTGAAATGTTGCCAACCAGAGAAGCTTGTTTGAGACCTGGTGCCCGGAGTTTTTATTGGGCACTTGTCATGTAGGCAGCCTACACTCCCACAAGGAAAGCAGGTGTTCATCATAAATCATATCGTTTGTGCCAAATAGTTTGGGCGCTGTGAGCAATTCTTATCAGTTAATGGTGAGAACCCTCCCCAAATTTAACTTTAAATTAAGTATGAGAGTTTTAGTTGGCCCACGTTTTCAGCAACACTTTTCAGTTTTAGTCTTTTAAATTTTAGCCATTCATATAGATGGGGCAGCAGTATCTTGTTATGATCTTAATTTTTATTTCCCTGATGACTAAAGAGGTTGAACACTTTTTCAAATGTTTATTGGCCTTTCACCTCAGTTTTCTGTGTAGTGTCTGTTCATGTCTCTCACTAATATTTTACTGTTTTTAAATTGAATTATATGAATTCTTTATTCTGAATATAAGTCTTTGTAAATGCACTTTTTTAGTCCATGGCTTGCCTTTTTATTTTCATAGTGTTGTGTTCTGAAGAGTAGATTTTAATTTTGAGGAAGTCTAATTTGTCATTAAAATTTTTTTTGTTATGGTAGAGCTAATGTTCTATCTTTAGTATTGTTGTCTAATTCATTTTCTGTCAGTTGAGTTAGTTGTATTTTGCAGGAAATTTGTCTATTTCATTTGTTTTTTTATTTTTTGTTATTATTTAAGCTATTTATTACTTTTTAATGTCTTTAAGATATTTAGCAGTAATTCCTCCTTCATTCCAGATTTTAGGAATTTATGCCCTTTTTCTTGTTCATATATGTAAATTTTTGTTGTTTTGTTGATCTTTAAAAAAAGTTAACTTTTGGGGCGCCTGGGTGGCACAGCGGTTAAGCGTCTGCCTTCGGCTCAGGGCGTGATCCCGGCGTTGTGGGATCGAGCCCCACATCAGGCTCCTCTGCTATGAGCCTGCTTCTTCCTCTCCCACTCCCCCTGCTTGTGTTCCCTCTCTCGCTGGCTGTCTCTATCTCTGTCGAATAAATAAATAAAATCTTTAAAAAAAAATAAAAAAAGTTAACTTTTGACTTTAAACATTTTTTTGTCCATTATTTCAAAACTCTCTGCTTTTTTGAAATTTAAATTCAATTAGCCAAGGTGTATAGTACGTCTTTGGTTTTTGATATAATCTTCAGTGATTCATCAGTTCAGTATAACAAAGCTCTCTACTTTTTATTATCCTAGCCATTTTATTTACACTGGGCTTATTCACTTTTATTTTTAAAAGATTTTCATTGGATATACAATTCTAGGTTTACATTTAAATATGTCAGTCCATTGTCTTCTGGCTTTACAGTATTTCTGATGAAAAGCATTCTTATTTTTGTTTCTTGTACTATAGTTACTTAAAATTTTTATTTTGTTTTTATTTCTGGATGTTTTTATGATTTTCTCTTTATCATTGTTTTTTGGTAGTTTGCATATAAGGTATTTTGATGTTGTGTGTGTCTGTGTGTTATCCAAATTTATATCATGGTGCTTCCTGTATCTGTGAGTTTATGTTTTTCATCTAATTAAGAAATTAAAAAGGGGAACCCTCTTGTACTGTTGGTGGGAATGCAAACTGGTTCAGCCACTCTGCAGAACAGTATGGAGGTTCCTCAAAAAGTTAAAAATCGAACTACCCTATGACCTAGCAATTGTACTACTAGGTATTTACCCAAAGAATACAAAAATACTAATTAAGAGGGGCACAGGTGACCCGATGTTTGTAGCAGCATTATCAACAATAGCCAAATTATGGAAACAGTCCAGATGTCCATCGACTGATGAATAGATAAAGACTATGTTGTAGATGCATACAATGGAATATTATGCAGCCATCAAAAAGAATGAAATCTTGCCATTTGTAATGATGTGGATGGAGCTAGAGAGTATTATGCTAAGCAAAATAAGTCAGTCAGAGAAAGAGAAATACCATGTGATTTCACTCATATGTGGAATTTAAGAAACAAAACAGATGAACCTGGGGGAAGAAAAGAGAGGCCGACCAGAAAACAGACTCTTAACGATAGAGAAGAAACTGAGGGTTGCTGGAGGGGAGGTGGATTAAATGTGTCATGGGTATTAAGGAGGGTGTGCTTGTGATGAGCACCAGGTGTTGTATGTAAGTGATGAGCCACTGAATTTTACAACTGAAATGAATATTACAGTGTATGTTAACTGACTGGAATTTAAATAAAAACTTGAAAAGAAATAATTTAGAAATTCAAAAAATAATTTAGACATTTTTTTCCTGTGATTGCCTTAAATATTTCTTTGCTACTTTTTTTTGGTATTCCAGTTACACATATGTTATGCTGTTTTATATTACCTAACAGTTTTTTTTAACTGATGTTATATTTTATTTTTCAGCCTATCCCTCAACTCTGTTCTTTTATTTGGATAGTTTTAATACTAAGTCCTCAAGTGTGCTTCTCTTCCTTCTACAGTATTTAATGAACATTTTCATTTAGATGTGTTTCTCAGCTCTTTTATTTCCATTTTGTTCCATTTTATATATATATTGCATTTTCATTATGTTCATGTTTTCTTTTAAGTTTTTTTTAATTTTTTTTAATTTTTTTTATTTTATTATATTATGTTAATTACCACACAGTACATCCCCAGATTCCAATGTAAAGTTTGATGCTTCATTAGTTGCGTATAACACCCAGTGCACCATGCAATACGTGCCCTCCTTACTACCCATCACCAGTCTATCCGCTTCCCCCACCCCCTCCCCTCTGAAGTCTTCAGTTTGTTTCTCATAGTCCATAGTATCTCATGTTTCATTCCCCCTGCTGATTACCCTCCTTTTCTTTATCCCTTTCTTCCCCTACTGATCATCCTAGTTCTTATGTTCCATAGATGAGAGAAATCATATGATAATTGTCTTTCTCTGCTTGACTTATTTCACTTAGCATTATCTCCTCCAGTGCCGTCCATGTTGCAGCAAATGTTGAGAATTCATTCTTTCTGATAGCTGAGTAATATTCCATTGTATATATGGACCACAGCTTCTTAATCCAGTCATCCTGTTGAAGGGCATCTCGGCTCCTTCCATGATTTGGCTATTGTGGACAATGCAGCTATGAACATTGGGGTGCATATGGCCCTTCTCTTTACTACGTCTGTATCTTTGGGGTAAACACCCAGTAGTGCAATGGCTGGGTCATAGGGTAGTTCAATTTTTAACTTTTTAAGGGACCTCCACACTGTTTTCCANCATGAACATTGGGGTACATATGGCCCTTCTCTTTACACGTCCATATCTTTGGGGTAAACACCCAGTAGTGCAATGGCTGGGTCATAGGGTAGTTCAATTTTTAACTTTTTAAG
>NC_048221.1:19238270-19238347 GCF_002007445.2 Ailuropoda melanoleuca
GTCTCGCGGGTGCTGACCGCGAGTCCACCTGCTCCCCCGTGCAGGTGGCCCTCCAGCCGCCAGCCGCCCCGTGCACG
>NC_048221.1:19238589-19238688 GCF_002007445.2 Ailuropoda melanoleuca
GCCTGCTCCCCCGTGCAGGTGGCCCGCCAACCGCCAGCCGTCCCGCGTGCGCTCCCGGAGCTCCCTTCTCAGCCTGCTGTCTCAAGCGTGCGGTTCCGC
>NC_048221.1:19238709-19298604 GCF_002007445.2 Ailuropoda melanoleuca
CTCCCCCTTGCAGGTGGCTACCGCTTCCCGGCGCCCTGACACGGCGGCTCCCTCCCCCTTCTGTTTAGCTTCCGATATCTGTGCGCGGTTTCATGGCTCCCCACTTCGTACCTCGATACTCAGCGCTGGAGATGTTCATTTGTAGAGTCTTTTAATTTTTTGAGCAAATTCTAATAGCTGTTTTAAACTTGTTTTCTGCTGGTACCCATTGTGTGTCATTTTTGGTCTGTTTTTATTGACAGCTATTTCTCCTGATTTTGGCTTGTATTTTCTCATACCTAGTAGTTTTGTTTTGTTTTCTAGAATTTTGAAGTTATGTTGTTGTTGAATTTCTTTTTTTTAAAATTTTTTTATTATGTTAGTCATCATACAGTACATCATCAGTTTTTGATGTAGTGTTCCATTATTCATTGTTTGCATGTAACACCCAATGCTCCATGCAATAAATGCCCTCCTTAGTACCCATCACTGGCCTATCCCAATCCCCCACATCCCTCCCCTCTAAAGCCCTCAGTTTGTTTCCCGGAGTCCATAGTCTCTCGTGGTTCATTCCCTNTCATTCCCCCTTCTGATTACCCCCCTTTTCTTTATCCCTTTCTTCCCCTACCGATCCTCCTAGTTCTTATGTTCCATAGATGAGAGAAATCATATGATAATTGTCTTTCTCTGCTTGACTTATTTCACTTAACATAATCTCCTCCAGTCCCATCCATGTTGCTGCAGATGTTGGGTAATCATTCTTTCTGATGTCTGAGTAATATTCCATTGTATTATGGACCACATCTTCTTTATCCATTTGTCTATTGAAGGACATCTCGGCTTCTTCCACAATTTAGCTATTGTGAACAATGCTGCTATGAACATTGGGGTGCATATGGTCCTTCTCTTCACTACATCTGTATCTTTGGGGTGAATACCCAGTAGTACAATGGCTGGANTGGGGTAAACACCCAGTAGTGCAATGGCTGGGTCATAGGGTTAGCTCAATTTTTAACTTTTTGAGGGACCTCCACACTGTTTCCAAAGTGGCTGTACCAACTTGCATTCCCATCAACAGTGTAAGAGTGTTCCCCTTTCTCCACATCCTCTCCAACATTGTTTGTTTCTTGCCTTGTCATTTTTTTGCCATTTTAACTGGCATAAGGTGGTATCAGTGTGGTTTTGATTTGAATTGCCCTGATGGCTAATGATGTTGAATATTTTTTCATGTGTCTGTTAGCCACTTGTATGTCTTCATTGGAAAAGTGTCTGTTCATATCTTCTGCCCATTTTTTTGGTCAATTTTGAAATTTATTTATTTATTTATTTATTATTTTATTTTATTATTATATTATGTTAGTCACCATACAGTATATCCCCGGATTCTGATGCAANGATGTAAAGTTTGATGCTTCATTAGTTGCGTATAACACCCAGTGCACCATGCAATATGTGCCCTCCTTACTACCCATCACCAGTCTATCCCATTCCCCCACCCCCTCCACTCTGAAGTCTTCAGTGTGCTTCTCATAGTCCATAGTCTGTCATGTTTCATTCCCCCTTCTGATTACCCCCCTTTTCTTTATCCCTTTCTTCCCCTACCGATCCTCCTAGTTCTTATGTTCCATAGATGAGAGAAATCATATGATAATTGTCTTTCTCTGCTTGACTTATTTCACTTAGCATTATCTCCTCCAGTGCCGTCCATGTTGCAGCAAATGTTGAGAATTCGTTCTTTCTGATAGCTGAGTAATATTCCATTGTATATATATGGACCACAGCTTCTTAATCCAGTCATCTGTTGAAGGGCATCTCGGCTCCTTCCATGATTTAGCTTGTGGACAATGCTGCTATGAACATTGGGGTGCATAAGGCCCTTCTCTTCACTACATCTGCATCTTTGGGGTAAACACCCTGTAGTGCAATGGCTGGATCATAGGGAAGCTCAATTTTTAACTTTTTAAGGGACCTCCACACTGTTTTCCAGAGTGGCTGTACCAACTTGCATTCCCACTAACAATGTAGGAGGGATCCCCTTTCTCCACATCCTCTCCAACAATTGTTGTTTCTTGCCTTGTCTATTTTTGCCATTCTAACTGGCGTAAGGTGGTATCTCAGTGTGGTTTTGATTTGAATTTCCCTGATGGCTAATGATTTTGAACATTTTTTCATGTGTCTGTTAGCCATTTGTATGTCTTCATTGGAAAAGTGTCTGTTCATATCTTCTGCCTATTTTTGATTTGATTATTTGTTTCTGGTATATTGAGTTTGAGAAGTTCTTTATAGGTCTTGGATACCAGCCTTTTATCTGTAGCGTCATTTGCAAATATCTTCCCCCATTCTGTGGGTTACTTCTTAGTTTTTTGACTGTGTCCTTGGCTGTGCAGAAACTTTTTATCTTGATGAAGTCCCACAAGTTTATTTTTTCTTTTGTTCCTCTTGCCTTTGGAGATGTGTCATGAAAGAAGTTGCTGTGGATGATGTCAAAAAGGTTACAGCCTGTGTTCTTCTCTATGATTTTGATGCATTCCTGTCTCACATCGAAGTCTTTCATCATTTGTAGTGTATCTTTGTGTATGGTGTGAGAGAGTGGTCAAGTTTCATTGTTTTGCATATAGCTGTCCAATATTCCCAGCACCATTTATTGAAGAGACTGTCCTTTTTCCACAGAATGTTTTTTTTCCTGCTTTGTCAAAGATTAGTTGACCATAAAGCTGAGGGTCTATTTTTGGGTTCTGTATTCTGTTCCATTGGTCTATGTGTCTGTTTTTGTGCCAATACCATGCTGTCTTTTTGATCACAGCTTTGTAGTATAGCTTGAAATCCGGCAGCATGATGCCCCCAGCTCTGTTTTTCCTTTTCAACATTTCCTTGGCAATTCAGGGCCTTTTCTGGTTCCACACAAATTTAAGGGTCATTTGTTCCAGCTCTTTGAAAAATGTCCTTGGTATTTTGATGGGGATGGCGTTGAAAGTGTAGATTGCTCTGGGTAGCATAGACATTTTAACTATGTTTATTCTTCCCATCCTTGAGCATGGAATGTTTTTCCATCTTTTTGTGTCTTCTTAATGTCTTTCAACAGTGATATGTAGTTTCTAGAATATAGATCCTTTACCTCTCTGGTTACGTTAATTGCAAAATATCGTATGATTTTTGGTGCTATTGTACATGGAATGGATTCCCTAATTCCTCTTTCTTCAGTCTCATTGTTCATGTATAGAGATGCAACTGATTTCTGAGCATTGATTTTGTATCCCGCCACGTTACTGAATTGCTCTATAAGTTCTAGTAGTTTGGGGGTGGAGTCTTTTGGGTTTTCGATATAGAGTATCATGTCATCTGCGAAGAGAGACAATTTGACTTCTTCTTTGCCAGTTTGAATACCTTTTATTCCTTTTCGTTTTCTGATTGCTGTTGCAAGGACTTCTAGTACTATGTTGAATAATAATGGCGAGTGTGGGCATCCTTGTCGTGTTCCTGATCTTAAGGCAAAGGCTTTCAGCTGTTGATTTTTTTGATCTGAATTTGTCATCTTCCTTTAAAGATAGCTCAATTTTTTTTTTAATTAGGCCCTGCGCCCAGTGTGGGGCTCAAACTTGTAACCCTGAGATCAGGATTTGTGTTCTCTACCGACTGAGCCAGCCAGGTGCCCCTAAACGTTTAATTCATTTTTGCAGGCAATTAATTTACTTGTAATTTAGCTCGATCATTAAGGTTTGTTAGAGTATGTCTAGAGTAGCCTTTACTCTAGGATTCTTTGATCTTACCCTTAACATGCCGTCTTACTGAGTATTGAAAGACCCATGTGTTCACTGAGTTCTTTCCACTCTGCTGGATTAGAACTTGAATGTGTATGAATCTTATATTTGCTCCAGGAATTGTTTAAGTTATAGCTGCCCATTAGTTGCTCTTTCCCTCGCCTTTTAGAGTCTTACTATGTGCAATTACAGCTTAGTTTTCAGGCAAAGACTCAAAGAAATCTCTATGAGGAATCCTTTAATTCTTGGTCATCATGATTCTCTTCTGTTCTTTTGCACAAAATCCAGCCCTCCCACCCTTTTTTTACTAATGTTTGACAGTGCTTTGCTCTGTGCTGTTGCTTTCTGATCTATAAAGGCCTCTAGACAAAAAGTGTTGGAGAATTGTATGACTCCCTTCATTTGTTTCCATTCTCCTAGTGATCACACATTCCTGTGCTGCTGGTTGTCTAGTGTCTGGAAACAGTTGCTTCACATATTTGTTTTTTTTTTTTAGTTGTTTTTGACAGATGACAGATCCTGGTTTTCTTTGTTATACTTTATATTTTTGAGATCATTAAGGAGTTATGGGCAGTTATAATAAATAGATACCCAAGTCCTCCACTGATAATATCTTATAAAACTGTAATACAGTATCAAAACTAGGATAGTGACATTAATATAATCAAGGGGCGGAACATTTGTATCAGCACAAGGATCTCTCATGTTGCCTTTTATAGCCATACCCACATCCCTCCACCTCTACTGCCTCATAATCTCTGGTAACCAGTAATCTGTTCTCTGTTTTTTATAATTTTGTCATTTAAAAATGTATGTAGGTAGATTCCTGTCTCACATTGAGGTCTTTCATCCATTTAGAGTTTATCTTTGTGTACAGTGTAAGAGAATGGTGGAGTTTAATTCTTCTGTATATTGCTGTCCAATTTTCCCAGTACCATTTATTGAAGAAACTGTCTTTTTCCGAGGTGCCCTTCTACAGACGAATGGATAAAGAAGATGTGGTTTATATATACAATGGAGTATTACTCAGCCATCCGAAAGAATGAATACCCACCGTTTGCATTAACATGGGTGGAACTGGAGGAGATTCTGTTAAGTGAAAACAGTCAAGCAGAGAAAGACAATTATCATATGGTTTCACTCATATGTAGAACATAAGGAATAGCATGGAGGACATTAGGAGAAGGAAGGGAAAACTGACGGGGTGGACATCAGAGGGGAAGATGAACCATTAGAGACTGTGGACTCTGGGAAACTTTCTGAGGGATTCAGAGGGGGTGGGGATGGGGGAATGGGTTAGCCAGGTGATGGGTATTAAGGAGGGCATGTGTTGTAATAAGCACTGGGTTATATGCAAATAATGAATCATGGAACACTATATCAAAAACTAAGGATATACTGTATGGTGACTAGCATAACATTAAAAAAAAAAAAAAAACGGGTGTAGGTGGTACCATACAGTATGCAACATTTTGGAATTGGAAGTTTTCACTCAGCATAACTTTGTAGAGATTTGCCCATGTTTTTGCATGTATTAATAGTTAATTCCTTTTTATTTTTGAGTTCTATTTCATGGTATGGATGTACCACCGTTTGTTTAATCATTCACATTTTGAAGGTTATCAGAGTTTCCAGTTTTTTTTTTTTACTATTAAAAGAGAGCTGTTAAAACATATGTATAGGCTTTTATAGTTTTGTGAACAAAAGTTTATATTTCTTTGGGGGTAAGTGCCCAGGCACGCACTTGTTGACTTATATGGTAGTTGCAGATTTAGTTTTTTAAAAAACTGCCAAGTTTCCTAGACAGGTGGTGCCATTTTACATTTACACCTGCGGTGTATGAGAGATCTAGGTTCTTTGCATTCTTGCTAGCATTTGATTTTTTACTATTTTCTAATTTAGTTATTCTGTTAGGTGTAATGGTATCTCATTGTAGTTTTTTTAATTGTAGTTTTAATTTGCATTTCCCTAATGGCTAATAATATTGAACCGCCTATCTTTTCACATGTTTATTTGCCATCTGTACATGTTCTTCACACCTTTTACCCATTTTCTAACTGGACTTTCTGTTTTTAACTGTTGTGTTTTGGAGTTCTTATATTCTAGATACTAATCTTGTATCAGATATGTAGTTTGAAAATTTTTCTCTCTCTCTGCAGCTCTTCCTTTTATGCTCTTAACAGAGTCTTTCATAGAGAAAGTTTTAAATTTTGGTGAAGTCTGACTTGTCAGTGTTTTCTTCCATGGATTGTGCATTTGGTATAAATTTTAAGAGTTCTTTGCCTACCCCTAGGTCTTCTGTGTAGAAAATTCCTCTTATATTTTTTCTAAAGTTACATAGTTTCACGTGATTTATCTGAAGTTAATTTTTAGAGCAGGTTTAATAGTTAGATTGACCTATCCTTTCTTTGAGTGATTTTGGTATCAGTGTTATTGTTTTGCTTTTGGATGTCCAGTTGCTCCAGCTTCATTTGTTGAAAGGGTTATTTTTCCCCTATTAGATTGCTATTGTAAAATATTTAGGTATATTTGTGGGGTCTAATTCTGGTTTCTCTGTTCTCTTCTGTTGATCTATTTCTCTATCCCTCTTCCAATCCTGCTCAGTCTTGATTTCTGTAGCTGTATAACAAGTCTTAAAATCAGGTAGATTGATTTTATTCTCACACTTTATTCTTTTTAAAAAAGATTTATTTATTTTTTTTAGAGAGAGAGAGAGATCACAGTGGGTGGGGCAGGGAAGGGAGAGAGAATTCTCAAGCAGACTCCATGCTGAGCCCTGAGCCTGACATGGGGGTTGATCCCACAACTCTGAGATCATGACCTGAGCTGAAACCAAGAGTCAGACACCTACCTAACTGATTGTGACACCAGGCACCCCCTCATACTTTATTCTATTTAAAAATTCTTTTAGCTATTCTAGTTTCCCTCTTTTCCATATAAATTTTAGACTAACCTTGAATATATGTAAAAGATCTTGCTAGAATCTTATAGGGGTCATATTAATAAACATGTATCAGTTTTGGGGAAGCTGACATATGCTGAGTCGTCACATCTATGCACATAGCATATCTCTTTGATTTATCAGTGTTTTTGACTTTTCCATATACAAGTTATGTATCTGTTTTGTTAGATTTATACCTAAATATATCCTATTTTTGAGAGATTATAAATGGTATTGTATTTTTTTTTATTATGTTAGTCACCATACAGTACATCCCTGGTTTTTGATGTAAAGTTCGATGATTCATTAGTTGCATATAACACCCAGTGCACCATGCAGTACGTGCCCTCCTTACTACCCATCACCAGCCTATCCCATTCCCCCACCCCTTTCCCCTCTGAAGCCCTCACTTTGTTTCTCAGAGTCCATAGTCTCTCATGTTTCATTCCCCCTTCTGATTACCCCCCCTTTCTTTATCCCTTTCTTCCTCTACCGATCTTCCTAGTTCTTATCCTCTACCGATCTTCCTAGTTCTTATGTTCCATAGATGAGAGAAATCATATGATAATTGTCTTTCTCTGCTTGACTTATTTCACTTAGCATTATCTCCTCCAGTGCTGTCCATGTTGCAGCAAATGTTGAGAACTCGTTCTTTTTGATAGCTGCGCAATATTCCATTGTATATATGGACCACAACTTCTGAATCCAGTCATCTGTTGAAGGGCATCTCAGTTCCTTCCACGATTTAGCTATTGTGGACAATGCTGCTATGAACATTGGGGTGCATATGGCCCTTCTCTTCACTACGTCTGTATCTTTGAGGTAAATACCCAGTAGTGCAATGGCTGGGTTATCAAAGGGACCTCCACACTGTTTTCCAGAGTGGCTATACCAACTTGCATTCCCACCAACAATGTAGGAGGGATCCCCTTTCTCACATCCTCTCCAGCAGTTGTTGTTTCTTGTTTTGTCAGTTTTTGCCATTCTAACTGATGTAAGGTGGTATGTCAGTGATTTCTACTTAAGATTCTGTCTTGTCAGGTGTATGTTTCTAGGAATCTTTTCAGTTTTGTTAGGTTAACCAATTTGTTGGTATATAATTCTTCATAGTAGTCTCTTATGATCCTTTTTGTATTTTTATGATATCAGTTGTAGTGCCCCCTCTTTCATTTGAATTTTATTTGATTCTTTCTCTTATTTTCTTTATTAGTCTGGCTAAAGTTTTTTAAATTTGGTTTATCTTTTCAGATAGCATGGTCTTAAATTCATTGCTCTTTTCTATTGTTTTTTTTTTTAAAGATTTTATTTATTTATTCGACAGAGACAGAGACAGCCAGCGAGAGAGGGAACACAAGCAGGGGGAGTGGGAGAGGAAGAAGCAGGCTCACAGCAGAGGAGCCCGATGCGGGGCTCGATCCCACAACGCCAGGATCACGCCCTGAGCCGAAGGCAGACGCCCAACCGCTGTGCCACCCAGGCGCCCCTCTATTGTTTTCTAGTGTCTATTTTATTTATCTCTCTAATCTTTATATATCCTTCCTTCTGCTAATTTTGGGCTTTGAAGCTAATTTTGGGCTTCATTATTTTTATAGTTCCTTCAGGTATAAAGTTAGGTTGCTCTTTTGTGTTTTTTTTTTTCTTATTATAGGCATTTATCACCATAAACTTCCATCTTAGAGCTGTTTTTTTCTGCATCCTATAAGTTTTGGTATGTTGTATTTCCATTTCCATTTGTTTTGAGTTTTTTTTTAACTTCTCTTTTGATTTCTTCTTTGGCCAATTGTTTGTTTAGAAATGTGTTGTTTAATTTCCACATATTTGTGATTTTTATACCTTTCTTCCTGTTGTTGATTTTTAGCTTCCTATCATTGTGGTTAGAAAAGATAATTGGTATGATTTCAGTCTTCTTGAGTTTAAGACTTGTTTTGTGGCCTAACATTTTATCTACCCTGACAGTAATCTGTGTGGGTTTGAAAAGAATGTGTATTATGTGGTTATTGGATAGAATATTCTCTATATGTCTGTCAGCTCCATTTGGTCTAAAGTCTAATCTAAGCCTAACAATTCCTTATTAATTTTCTGGATCTATCCATTGTTGAAAGGGAGTATTGAAATCCTTTACTTTTTTTTGGTATTGTCTATTTCTCCCTTTAGATCTGTTATTATTTGTTTAATATATTTAGATGTTCTGGGTTTTTTTTGTGTGTATATATTTGCAATCGTTTGGCCTTATGATGAATTGACCCCTTTGTCATTATATAATCACCTTCTTTGACTCTTGTTTGTTATTTGAAATCTCATTTGTCCGACATAAGTAAAGCTGACTCTGCTCTCTTTTGCTTTACATTTGCAGGGAATAGAGGCCAAGTTTATCCTTAAAGGTGAAGTGAGTTTCTTGTAGACAGCATGCAGTTGGGTTATATTTTTTAGTTCATTCAGCAGCTATATGCCTTATGGCTGGAGAATTTAACCTATTTACATTTCATTATTAGTAGGCGAGGACTTACTAATATTATCTTGTTAATTGTTTTCTGGCTCTTTTTTATTTAGTTCCTTTGTCTTTCCCTTTTTTTCCTGTGCTCATTTGTGAATTGATGATTTTTCAGAATGGTATGATTTGATTTCCTTCTCTCTACCTTTGAATATCTGTTGTAAGTTTTTCTTTGTGGTTGCTATGAGGGTTACATAAAACACCTTTTAACAGTCTGTTTTATGCTGATAATATTTTTTTAATGTTTTTTATTATATTATGTTAGTCACCATACAGTACATCCCTGGTTTTTGATGTAAAGTTCGATGATTCATTAGTTGTGTATAACACCCAGTGCACCATGCTATACGTGCCCTCCTTATTACCCATCACCAGCCTATCCCATTCCCCCATCCCCCTCCCCTCTGAAGCCCTCCGTTTGTTTCTCAGAGTCCATAGTCTCTCATGCTTCATTCCCCCTTCTGATTACCCCTCCTTTCTTTATCCCTTTCTTCCCCTACTGATCTTCCAATATTTGGACTGCAATCACACATAAAAATTATACCCTTTTACTCCTAGCCACATTTTATACTTTTGATGTTGCAGTTTACGTCTTATATTGTATATTCTTTAAGAAATTTCTGTAGCTGTAGTTATTTTTAATACTTTTGTTCTTCACTCTTTAGTAGAGTTAATTGATTAATATGCTGCCATATTACAGCATTAGAGAAGTCAGAATTTAAGTATAAACTTACCTTTACCAGTGTGTTTTATATTTTATTATATTTTTTTATGTTACTAATTAGTGTCCTTTCATTTTAGCATGACGAACTCCTTTCAGCATTTAGTTTAGTTGTGATGAACTCTCTCAGCTTTTGTTTGTCTTGGAAGCTCTTTTTCTCTTTATTTTTGAAGGAGGTCTTTGCCGGGTGAAGTATTCTTAGTTGGCAATTTTTTTCTTTCAGTACTTTGAATGTATCATCCCACTCTCTCCTGGCCTGCAAGGTTTCTGCTGAATTCTGCTGATAGCCTTATGGGGGTTACCTTGTAAGTTACAAACTTTTTTTTCTCTTGTTGCTTTTGAAATTCTTTGTCTTGGTTTTTTAGTCAGTTTTATTATAATGTGTCTTTGAATTGATCTTTATCAGTTGAATGTTTTTGGGGACCTAGCTTCATGACCTTCAAGAATGTTTTTGGGCACCTAGCTTCATGAACTTCGATATTCAAATCTCTTCCCAGATTTGGGAACTTCTCAGCCATTATTTCTTTAAATCAGATTTTTGTCCCTTTATTTCCTCCTTCCTCCTTCTGGAACTGCAGTAATGCGTAGCTTGTTTTCCTTGATGGTATCCCATAATTCACATAGACTTTCTTTACTCTTTTTCATTGCTTTTACTTTGTTCTCTTCTGGCTGGATAATTTCAGAGTTCCTGTCTTTAATCTCACTGATTCTTTCTTCTGCTGATCAAGTCTGCTTTTGGTACTCTATTTTACATTTCTCATTTAATTCATTGTAATCTTCAGCTCCAGAACTTCTCTTTTCTTTTTATGATTTCTATGAATCTATTAAGCTTCTGACTTTGTTTGTGTATTGTTTTCATGATTTTGTTTAATGGTCTTTCTGTGTTTTCTTTTAACTCCTTGAACTTTTAAAAAACAGCTACTTTCAATTGTTTATTGGACAAATCACAGATCTGGTTTTTTTGGGCGTGGTTACTAGAAAAAATTGTATTCCTTTGGTGGTATCACAGTTCCTTTATTTTTCATGCTCTTGATATCTTGCATTGCTTTTTTGCATTTGAAGAAGCAGTCACATCCTCCATTTTTACTTACTGTCTTTGGTAGAGGAATAACTTATGTCAGACCTGTTGGATATTCTCAGAATTTTCCTTTGGATGCACCTGCTTCACACTTCTTATTCCTTTTTTGGGTGGAACTCTTAAGATTGTATGCTTTCTCTCAATCCCACAAAATCAGTCCAATTGCTAATAATAGTCTCTTATTTGCTTTACCTAAGGCAGTGCTGACTGCTCAAGTTTCTGTGCTTTCTCCCAGTCCCACAGAGTAAGGTGTGTTTCTGCATGTGCTCAGTAACCATCTGCAAAGGGTTATATTTGTTGCACAAGGAGCTGGCCATGGAGTTGGGGAGTAGCTGGGGAAAGTGTGCAGTGTGTTGGGGGTGCCTGTGGGCCAATTGGGAAGATTTGCAGGCGAGGTGTCCCCATTGGCTCATGGACAGGCTTCCTGATGGAGTCTGTAAAGTAATTAGTAGGATCCTCTGATGTCTTTTGAGAGTCCTGGCTGCTCTCCTTCTATCCCCTCCTTACCCTCAGAATACACTTCAGTATTCTGGATGGGGTGAGAAAGAAGTGGGCCTCTTCAGCAACCCGCAAAACTGGGGAATGCCAGGTGCTCACTCAGATGCTCTTACTTTCTGCCATTGGAGAAATCACAGGTCAAGAAGGTCTCTCTTGGCACTGAGCTAGGCTGCCTTGTGGGAGGGATAATGCAGGTAATGTGAAGTTGTTCTTCTTACCCTCTTCAGTGCATCCAGTCTCAGATATTTTTTTTCCTCCAACATTGTGCTGGAACTTTTCCACTGGACTCCTGAACTTCCACAAGGTCATTCTTGTCTGGTTGATTGTTAAAAATAAGTTTTCATTGGTGGAAAATGGTACAAAACTCCTACTCTTCAATTTTGCTTATGTTTTTTAAAATTTATAATAGTATTTTTTTATTATATCATGTTAGTCACCATACAGTACATCCCTGGTTTTTGCTTATGTTTCTCCTCTGTGATTTTGTTGCTTTTTTCCCTGAGAGTCTTATTTTAGTCATGAATTGGTGTTGAAGTTTGTCATATGCATTAATACAATGTGTTATTTTTTTCATTAGATTTAATACGGTAGATTACATTGATTTTTTTAATAATTATTTTTTATTATGTGACATTGATTTTTGAATTTGAAAATGTCTTGCATCCCTAAAATAAACCTCATGGTGCATAAGACTTCTTATATATTGCTGAATTCTACTTGATAACATTTTGTTAAGGATTTTTACATCTATATTCATGAGGCATATTGGTCTATAGTTTTTTTTTTATACTGTCTTTGATTTTGGTATCAGAGTAATACTGGTTTCATAAAATGAATTGAGAAATTTTTTTTCCTCTTATTTTATGGTAGTGATTGTGTAGTAGTAGTATTCATTCTTCAGTCATTTGGTAGAATGAAGCAGTGAAGACATCTGGGTCTGAAGATTTTTTTCTTAGGAGTTTTAAAATATGAATTCAATTTCCTTAATGGTCATAGGGCTATTCAAGCTATTCAAATGATAGGTTTGAACTGTGTGGGTCCACTTCTGTGCAGATTTGTGATACATGCAATACAGTACTGTAAATTTATTTTCTCTTCCTTATGATTTTTATTTTTATTTTTTTTTAAAGATTTTATTTATTTATTTGACAGAGATAGAGACAGCCAGCGAGAGAGGGGACACAAGCAGGGGGAGTGGGAGAGGAAGAAGCAGGCTCATAGCGGAAGAGCCTGATGTGGGGCTCGATCCCATAACGCTGGGATCACGCCCTGAGCTGAAGGCAGACGCTTAACCGCTGTGCCACCCAGGCGCCCCAAGATTTTTAAAATATTTTTTCTCTAGCTTACTTTATTGTAAGAATAGGCTATATAATACATATAACATTCAATATTTGTGTTGACTGTTTATGTTATCAGTAAGGTTTCTGGTCAACAGTAGGCTATTAGTAGGTAAGTTTTTGAGAATTCAGAAGTTGTACATGGGTTTTTGACTGTGTGGGGGATTGGTGCCCCTAACCCTGTATTGTTCAGGGATCAAGTGTATACATTTTGTATTGGTTGAGTTATGATAGTTTGTATTTTAAAAGGAACTGGTCCATTTCATGTATGTCATCTATTTATTTGTGTAGAGTTTTTGAAATATTCCTTTAATATCCTTTTAATGAGTGTGTAATATCCTGTTTCATTCCTGATATTGATAACTTGTGTCTTATCTGTTTTCTCCTTTGTTAGTCTTGGTAGAAATTAGTTCTATTCTTAAAAAAAGATTTTATTTATTTGTTTGACAGAGGGAACACAAGCAGGGGGAGTGGCAGAGGGAGAGCAACTTGGGCTCAATTCCACCACCCTGGGTTCATGAGCTGAAGGCAGACGCTTACTGACTGAGCCACCCAGGTGCCCCTAGTCAGTTCTGTTGATCTTTCCAAAGTCCAGCTTTATAGTTTCTCTTATTTTTTTTCTGTTTTAAATTTTGTTGATTTCTACTCTTTTTGTTCTTTTTGCTTGCTTTGGTTTTAGTTTGCTCTTATATTGTAATTTCTGGAAGAGAGAGCTTAGATTATTGATTTGCAGTTTTCCTTTTTATATTATTTTATTTTTAAAAATTCTAAAATTATTTATTTATTAATTTTTTTAAGTAGGCTCCATGCCCATCATGGGGCTTGAACTCACAACCCTAAGATCAAGAATTGCATGCTCTACCGACTGAGCCAGGTGGCCCATGCAATTTTCCCTTTTAATAACATATGCATCTGCCTTTCTCTGACTGGCTTATTTCACTTAGCATAATATACTCTAGCTCCATCCATGTTTTTGCAAATGGCAAGATTTCATTCTTTTTGATGGCTGAGTAATATGCCATTATATATATACATATACCACATCTTTTTTTTTTTTTTGAAGATTTTATTAGAGAGTGTGTGTGTATGCATGTGAGTTGGGGGAGGGGAAAAGACAGAGGGGAGGGAGGGACAAGCAGACTCCATACTGAGTATGGAGCCCAACGCAAGGCTTGATCTCACCACCCTGAGATTATGACCTGAGCCAAAACCAAGAGTTGGAAGCTTAAGTTTAATCAACTGAGCTACACAGGTACCCCCATATCTTCTTTATCTATTCCTATTTGATGAGCATTTGGGCTCTTTCCCTGATTTGGCTATTGATAATGCTGCATAAACATTAGGGTGCATGTATCCTTTTGAATCAGTATTTTTATATCCTTTGGGTAATTACCTAGTTAGTGCAAATACTGGGTCATAGGGTAGTTCTATTTTTAACTTTTTGAGGATGCTCCATACTATTTTTCAGAGTGGCTGCACCAGGTTGCATTCCCAACAACAGTGTAAGAGGATTCCCCTTTCTCCATATCCTTGCCAACATCTGTTGTTTCCTCTGTTGTTAATTTTAGCCATTCTGACTCATGTAGAATTTAAGAAACAAAACAGATGAACATAGAGGAGAGGAAAAAAAGAGAGAGGGAGGCAAACCGTAAGAGACTTGTAAGTATAGAGAACAAACTGAGGGTTGATGGTATTAAGGAGGGCACTTGTGATGAGCATTGGGTGTTTTATGTAAGTGAGGAATCACTAAATTCTTCTCCTGAAACAAATATTACACTATATGTTAACTAACTAGAATTTAAATAAAAACTTGAAACAACAAAAATAATGTATGCATTTAATGGCAGTAATTTCCCTTTCAGCATTTTGTTACCTGTGTCTCCAAATTTTGATATATTGTATTGTCATTTTAATTTAGTTCAGTGTAATTTTTAAATTTACTCTGAAAAGTCCTTTTTGATGCATGGATTATTTAGTAATATGTTGTTTTGTATCCAAGCATTGCAGATTTTTCTTCTGTCATTTTCATGTGATTGATTTCCAGTTCGATTTCATTGTGGTCAAGAAAATATTCTGTTTATGATTTTGATTGTTTTAAATTTGTTGACATTTGTGTTTTTGCCCAGGATATGATTTATCTTGGTATATGTCCTGTGGGCACTTGAAAAGAATGTGTATCTGCTTTTGTTGAGTAGATCTGTGAATGCCACTAGATCCTGTTGGTTGATGATGTTGTTGAGTTCTTTAACATTGCTCTTTTTCTGTTTAGTTGTTCTGTAAGTCTCTATAATTGTGAATTTATCTATTTTTGTCTATTTTTATTTCCATGAGTTTTGCTCCAACATTTTCTGTTGTTTTGTGCATATGCATTTATGATTGCTATGTTTTCTTTGTGGTTGACTTTGTATCATTATATAATGTCCCTTTTTGTATCTGATAATTTTCTTTGTTCTGGAGTCTACTTTATGTAATATTAACTCTTGCTTTCTTTTCATTAATTTTTGCATAATATGTTTTTTCATGCTTTTACTTCTTATTTGCCTATGTTGTTATATTTATAATAAGTTTTTTTTAAAGATTTATTTATTTGAGAGAAAGTGTGGACTCAGAGGGGAGGGGCAGAGGGACAGAGAGAGAGAATCTCAAGCAGACAAGTCTCTTAAGGTTTGCTTCCCTCTTTTTTTTCCTTTCCCCTATATTCGTCTGTTTTGTTTCTTAAATTCCACATGTCCCCTTCTCATGTTTGATAATTTGCTAGAATAGCTCACAGAACTCAGGAAAACAACTTAATTACTATTACCAGTTTATCATAAAGGATCCAACTTAGGAACAGCCAAATTGAAAAGATGCTTACGGCAAGGTATGTGGACCGGGAAATGGAGTTTCTATGCCCCTTTTTGGCATTTCAACCTCACAGCAACTTTGTGTGTTCATTATCCCGGAAGCTGTCCAAACCCCAATATTTGTTCTTATGGGAGTTACATTATGAAGGCATGATTTATTAAATCATTGGCCTTTGGTGATTAGCTCATTCTCCAGCCCTTCTCCCCTCCCTGGGGTTGGAGAGGTGAGCTGAAAGTTCCAACCTTCTAATCACATGGTTTCCCTGACATCTCCTATTCTGAAGCTATCTGGGGCCCACCAAGGGTCACTTCATTAGCATAAACCCCAGGTACAGCTGAAAGTGGCTTTTCAGAAATAACAAAGTTGATGCTTCTCCTATTCTTCTTATCCAGAAATTCCAAGAGTTTTAGAAGCTCTTGTGTCAGGGATTGGGGATGAAGAACTATATATTATTATATCACAATATCACAGTCAGTTTTGTGTCATTTTAAATTTTTCTGATTTATGACTCACTGCTTCTTTCCTCTGTCCCCTCCATTCTATTGTTGAGCCCATCCAGCATCTTCTGTTTCTTTGTTGAGACATTTTGTTTCTTCGCTGAGATTCTTTTTTTTCATGTTTCATGCATATTTGTAATTGCTTACCTGAATCATTTTTGTGATGGCTCCTTTAAAATATTTGTCAGATCACATCTCCAAAGGCAAGAGAAACAAAAGATAAAATGAACTTATGGGACTTCATCAAGATAAAAAGCTTCTGCACAGCCAAGGAAACAGTCAAAAAAACTAAGAGACAGCCCACAGAATGGGAGAAGATATTTGCAAAGGACACTACAGATAAAAGACTGGTATCCAAAATCTACAAAGAACTTCTCAAACTCAATACACGAGAAACAAATAAACAAATCATAAAATGGGCAGAAGATATGAACAGACACTTTTCCAATGAAGACATACAAATGGCTAACAGACACATGAAAAAATGTTCAAAATCATTAGCCATCAGGGAAATTCAAATCAAAACCACACTGAGATACCACCTTACGCCAGTTAGAATGGCAAAGATAGACAAGGCAAGAAACAACAATTGTTGGAGAGGATGTGGAGAAAGGGGATCCCTCCTACATTGTTGGTGGGAATGCAAGTTGGTACAGCCACTCTGGAAAACAGTGTGGAGGTCCCTTAAAAAGTTAAAAATTGAACTACCCTATGACCCAGCCATTGCACTACTGGGTGTTTACCCCAAAGATACAGACGTAGTAAAGAGAAGGGCCATATGCACCCCAATGTTCATAGCTGCATTGTCCACAATAGCCAAATCATGGAAGGAGCCGAGATGCCCTTCAACAGATGACTGGATTAAGAAGCTGTGGTCCATATATACAATGGAATATTACTCAGCTATCAGAAAGAACGAATTCTCAACATTTGCTGCAACATGGACGGCACTGGAGGAGATAATGCTAAGTGAAATAAGTCAAGCAGAGAAAGACAATTATCATATGATTTCTCTCATCTATGAAACATGAGAGACTATGGACTCTGAGAAACAAACTGAAGACTTCAGAGGGGAGGGGGGTGCGGGAATGGGATAGACTGGTGATGGGTAGTAAGGATGGCACGTATTGCATGGTGCACTGGGTGTTATACGCAACTAATGAATCATCGAACTTTGCATCGGAAACCGGGGACGTAATGTATGGTGACTAACATAATATAATAAAAAAACATTAAAAAAAATTTGTCAGATAATTCTAATATCTTTGTTTTCTTGGTGTTGGCATGTATTGGTTTTTTTTTTCCCATTCAAATTAGGATCTTCCTGGTTCTTGGTATGATAAGACCTGGACCTTTAGGTATTATGTTGCAAGATACTGCTTTTATTTAAACCTTTTGCTTTATCTGGCTTTTGTGATAGTGCTGCTGTAGGGGAAGGACAGGATTTGCCTCATTACTGCTACGTGGGGGTTGAGGTCCATGGTCCTGAAACTCAGCTCTGTTAACACTGAAGTGTGCAGGCTCCTTGTTACTGTTGAATAGATGTGGGAATTCTAGCTTCCTAATAGTCTTCCACTGATTATTCACTGTCTGGAAAGCATTGTAGAGCCTTCTGCTGTTCCCCATGTTACCTCTGATACGACCAGGAGGAGGGTGGTGTCCTTGTCATTGCTGAGCAATGGTGAAAGACCTCACTCTCTCTTAGGCCTCTTCGGACACCAAAGGGAAGTGATGGAGGAGCCTCATTAATGCTGTTTAGGGGTAGAAGTTCAGGTAGTCTCCACTGCCACTTGGTGGTAGTTATTGCCCACTTGGGTAGAGAGTGTTGACTCCCCACTTGGCCTTTTCAGCCACTATACCAGTGCAAGTTTTGAATATGTTAATTATAGTCCAATTATGGTGAAAGTCCAGTTTGTCCAGTTAACCTTGCTTGTGTGGATGAGAGCTGGACCATAGTTTTTTTTCCCCCTTTCTTTTTTGGTGATGTTTGGAAGCAATATAGTGGTTATTACTGAGATGTTTTCTTTGTTGACAGGCTGACTCTTTCCTGGTTCTTAAGCTAGAGAGAACAGTCTTTTTTGTCTGTGCCTGTTGGGGTTTCTTGGTTTCTAGCCTTTTCAGCTTCAAATAGCTGATGTATAAGGTAAAAGAAAATCTAGGAAATTTACCACTGGTTCTTTCTTGCATCTCAAGGTCCCTAGTTGGTCTGCCTTTTTCTCTTTCTCAGAATCTTCCTATTTTTTAAAAATATATTTATTTCTAGAGGGTTTTTTTATATATGATATACATGCATCCTTATATACGATGTTATATATTTGTGTGTTATATATATATGTGAAATATATATATTTATGTATATATTACATATATGGTTGTATTACATATATTACATATATGTCCACAGTTTTTCATTGTACTTAGCAGGAGGAATAGTAAAAAGTATGTCTCATCCATCTTCCTGGAAGCATACGCTAATCCTATGCATTTTTAACTTTTTACTATTCTAACTTTATAGATAATGGGTTGTCATCATTTAGTTTTGGTTGCATGCAATTGTGTTTTATTCTATTTTAAGTCCAGATGCTGCCAGAGAGGCTCATTTCTCTCATTCCCTCTCCAGAGTACTAAATTGGGAGTTCCATGACTGAGAGGTAGAAAGAGTTTGGGAAAGTGGCACATAGGTTTTTTTGGGTAGCATTAAAGAGACACAGAACCTACTGTACATCAGACTCTATCAAGAAGCCCACCCATTAACTGCTGGGAAAGCCCCACCCATGGATTTCCTCACTGGCCCATGAGCATCCCCAGTGCTTTGTGTGCCTCACACTACCCCCACCCCCATGCTGCCACTGGCTCAAAGTGCATACTCTTTAAGGTGGTGGCAAGAGCAAGCTTTAGAAGACTGTTCATGAATACACATGGAAAGCAGGCAGAATCTGCAGTCCAGAGACCATGAACTTGAATTATAGTGCCACCTTTGGGAAGACACAAGAGAGGCTGTCAGCACTCAGCCTGGTGCATTGTCGAATCAATAAAAGGCAATCATGCTGAAGAATTCTGCCACAGAAGTGAGCAAGAAGCATGGATCATGTTCATGGAAGGTTTGAGAAATTTACAGAATCTCTAAGAGGAATGATGGAAGGTATTTCTACCCTGATGGTAATTAGTAAAGACTAGAGGAGGTGACTGTTACTTCACATGTGAAGACCATAACACAAAACTCCAAGAAACATGAAAAATCAAGGAAGCTAATTGAATTTAAATTAAAAAAAAAGAAAGGAAAAACGAAGAAACATATGCCAGCAAAGGACCACAGTAATCTTCCAGTAACTGAATCTAAAGACCTGGAGTTGTACTCAAACAATGAATCATGGAACACTACACTAAAAACTAGTGAAGTACGGTTTGGATTTGAATTTCCCTGATGGCTAATGATTTTGAACATTTTTTCATGTGTCTGTTAGCCATTTGTATGTCTTCATTGGAAAAGTGTCTGTTCATATCTTCTGCCCATTTTATGATTTATTTGTTTCTCCTGTATTGAGTTTGAGAAGTTCTTTGTAGATCTTGGATACCAGTCTTTTATCTCTAGCATCATTTGGAACTATCTTCTCCCATTCCGTGGGCTGCCTCTTAGTTTTTTTGACTGTTTCCTTGGCTGTGCAGAAGGTTTTTATCTTGATGAAGTCCCACAAGTTCATTTTATCTTTTGTTTCTCTTGCCTTTGGAGATGTGTCATGAAAAAGGTTGCTTTGGCCGATGTTATAGAGGTTGCTGCCTATGTTCTCCCTAGGATTTTGATGGATTCCTGTCTCACATCGAGGTCTTTCATCCAAATGTTGAGAACTCGTTCTTTCTGATAGCTGAGTAATATTCCATTGTATATATGGACCACAACTTCTGAATCCAGTCATCTGTTGAAGGGCATCTCGGTTCCTTCCACAATTTAGCTATTGTGGACAATGCTGCTATGAACATTGGAGTGCATATGGCCCTTCTCTTCACTACGTCTGTATCTTTGGGGTAAATACCCAGTAGTGCAATCCCTGAGTCATAGGGTAACTCAATTTTTAACTTTTTAAGGGACCTCCACACTGTTTTCCAAAGTGGCTGTACCAACTTGCATTCCCACCAACAATGTAGGAGGGATCCCCTTTCTCCACATCCTCTCCAGCAATTGTTGTTTCTTGCTGCAACGTGGACGGCACTGGAGGAGATAATGCTAAGTGAAATAAGTGAAGCAGAGAAAGACAATTACCATATGATTTCTCTCCTCTATGGAACATAAGAACTAGGAAGATCGGTAGAGGAAGAAAGGGATAAAGAAAGGGGGGTATACAGAAGGGGGAATGAAGCATGAGAGTCTGTGGACTCTGAGAAACAAACTGAGGGCTTCAGAGGCGAGAGGGGTGGGGGGATGGGATAGACTGGTGATGGGTAGTAAGGAGGGCATGTATAGCATGGTGCACTGGGTGTTATACACAACTAATGAATCATCGAACTTTACATCAGAAACCAGGGATGTACTGTATGGTGACCAACATAATATAATAAAAAAACATTAAAAAAAACTAGTGAAGTACTGTATGGTGACTAACATAGCATAATAAAAAAAAAGTAAAAAAAAGACAAAGGCATGGAGATCTACAATTTATTTGAAAAGAATTCAAAAAAGCTGTTTTAAGGAAATTTAATGAGCTAAAGAAAACACTGAAAGACAATTCAATGAAATTAGGAAAACAGTACATTAACAATATAAAAAATTTGTCAAAGAGATTGAAATAATGAAAAAGAACCAAACAGAAATTCTGGAGTTGAAGAACTCAATGAACGAAATGGAAAAAAAAAATGCAGTATAGCACATCAACAGTAGGCTTGATTAAGCAGAAGAAAGAATCAGTGAAATTAAAGAGGAACTTTGAAATTATAAGTCAGAGGAAACCTGAAAAAAAAAAGGAAGAGTGAAGAGAGCTTTCATGAAAGGTGGTACATATCAATGGGACCAATTTGTGAATCACTGGAGTTCTAAAAGGAGAAGATGAGGGAAAAGGGGCAGGAAGCCTATTTAAAGAAATGATGGCTAAGAACTTTCCAAATCTAGGGAGAAATTTGGACATCCAGGTTTGTAGTGTTCATAGGTCACCAGACAAACTGAACATGAAGAAATCCCCTCCAAGACACATTATAATAAAATTGTCAAAGTCACAAGGAAAGATTTTAAAAGCAGCAAGAGAAACAAAGTTTGTAACTTATAAGGTAACCCCCCCCATTAGACTATCAGTGAATTTCTCAGCAAAATAGTACAGGCCATAAAAGAATAGGATAATATATTCCAAGTGCTGAAAGAAAAAAAAAAAACCACCAACCAAGAATACTTTATCTATCAGAGCTGTCCTTCAGAAATGAAGGAGAGATATAAACTTTCCCAGCTAAACAAAAGCTGAGGGAATTTACCACTAGACCTGCCTTACAAAATGTAAAAGGAGTTCTTCAAGCTGAAGTGAAAGGACACTAATTAGGAACATGAAAACATGAAAATATAAAACACACTGGTAAAGGTAATTACATGGTCAGATTTAGAATACTCTAATACTCTGATAGTATATTAACTCTAGGATTAAAAGATGATAGTATTAAAAACATAGCTACAATAATTATAAAATATACAATATAAATACAGGTAAATTGTGACTCAAAAACAATAAAAGCAGGGGAGAGTAAAAGGGTAGAGTTTCTGTATATGATCAAAGTTAAGTTGTTATTGGTATAAAATAGACTGTTATAAGACATGTTACATAAAACCATGGTAACCAAAAAGCAAAAATCTACAGCAGAATCATGGAAGATGAAAGATATGGGAATCAAAGCATACCACTATGGAAAACCATCAGTTCACAAAGGAAGGCAGCAAGAGATGAAAGGAGCAAGGCAATTATAAAAGAACTGGAAACAATAAGATAGCATTAGTAAGTCTTTACCTATCAATAATTACTTTAAATGTAAATGAATCATGAAACATTACATCAAAAACTAAGGATATACTGTGTGGTGACTAAAAAAAAATTATTATAAAAATAAATGTAAATGGATTGAATTATCTAATCAACAGGCCTAATGTGGCTGGATTGATTCAAAAACAAGACCCAACTAATTGCATGCAGCCTATAAGAGACTTATTCCAGCTTTAAGGATAATGTAGGATGAAAATAAAGGGATAGAAAAAGATATTTCTGAGCAGACTGAGAATGGGAGCTCCGGGAGCACACGCGGGACGGCTGGCGGCTGGCGGGCCACCTGCACCGGGGAGCAGGCGGACCGCGGACCCACACTCTGGAAACAGCAGACTGAGTCCGTGAGCCGGGAGCGTGTGCCACCAAGCATCTCATGGAGCTCCGGAGCTCCGGTGTGCTCACTGGATCGAGGCTGAGACTGGGCGCTCCGGGCGTGCACGGGGTGGCTGGCGGCTGGAGGGCCACCTGCACGGGGGAGCAGGNCACCTGCACGGGGGAGCAGGCGGACTCGCGGTCGGCACCCGCGAGACACCAGACTGAGACGGGGAGCTCCGGGAGCCCACGCGGGGCGGTTGGCGACTGGCGGGGTTGGAAACACAAAGGACAGAGACGCGCCGGCCCTGGAAGTGAGGGCTGGGACGCCGGGTGTGGGGCGCACAGCCCGGGATGCTGCAGGGTTGAGCAGCACCAACAGAAACAGAGTTAAAGTGGCCAGAACATCAGTGGAGAACGATCGAGATCCCTCTGTTCTGTGACAGAGGCTGAATTTCAGCCGCTGCTGCTCTGACTCTCAGAAGAGGCATAGCAAACCGCCAGGGAAAGCCGCCAGAGAACAAAAGCCCGGAAATACCGGCTCACAGGGTGCCCATCCCCATCCCCCCTCGCAAGGGACACAGAGACTCTACCCAAACAGGGTTTTCTGAGTACCTGCAGGCAGGCCCCTCCCCCAGAAGGCAGGCTGAAAAATCAAGAAGCCCACAACCCGGAGCGCCTGAGTGGCGCAGTCACCAAGCACCTGTCTTCGGATTAGGGTGTGATCACAACGCTCCGTAAGGAGTCCTTCATCGGGCTTCTCCACCGGGAACCTGCTTCTTCCTCTCCCACTCCTCTGCTTGGGTTCCCTTTCTTGCTGACTGTCTCTCTCTCTCTCAAATAAATAAATAAACTCTTTAAGGAAGAAGCCCACATCCCTAAGATCTCTATAAAACAAGGGCGCACGGCCTGGGTCCCAGTCAACACTTGGGCTCTGGACAACCCTGCAATCTCTCTTCATCAGAATGACGAGAAGGAGAAGTCCCCCCCAGCAAAGAAAAGATAATGAGTCTGTGGCCTCTGCCACAGAATTGGCCTCGGCCACAGAATTAATACATATGGATGTATCCCAATTATCAGAAATGGAATTCAGAGCAACAATGGTCAAGATGATGAGTAAACTTGAAAAAAGCATCAGAGAAAGCGTTGCTGAGAATATAGAATCCCTAAGGGCAGAAATGAGAGCGAATCTGACAGAAATTAAAAATTCTATGAGCCAAATGCAGTCAAAACTAGAGGCTCTGACGGCCAGGGTCACCGAGGCAGAGGAACGCGTTAGCGAATTGGAGGATGGGTTAGTAGAAGAAAAAACGAAAATAGAAGCTGGTCTTAAAAAAATCCACGCCCACGAATGTAGATTACGGGAGATTACTGACTCTATGAAACGATCCAATGTCAGAATCATCGGCATCCCTGAAGGGGTGGAGAAAAACAGAGGTCTAGAAGAGATATTTGAACAAATTGTAGCTGAAAACTTCCCTAATCTAGCAAGGGAAACAAGCATTCGTGTCCAAGAGGCAGAGAGGACCCCATCCAAGCTCAACCAGGACAAACCTACGCCACGGCATGTCATAGTGCAATTCGCAAATATTAGATCCAAGGATACAGTATTGAAAGCGGCCAGGGCAAAGAAATTTCTCACGTACCAAGGCAAAGGTATCAGGATTACGTCAGACCTGTCTACAGAGACCTGGAATGAGAGAAAGGCTTGGGGGGGCATTTTTAAAGCTCTTTCAGAGAAAAACATGCAGCCAAGGATCCTTTATCCAGCAAAGCTGTCATTCAGAATTGATGGAGAAATAAAGACGTTCCAAAATCGCCAATCATTAACCAATTTCGTAACCACGAAACCAGCCCTACAGGAGATATTAAGGGGGGCTCTATAAAGGTAAAAAGGCCCCAAGAGTGATACAGAGCAGCAAGTCACAACCGATACAAAGACTTTAAAGAGAAATGGCATCATTAAAATCATATCTGTCAATAATCTCTATCAATCTAAATGGCTTAAACTCTCCCATAAAACGCCACAGGGTTGCAGATTGGATAAAAAGACATGACCCATCCATTTGCTGTCTACAAGAGACTCATTTTGAACCCAAAGATGCATTCAGACTTAGAGTAAGGGGATGGAGTACCATCTTCCACGCAAATGGACCTCAAAAGAAAGCTGGAGTAGCAATTCTCATATCAGATAGACTGGATTTTAAACTAGAGGCCATAGAGAGAGATACAGAAGGGCACTATATTATTCTTAAAGGAAGTATTCAACAAGTGGATATGACAATTATTAATATATATGCCCCCAACAGGGGAGCAGCAAGATACACAAGCCAACTCTTAACCAAAATAAAGAGACATATAGATAAGAACACAGTAATAGTAGGGGACCTCAACACCCCACTATCAGAAATAGACAGAACACCCTGGCAAAAACTAAGCAAAGAATCAAAGGCTTTGAATGCCATACTCGACGAGTTGGACCTCATAGATATATATAGAACACTACACCCCAGAACCAAAGAATACTCATTCTATTCAAATGCCCATGGAACATTCTCAAGAATAGATCATGCTCTGGGACACAAAACAGGTCTCAGCCAATACCAAAAGATTGAAATTATCCCCTGCATATTCTCAGACCACAACGCTCTGAAATTGGAACTCAACCACAAGGAAAAACCTGGAAGAAACTCAAACACTTGGAGGCTAAGAACCATCCTGCTCAAGAATGACTCGATAAACCAGGAAATCAAAAAACAAATTAAACAATTTATGGAGACCAACGAGAATGAATACACAACGGTCCAAAACCTATGGGATACTGCAAAGGCAGTCCTAAGGGGGAAATACATAGCCATCCAAGCCTCACTCAAAAGAATAGAAAAATCTAAAATGCAGTTTCTATATTCTCACCTCAAGAAACTGGAACAGCAACAGAGGGACAGGCCTAACCCACTGACAAGGAAGGAGTTGACCAAGATTAGAGCAGAAATCAATGAATTAGAGACCAGAACCACAGTAGAGCAGATCAACAGGACTAGAAGCTGGTTCTTTGAGAGAATCCATAAAATTGATAGACCACTGGCAAAACTTGTCCAAAAACAAAGAGAAAGGACTGAGATTATTAAAATTATGACTGAAAAGGGAGAGGTCACGACCAGCACCATTGAAATTGCAAGGATTATTAGAAACTTTTATCAACAGCTATATGCCAAAAAACTAAACAATCTGGAAGAGATGGAGGCCTTCCTGGAAACCTATAAACTACCAAGACTGAAACAGGAAGAAATAGATTTCTTAAATAGGCCAATTAACTATGAAGAAATTGAGTCAGTGATAAACAACCTTCCAAATAATAAAACTCCAGGCCCAGACGGTTTTCCTGGGGAATTCTACCAAACATTCAAAGAAGAAATAATACCTATTCTCCTAAAGCTATTTCAAAAAATAGAAACAGAAGGAAAGCTACCAAACTCATTCTATGAGGCTAATATTACCTTGATCCCCAAACCAGGCAAAGACCCCCTCAAAAAGGAGAATTACAGACCGATTTCTCTAATGAATATGGATGCCAAAATCCTCAACAAGATCCTTGCTAATAGAATCCAACAGTACATTAAAAGGATTATCCATCATGACCAAGTGGGATTCATACCTGGGATGCAAGCATGGTTCAACACTCGCAAATCAATCAATGTGATACATCATATCAACAAGAAAAGACTCAAGAACCATATGATCCTCTCAATTGATGCAGAAAAAGCATTTGACAAAATACAGCATCCTTTCCTGATTAAAACCCTTCAGAGTGTAGGAATAGAGGGTACATTTCTCAATCTCATAAAAGCCATCTATGAAAAGCCTACTGCAAGCATTATTCTCAATGGGGAAAAGCTGGAAGCCTTTCCCTTAAGATCAGGAACACGACAAGGATGCCCACTCTCGCCACTATTATTCAACATAGTACTAGAAGTCCTTGCAACAGCAATCAGAAGACAAAAAGGGATCAAAGGTATCCAAATCGGCAAAGAAGAAGTCAAACTGTCTCTCTTTGCAGATGACATGATACTCTATATGGAAAACCCAAAGGAATCCACTCCCAAACTATTAGAAGTTATAGAACAATTCAGTAAGGTGGCAGGATACAAAATCAATGCCCAGAAATCAGTTGCATTTCTATACACGAATAACGAGACTGAAGAAAGAGAAATTAGGGAATCCATCCCATTTACAATAACACCAAAAACCATGCGTTACCTTGGAATTAACTTAACCAGAGACGTAAAGGACCTATATGCTAGAAACTATAGATCACTTTTGAAAGATATTGAGGAAGACATAAAAAGATGGAAAAATATTCCATGCTCATGGATTGGAAGAATTAACATAGTTAAAATGTCCATACTACCCAGAGCAATCTACACTTTCAATGCTATCCCGATCAAAATACCGAGGACATTTTTCAAAGAACTGGAACAAATAGTCCTTAAATTTGTATGGAACCAGAAAAGGCCCCGAATCTCCAAGGAACTGTTGAAAAGGAAAAACAAAGCTGGGGGCATCACAATGCCGGATTTCGAGCTGTACTACAAAGCTGTGATCACAAAGACAGCATGGTACTGGCACAAAAACAGACACATCGACCAATGGAACAGAATAGAGAACCCAGAAATGGACCCTCGGCTCTTTGGGCAACTAATCTTTGATAAAGCAGGAAAAAACATCCGGTGGAAAAAAGACAGTCTCTTCAATAAATGGTGCTGGGAAAATTGGACAGCTACATGCAAAAGAATGAAACTTGACCACTCTCTCACACCATACACAAAAATAAACTCCAAATGGATGAAAGACCTCAATGTGAGACAGGAATCCATCAAAATTCTAGAGGAGAACATAGGCAACAACTTCTATGACATCGGCCAGAGCAACCTTTTTCACGACACATCTCCAAAGGCAAGAGAAATAAAAGATAAAATGAACTTATGGGACTTTATCAGGATAAAGAGCTTCTGCACAGCCAAGGAAACAGTCAAAAAAACTAAGAGACAGCCCACGGAATGGGAGAATATATTTGCAAAGGACACCACAGATAAAGGACTGGTATCCAAGATCTACAAAGAACTTCTCAAACTCAATACACGAGAAACAAATAAACAAATCATAAAATGGGCAGAAGATATGAACAGACACTTTTCCAATGAAGACATACAAATGGCTAACAGACACATGAAAAAATGTTCAAAATCATTAGCCATCAGGGAAATTCAAATCAAAACCACACTGAGATACCACCTTACGCCAGTTAGAATGGCAAAGATAGACAAGGCAAGAAACAACAATTGTTGGAGAGGATGTGGAGAAAGGGGATCCCTCCTACATTGTTGGTGGGAATGCAAGTTGGTACAGCCACTCTGGAAAACAGTGTGGAGGTCCCTTAAAAAGTTAAAAATTGAACTACCCTATGACCCAGCCATTGCACTACTGGGTGTTTACCCCAAAGATACAGACGTAGTAAAGAGAAGGGCCATATGCACCCCAATGTTCATAGCTGCATTGTCCACAATAGCCAAATCATGGAAGGAGCCGAGATGCCCTTCAACAGATGACTGGATTAAGAAGCTGTGGTCCATATATACAATGGAATATTACTCAGCTATCAGAAAGAACGAATTCTCAACATTTGCTGCAACATGGACGGCACTGGAGGAGATAATGCTAAGTGAAATAAGTCAAGCAGAGAAAGACAATTATCATATGATTTCTCTCATCTATGGAACATAAGAACTAGGATGATCGGTAGGGGAAGAAAGGGATAAAGAAAAGGGGGGTAATCAGAAGGGGGAATGAAACATGAGAGACTATGGACTATGAGAAACAAACTGAAGACTTCAGAGGGGAGGGGGTGGGGGAATGGGATACTGGTGATGGGTAGTAAGGAGGGCACGTATTGCATGGTGCACTGGGTATTATACGCAACTAATGAAGCATCGAACTGTACATCGGAATCCGGGGATGTACTGTATGGTGATTAACATAATATAATAAAAAAAAGATATTTCTGCAAGTGGAAACCAAAAGAGAGCACAGGTACCTATACTTACACTGGATAAAATAGACTCTAAGACAAAAACTATATATAGAGACCAAGAAGGTCATTATATAATGATAAAGGGATCATCTCATCAAGAAGATATAACAATCATTCATAAAGATGCATCAGAAACTAATATATTAATATATAATAAGTATATGAAACAAATACAGATTTGAAGGGAGAATTAGATAATACAATAGCATTGGGAGACTTCTTTAGTAGATAGATTATCTGAGCAGAAAATCAACAAACTGTACTGTACTTGAACTGTACTTTAGACCAAATGAACCTCACAGACATAGATAGAACATTTCATTCACCAGGAGCAGGATATACATTCTTCTCAACTGAAGATGGAACATTCTCCAGAGTAGATCCTATGACAGGTCACATAGCAAGGCTTAGCAAATTTAAGAAGATTGAAATTATACCATGTATCTTTCAGACTACAGTATATGAAAGTAGAAATCAATAATGGGACAAAAACTGGAAAATTCACAAATATGTGCAAATTAAACAATACAGTTCTGAACAACCAGTGGGTCAAAAAAATCACAAAGGAAATTAAAAAATACCTTGACAAATTAAAATGGAAACAGCATACTGTGGGATGCTGCAAAAGCAGTTGTAAGAGGGAATTTTATAGTAATACATGCCTACAGTATGAAAAAAGAAAGATGTCAAATGAACAACCTAACTTTACATCTCAAGGATCTAGAAAAAGAACAGACTATGCTCAAATTTAGCAGAAGGAATGAAATAACAAAGATCAGAGTGGAAAAAGTGAAATAAAGACCAGAAAAGATTAACCAAACTGAGAACTGTTTTTTTTTTCCTTACGATTGCCAAATCCTTAGATAGACTAAAGGAAAAAGAGGAAAGACTCAAGTAAAATGAGACATGAAATAGGAAACAATAAAAACTACACCATAGAAATAGAAAGGATTATAGGAGAATGCTATGAACAGTTAATGCCAACAAACTGGATAACCTGGAGGAAATGGATGGATTCCTAGAAACATATAACCTACCAAGGATAAATCAGGAAGAAATAAAAAAAACTGTTAATCATCCAAATAATGAGTAAGGAGATTGCATGAGCAACCAAAATCTTCTTTTTTTATTATATTATGTTAGTCACCATACACTACATCCCTAGTTTTTAATGTAAAATTCCATGATTCATTACTTGCGTATAACACCCAGTGCACCATGCAATAGGTGCCCTCCTTAATACCCATCACCAGCCTATCCCAGTCCCCCACCCCTCTCCCCTCTGAAGTCCTCAGGCAACCAAAATCTTCTAACAAATAAAAGTCCAGGACCTGATGACTTTACTGGTGAATTCAACCAAACTTTAAAAAGTCAATACCAGTTCTTCTCAAACTCTTCCAGAAAATTGGAGAGTAGGGAACACTTCCAGACTCATTTCATGAGGCCCGTAATACCCTGATATCCAAGCCAGATAAGGACACTAAAGGAAAGGAAAACCAAAGGCAATATCCCTGATGAATACAGATGCAAAAATTATCAACCAAATATCAGCAACCTGAATTTAACAGCATTTTTAAAGGATCATATGCCATGATCAAGTGGGGTTAATCCAAGGGACAAAAGGATGGTTCAACATTATCAAACTAATAAATGTGATACACTTCATTGATAGAATGAAAGATAAAAATCATGTAATCATTTCAGTAGATGCAGAAAAAGCATTTGACAAAATGCAACATCCTTTCATGAATAAAACTTAGCAAATTGGGTTTAGAAGGAACCTGCCTCAACATAATAAAGGCCATGATATGACAAGCCCACAGATAATATCATACTCAATGGTATTGAAAGCTTTTTCTCTAAGGTGAGCAACAGGACAAGGGGGCTCACTGTCACCACTCCTGTTAGAGTACTGGAAGTCCTAGCCAGAATGAGCAGGTAAGAAAAGGAAACAAAAGGTATCCAAATAAGAAAGGAAGAAGTAAAATTGTAAGTGCTTGCAGATGATATAATATATGTAGAAAATCCTATAGACTCCACCAAAAAAACTGTTAAAACTAATGAAAAATTTAGTAAAGTTGCAGGATGCAAAATTAACACAATTTAGTTGTGTTTCTGTTCACTAACAGTGACATATCTGAAAAAAGAAAGGCAACAGTCTTATTCAAAATAGCATTGAAAGCAAGTACAAACTTAGGAATAAACTTAACCAAGGAGGTGAAAAGATCTGTACATTGAAAACTATAAAATGCTTTACTGTAGTCCAGCTGCTGATGGCCTTGTCTGATATAGATTTGTTATTGGCAGTGGTATATACAAAGTATAAAAAAAAATTTAGACCATTTGTGTTTTATTTGAAGGGATTTTCATACATCAGGAAAAGGAATGAAGAACTGATTGGAAAACTTAATTGTTTTTTAAAACAATTCATTTTTTTATCCCTTAGGAATTGAAATCAAATTATGGCAAATATCAAAACGGAAACTCTAATGGAAGAGTGAAAGAAGAAATGTTTATGGAAACTTCCAAATTGATTCATTTTTGTGAATATAAATGTGAGCCAGAGTCTGAGAATTCTTTCTCCAGCTTAGAGCTGGATAGCATTGGTGATAATAGCTGGTTAGGTGATATTGTTGGTTTTATAGATACATGCCAAGCTCTATAAGTCTATATCCTGGGAGTGATTAGATGGAATATTTCCAATCTGTAACTTAAAAAATCTTTTTGGTAGTTGCTTAAGATCACAGTTTTCTTCTGAGGATAGACTCTGAGTGTGAATGACAATGAAATTCCTATCTAGTGTATATAGTTTGTGCAACTTTGCATTCTTAATATGCAAAGTGGTTGCTTCATCAAGATATCTATTATATTGGTTTTTTAAAAGATTTTATTTATTTATTTGAGAGAGAAAGAGCACAAGCACAAGCAGGGGGGTGGCAGGCAGAGGGTGAGGGACGGCAGGCTCCCCGCTGAACAGGGAGCCTAATGCAGGTCTCCATCCCAGGACCCGAGCCTAAAGCAGATGCTTAACTGACTGAACCACGCAAGCTCCCGTCTGCTGTATTGTTGATAGAGTATTTCCATGCTGAAATCTGGCTGCTATTTTAGTATATATTAGATGTTAATCACAAATTTCCTTTTCTAATGAGAAATCTTTTCTCTTTTACAGGGGATCTTTCCTGCAAATTACATTCACTTGAAAAAGGCAATTGTCAGTAATAGGGGGTGAGTAGTTGACCTTACTAAATTTATTTATAATTTTTATAGCTTGCAGAGGAAGGTTTTTTCTTTTTGGTTTGTAGTATAAAATATGCTATTAACATGTTTTCCTGCCAAAAAATAAATTTGCCTTATTGCTTTATCATATTCTGAGGACATAACCACTTCTTAAAATACCAACAATTTTAATCTGTTTTCTTGTATACTGGAAAGGTAACTTGGGGTGTTGTGAATTTTATAAAAACAATTATGCATGCAGCATGTTTTTTACAATAATTTACATTTTGAGAATAGTTTCTGATAGGATAACAAGCACAATCTCTGATAGAAGAGAGACAAGATGTAAAATATCAAAATGTTAACATTTGTTATTTTTGCATTCAGATTATGAGTGATTTTTAGAAATTCTTTACTGTCATGCCCTAATTTTAAAAGTAATAAGTATGTATTACTATAAAATTGTGATTTTATTTTTCAAAATTTATCATTTTAAAATAAAAAATTTAAGATACTATGTGATAGCTTTTTGTACTAGAAATAACACTTTTGAACAGAGGTTGAGGAAACATCAGAGTTTAGTTAGGGTTGAGTCAGGAAAAGAGAAACTTATGAGTCACTTTATATGCTAGATTTTAATGTAGGGAATTGTGTACACACCTGTTTGAAAAATGAAAGAAAAAAGAGGAAATATCGATATAACCCAAAATAATAACTGCAGAAAGAAGTCTATACTCTAATGGCTGGGGAAACAAAAGATAATAGGTTGGTGATACCAGAACTCAGGAACTTGGAAGATGGATCTTGAGACACTGGAGCTCAAATTCTGAGGAGAGGACATCACATGGCTGCTGCTGGTATGTATGTAGAAGAGCAGTGAGGCTGTTTCTGGGAATGTCAAAAGCAACTGGAGGCTGGAACCAGTTTTCTATGGTGGAGCAGTTTACAAGAACAGCAGAAAACACTTCTTTTTTCCTTTTCCCCAGTATCTTTCTAGTGCCCCCCACCAGACAAAGGAGTTTGTGAAGCAAAGTTGGCAAGTTCCAGCCTCAGAATCAGTGCTTAGAAGGGTGGATTTAGAGATGAGAAGTATTAGTAAGTGACTGGTATGCCTTCTAAGATAAAATTTGTTATTGAGGCATAGTAAGACGAATAACTAAGAAGATTCTGATATGAATGCATGACCAGCATACTTTTTATTGTTCCCCTTCTTCTTTTATAAAATATCAGACAGAAGGATATAGAGACAGGAAACTCCAAAATCCTTTCAGTGAACCTTTGCAACATATAATCTACTACTTCAAATTTATAGGTAAGAACTGCCAAAAGCATCAAGATTGGATAGAAGTTGTATGGAAAAAGGAAAAGGGAGTGTCTAGGAAGGCATATATTTCTGAAATTACTAATAAAATACATTTTCTGAATGTGAATGTCTCACCTTGAAACACAAAAATAATACCCCTAATTTATAACACTTAGTTTAATAATGGGACTGATGAGAACTGATATGTGGCAGAAACTACATGGAAGTGAGATGAGAAAAGGAGGTAGAATGTTTGGGATCGAGAAATAGAGTGCCTCAGAAGATGCCAGCAAAATCATATATTTCCTGATAATAAGGGACTCATCTTAAATCGAGGAGCAATGTTCCTATTTATAATAGTTGTAAAGGAAATTGGGGACCACTTTGCTAGCAGAAAATCCATACCTAGATTCAGTTTGTTTCAGGAAGGCAAAGGAGATTCAGCTTAAAGAATTATATAGAGCAGCCATATTTGTAGGAAGCACTCTTTCTCCAAGGGAGCAGAGAAACAGTCTTTTTGATATACATCTTAGAAAGCTACATAGAATCAATTCAGTTTACAAACCTCTTGCAGTTTGATGGCCCAGAATTATATTTCTTTTTTTTTTTTTAAGATTTTATTTATTTATTCGACAGAGATAGAGACAGCCAGTGAGAGAGGGAACACAAGCAGGGGGAGTGGAAGAGGAAGAAGCAGGCTCATAGCAGAGGAGCCTGATGTGGGGCTCGATCCCGCAACGCCGGGATCACGCCCTGAGCCGAAGGCAGATGCTTAACCGCTGTGCCACCCAGGCACCCCCAGAATTATATTTCTAAAATATGAAGAAAGCATTTAAAAAATTGTCTTCAGGTGTTGAAGAGCAGTCAATGTAGGAGGATCTTCTTTCTCCAAGTTTTTATTTAAATTCCAGTTAGTTAACATACAGTGTAATATTAATTTCAGGTGCAGAATTGAGTGATTCAACACTTCCATACAACACCCAGTGCTCATCACAAGTGCCCTCATTAATCCCCATCACCTATTTCACCCATTTCCCCACCCCTCACCCTCTGCAACCAGTTTTTTCTCTGTAGTTAAGAGTCTGTCTCTTGGTTTGCTTCTCTCTCTCTCTCTTTTCTTCAAACATAGGGAGGATCTTGAGGAACTTTGATTCTTGAAGGAAGGGGGGATGCATATGGGAAGAGTTCATGTTTACTTTGACTTTTTTTCCCCACAGAAAATTCTTCAGTTTGCTGTGATGTTGTGCAGCAAGCAGATACCAAACAGAAAGTGGTAATCTTTCAGGGATGAGGAAACAGACTTTGGAGTTTGGAACTCTCAGGGAGACTGATAAGAAGTAAGAGGTTAAAACCCAGAGAGTAGAGAACCTCAGAGAATTAAGACCTTAATCTGCTTACAAATTCCCCCTAAGTACTTGAATGAGTTCTAGCTTCTTTTGGACTGTGTAAGGCTCCAGGAATCTTAGTAGAACAGTACAGCTTGCAAATTGAGTAGACTTTACCAGCCACTTAATATTGGTGAAAAAATATTAGTGTTCAGGGACTGTCAAGTTATAGGGGCCTTGGTAAAATATTTGGGCCTTCTGTTGAGATCCCTAAAGGAACATACCCTATATGTAGGGCCATGCCCTTGGATAAAGGACCAAACCAAAGGTATGTGGGCAAAAGTGAAATGTGTAACAAAGTGTAAACCTCTGAAAACACAAAGGATGTTAGAAAAATAAATGAAAACACTCAATACTATCATCCAGAAATAGAAATTTATAATGGGTTAGTGTATTTCCCATTTCTTTATGGTATTTTTAGTTTGTTTCCTGTTTTAATTCTCTTTTATCCTTTTCCCCTCACTCTTATAAATACTACCTTGATGATACATCTCTTTTTAGTATCTTTTTTCCTCCTTAATTTCTGTGATGATTCTTGTTTCCATTCTTCTTCTTGGGCCCACCTTTTTTATACTTTTCAGACTCCTATTCCTATTCCAAGCCCTTAAATACTATTAATTCATGAGCTTTGTCTCTACTCTAATCCTTTACATGCAAAGTGTGCCTGTCTTGTTCAGGTATAGTAAGGGAGATGCTTTGACTACAGTGTGTGGAGGTGAGATCAGTAAAAGGAGAGGAGTCCAGAGTGGCAGCAAGGGGATAAATATTGTCAGGCCTTGTTGGCCATGTCAGGGGTGTTATCTTTTATTGAATGAGCCAGGGAGCCACTAAAAACTTTCAGAAGGAGAAGGGACATGTGTAATTTTAAAAATGTTACTCTAGGCTGCTTTGTTGAGACTAGAACTATAGTGGGGCAAGATCAGAAACAAGGAGACTTGGTAGAATATTATAGGAGTCCACGGAAGACAAAATGATAACTTGGATTCATGTATTCACTGGAGTGATAAGAAGCAGTAAGGTGCAGTGTATATTTTGAAGTTAGAGCTGGATTTCCCGAGCATGTAGAGGAGACAAAGAGGAATTGAAGATGACTCCAGGATTTTTTGTTTCAATAACTGTGAGGATGTGGTTGCCATTCACTGAAATGTGTAAGTTTGGGAAGGGATATGTTTTGGAGAGGAAATCAAAGGATTCAATTTTGGACATGTTAAATTTGAAATGACTCTTAGATACGCAAGTGAAGATGTCAGGTAAGCAGTTGACTATGAATGTGGAGTTCTGGGGAGATTTTGGAGCTTCAGACATAGATTTAGAAGTCATCAGCTTTCACATGATATTTAAAGCTGTAGGGCTGGATACGAACAGAAAAGGAATTATTATAGATGAAGAAGAAGTGAGGTGAAGACAGAGTGCTGGGAAACTGTAGTGTTTAAAGATAGGATGCAGAGGAGAATCAGTGGAAAGAATCTGAAAAGTTGTAGCCAGGGAGGTAGGTAGGTAATGAAACAGTAGGGTCTTGGAGACCAATAAAAAAATATTTAGAGGACAGACTAATTAAGTATGTCTGGTGTTGAAGTTGAGTAAGAATGAAGATCTTGTTAGGAACAGTGTAGAGTGGTAAGAGTGAAAGCCTGATAAGAGATTTGAGAAAGAATGAAAAAAGAGGAAGTAGGAAACAGTAAAGACTCAAGTTATGGCCCTTCAACCATAACTGAATGGCAGATGCAACATTCTTGGTTTGGGGATAATTTTTCTGTGTAGTCCTTAAAAAAAAATCATCTAGGGCACCTGGGTGGCTCAGTCGGTTAAGTGTCTGACTCTTGATTTCAGCTCAGGTCATGATTTCAGGGTCATGAGAACGAGCTCCACGTTGGGCTCCTCACTCAGTGGGGCAGTCTGCTTGAGATTCTCTCTCTCTCTCTCCCCCTCCCTCCCCCTCCCTCCCCCTGCTCTGTGTGTCACACACACACACACACACACACACACTCTCTCTCTCTTTCTCTTTCTCAAATAAATAAATGTTTTAAAAAAAATCTGATTCAAAATAAGTCAGTTAGAGAAAGACAAATGGCTCAGTCGGTTAAGTGTCTGACTCTTGATTTCAGCTCAGGTCATGATTTCAGGGTCATGAGAACGAGCTCCACGTTGGGCTCCTCACTCAGTGGGCAGTCTGCTTGAGATTCTCTCTCTCTCTCTCCCCCTCCCTCCCCCTCCCTCCCCCTGCTCTGTGTGTCACACACACACACACACACACACACACTCTCTCTCTCTTTCTCTTTCTCAAATAAATAAATGTTTTTAAAAAAATCTGATTCAAAATAAGTCAGTTAGAGAAAGACAAATACCATATGATTTCAGTCATGTAGGATTTAAGAAACAAAATAAATCAACATAGGGGAAGGGAAGGAAAAATAAAATAAGATAAAAACAGAGGGAAGCAAACCATAAGAGACTCAACTTTAGAGAACCAACTGAGGGTTGCTGGAGGGGGCATACGTTGGGAATGGGATAAATGGGTGATGGACATTAAGGAGGGCACTTTCTGTGATGAGCACTGGGTGTTATATGTAAGTGCTGAATCACTAAAATCTACTCCTGAAACCAATAATACACTATATATTAACTAACTTGAATTTAAATTTAAAAAAATCATCTGTATAACACCCCAGTGGGTGTTATACGCAACTAATGAATCATGGAACTTTACATCAAAACCAGGGATGTACTGTATGGTGACTAACATAATATAATAAAAAAATATTATTATAATAAAAAAATCATCCGATTCTTATCTAGTTTTTTATTTTGAACAGTTTCAAATCTATAGACAGGTTATAAGAATAATATAAGTTACACTTACATTCATTCCCTTAGATTTACCAGTTACCAAAATTTTTCCATATTGAACTCATTTTCTTCCCCCAGCCCTGCTTTTAACTGGGATAGGCTGGTGATGGGTAGTAAGGAGGGCACGTATTGCATGGTGTACTGGGTGTTATACGCAACTAATAAATCATCAAACTTTACATAAAAAACTAATGAAGCATCAAACTTTACATCGGAATCTGGGGATGTACTGTATGGTGATTAACACAATATAATAAAATAAAATTAAAAAAAAACAGGATGTACTGTATGGTGACTAATATAATATAATAAAAAATTATTAAAAAAGTAAGTTTTAGACATTTTGAGACTTCACTGTTAAGTATTTGAGTATGTATCTTCTAAGAAAAAGGACATTCTTCACGTAGTCACAATATAATTGTTATATTTGAGAACTTTAAATGATACAAATAGTACTTATGAAATATCTAGTTCATATTCAAATATCCCTAATTTTCCCCAAGAATGTCCTTTATAGTGGCTTTTGTCTGTTTGCTTTTTTTGGTGGGGGCATGGTCCAGGTACCAATCAAGAATTAAGTATTGTCAGGCTTCCAGTTATGGATTATAAGTCATGGGGAATAAAGGTACAGCATAAAGAATGTAGTCAGTGATACTGTAAAAGTGTTATATGGTGACAGAAATTGTGGTGAGCATAGCATAATGTATAGAGATGTTGAAATACCATGTTGTACACCTGAAACTAATGTAATATTCCATGTCAGCTATACTCAAATAAAAATTTTTTTTAAAACTTCATTATTGGTATAGAAATGCAACAGATTTCTGTACATTGATTTTGTACCCTGCAACTTGACTAAATTTTTGTATCAGTTCTAGCAGTTTTTTGGTGGAGTCTTTTGGGTTTTCTACATAGAGTATCATGTCATCTACAAAGAGTCAAAGTTTGACTTCTTCCTTGCCAATTTTGATGCCTTTTATTTCTTTTTGTTGTCTGGTTGCTGAGGCTAGGACTTCCAGTGCTATGTTAAACAACAGTAGTGAGACTGGATATCCCTTTTGTGTTCCTGAAAAGGATTTTTCCCCTTTAGGGGAAAAGCTCTCAGTTTTTCCCCACTGAGGATGATATTAGCTTTGTGTTTTTTGTGTATGGCCTTCATTATGTTGAACTATGTTCCCTCTGAACGTATTTTGTTGAGGGTCTTTATCATGAATGTATGTTGTACTTTGTCAAATGATTTTTCTGCATCTGTTGAGAAGATCATATGGTTCTTATCCTTTCTTTTATTAATGTGTATCACATTGATTGATTTGCAAATGTTGAACCACCCTTGCAACCCAGGAATAAATCGCACTTGATCTTGGTGAATGATTCTTTTAATGTACTTTTGAACTGTGTTTGCTAGTATTTTGTTGAAAATTTTTACATCCATGTTAATCAGGGATATTGGCCTCTAGTTGTCTTTTTTAGTGGGGTCTTTGTCTGGTTTTGGAATCAGGATAATGCTGGCCTCATGGAATGAGTTTGGAAGTTCTCCTTCCATTTCTATTTTTTGGAACAGTTTCAGAAGAATAGGTATTAACTCTTCTTAAGGAATAACACAGAGGATCATAGGGAAAGGGAGGGAAAACCGAATGGGAAGAAATCAGAGAGGGAGATAAACCATGAGAGACTCTTGACTTCAGGAAACAAACTGAGGGTTGCAGAAAGGGAGGTGGGTTGGGGGACGGGGTAAAGAGTGATGGGTATTAAGGAGGGCACTTGTGGTGAGCACTGGGTGTTATACTGAACTAACGAATCATTGAACATTACATCAAAAACTAAATGTTTTAGGAATCTATAAGAACAAAGCATTTCTATCAATAACCTAGCTTCCAGAAGGAAATGTAGATACAATTAAATGTCCTTATAACCTGCGGCCCATTGACAGATACTTGAAGTGGGCAGAGTGTAGTGTTCCTCCACGAAGTTCCCAACTATCTTCATATTAATGCCTTGCTAGAGGGAAAGACAACCTTAACTCAAAAATGGCAAGGCCTCCAGTATCCTGTGAATCTTTAACATTAAAATCCTTTTGAAAACCTTCCTTTTCCTTACCTCCTCCACCCCACAGTATATAATCAGCCACCCCTCACCACCCCTGACAACCCCAGTGCTGCAGCTCTTTCTGCCCATGGGTCCTGTCCCTGTGCTTTAATAAACCACCATTTTGCACCAAACAAAAAAATAATGGTGTTTTATATGCTGGCTAACTGAATTTAAATTTAAAAAAATAAAAAAGAGGAGAGAGAAAAAGATGGTGAAGGAGTAGGAGACCGCTCTTTCAGCTGGTCCCCTGAGTCGAGCTGGTATGTACCAGACCATCCTGAAAACCCACGGAATCAGCCTGAGACACAGTAAGATACATCTGGATCTATACAAACGAACATCTCCAACGCTGAATATTGAGGTAGGAAGTGGGGAGCTGTGAATCCGTGCACAGATATCAGAAGATAAATGGAATGGGGGAGGGAGCCGCCATGCTTGGGCACCGGGAAGCAGTAGCCACCTGCACTGGGGAGCGGTCCGGACTCGAAGACCAGACTCGAGGACCAGCACCCACGAGAAAGCAGGCTGAGACCATGAGCCTGGGAACGTGCGAGCGACCAGAGCGAAAACCAGAGCCCCGGAGCACTCACTGGAACTGGACTAAAACCAGGAGCTTGGGAGCGCGTGCGATACCAGACTGAAAACCAGCACCCCAGAGTGTGTGTGAACCACACTGAAACAGAGCTCGGGAGCACGTGCGGGAACCAGGGGTGGCTGGTGGTGCTAGAATCACAAAGGACAGAGGTGTGCTGGCCCTGGAAGTGAGGGCTGGGACACAGGCTGTGGGGCACACAACCCGGGACGCTGCAGGGTTTTTGGCAGCACCGACAGAAACAGAGTTAAAGTGGCCAAGGAGCTCAGTGGAGAGTGGACTGCGATCTCTCTGTTCTGAGACAGAGGCTAGGATATAGCCACTGCTGCTCTGACTCTCAGAAGAGTCACAGAAAACTGCCAGGGAAAGCACCAGAGAACAAAAGCCCAGAAATACCAGCTCACATTGTGCCCAATATCATCCCCCCCTTGCAGAGGACAGGGTGACTCTATCCAAACAGGGTTGCCTGAGTATCAGTGCGACAGGCCCCTCCGCCCGAAGGCAAGCTGAAAAATCAAGAAGCCCACATCCCTAGGGTTCCTATAAAACAAGTGTACACTGCCTCGGTCCTGGTCGATAATTTGGGCTCCGGGCATCCCCGCAACCTCTCCTCATCAGAATGATGATGAGGAGAAATCCCCTCCAGCAAAGAAAAGATAATGAGTCTGTGGCCTCTGCCACAGAACTGATGGATATGGATATAACCAAATTGTCAGAAATGGAGTTCAGAGTAACAATGGTCAAGATGATGTGTAGACTTGAAAAAATATTAATGAAAATATTAACGAGAATATAGAATCTCTAAGGGCAGAAATGAGAGCGAATCTGGCAGAAATTAAATGCTATGAATCAAATGCAGACAAAACTAGCTGCTCTGATGGCCAGGGTAAATGAGGCAGAAGAACGAATTAGTGAATTGGAGGATGGGATGGTAGAAGAGAAAGTTAAAATGGAAACTTGGCTCAAAAAAATCCAATATCAAGAATGTAGATTACAAGAGATTATACTCAGTGAAACGTTCCACTGTCAGAATCATCGGCATCCCCGAGGGGGTGGAGAAAGAGAGAGGTCTAGAAGAGAGATTTGAACAAATGGTAGCTGAAAACTTCCCTAATCTGACAAAGGAAAGAAGCATTCGTGTCCAAGAGGCAGAGAGGACCCCTCCCAACGTCAGCCACGGCAAACCTACACCACGTCACGTCATAGAGCAATTCACAAATATTAGATCCAAGGATACAGTATTAAAAGCAGCCAGGGAAAAAAATTTCTCATGTACAGAGGAAAAAATATCAGAATAACGTCAGAACTGTCTACAGAGACATGGCAGGCTAGGAAGGGGTGGCAGCATATTTTCAAAGCTCTATCTGAGAAGAACATGCAGCCAAGGATGCTTTATCCAGCAAGGCTGTCATTCACTATTGATGGAGAGATAAGGACCTTCCAGTATCAGCAGAAACTGAGGGAATTCATAACCACAAAACCAGCCATACAGGAGATATTAAGGGGGGGTTCTATAAAAGTAAAAAGTCCCCAAGAGCGATACAGAACAGAAATTTACAATCTATAGAAACAAAGACTTCACAGGCAACATGACATCATTAAAATCACATCTCTCAGTAATCACTCTGTGTGAATGGCCTAAATGCTCCCAAAAACGCCACAGGGTTGCACATTGGATAATAAGGCATGACCCATCCATTTGCTGTCTATAAGAGACTCATCTTGAACCTAAAGATACATCCAGACTGACAGTGAAGGGATGGAAAACCATTTCTCATGCCAATGAACCTCAAAAAAAGCTGGGGTAGCAATTCTCAGATCAGACAGATTAGATTTTAAAGTAAAGAGTATAGTTAGAGACACAGAAGGGCACTATATTATTCTTAAAGGATGTATCCAACAGGTGGATATGACAATTATAAATATTTTTGCCCCCAACAGGGGAGCAGCAAGATACACAAGCCAACTCTTAACCAGAATAAAGAGACATATATATAATAATACATTATTAGTAGGGGACCTCAACAACCCACTATCAGCAATAGAGCACCCATGCAGAAAATCAACAAAGAAACAAGAGCTTTGAATGATATACTAGACCAGATGGACCTCATAGATATATACAGAACACTACACCCCAGAACAACAGAATACTCATTCTTTTCGAATGCACATGGAACTTTCACCAGAATAGACCATATACTGGGTCACAAAACAGGTCTCAACTGATACCAAAAGACTAAAATTATTCCCTGCATATTCTCAGACCACAGTGCTTTGAAATTGGAACTCAATCACAAGGAAAAATTTGGAAGAAACTCAAACACTTGGAAACTAAGAACCATCCTGCTCAAGAATGATTGGGTAAACTAGGAAATTAAAAATCAATTTAAACAATTTATGGAGACCAAAGAGAATGAAAACACAGTGGTCCAAAACCTATGGGACGCTGCAAAGGCAGTCCTAAGGGGAAAAATACATAGTCATCCAAGCCTCCCTCAAAAGAATAGAAAAATCTAAAATGCAGTTTTTATCTTCTCACCTCAAGAAGCTGGAACAGGAGCAGAAGAATAGGCCTAATCCACACACAAGAAAGCAGTTGATCAAAATTAGAGCAGAAATCAATGAATTAGAAACCAGCAGCATGGTAGAGCAGATCAACAGAACTAGAAGCTGGTTCTTTGAAAGAATAAATAAAATCGATAAGCCACTGGCAAGACTTATTCAAAAGGAATAGAGAAAGGACCCAAATTAACAAAATTATGAATGAAAAGGGAGAGGTCACAACCAACACCAATGAAATAAGATCATTAGAAAAACTTCTATCAACAGTTTTATGCCAATAAATTAAATAATCTGGAAGAAATGGATGACTTTCTGGAAACCTATAAACTACGAAGACTGAAACAGGAAGAAATTGATTTTTTAAACAGACTGATTAATTATGAAGAGATTGAAGCAGTTATCAGAAACCTCCCGACAAACAAGACTCCAGGGCCTGATGGGTCCCCAGGGAATTCTACCAAACATTCAAAGAAGAACTAATACCTATTCTCCTGAAGCTGTTTCAAAAAATAGAAACAGAAGGAAAACTACCAAATTCATTCTATGAGGCCAGTACTACCTTGATCCCCAAACCAGGTAAAGACGCCATCAAAACGGAGAATTACAGGCCGATATCCCTGATGAATATAGATGCCAAAATTCTCAATAAGATCCTAGCTAATAGGATCCAACAGTACATTAAAAGGATTATCCATCATGACCAAGTGGGATTCATCCCTGGGATGCAAGGGAGGTTCAACATTCGGAAATCGATCCGTGTGATAGATCATATCAACAAGAAAAGAGTCAAAAACCATATGATCCTCTCAATAGATGCAGAAAAAGCATTTGACAAAATATAGCATCTTTTCCTGATTAAAACCCTTCAGAGTGTAGGGATAGAGGGTACATTCCTCAATCTCATAAAAACCATGAAAAGCCTACAGCGAATATCATTCTCAATGGGGAAAAGCTGGAAGACTTTCCCTTAAGATCAGGAACACGACAAGGATGCCCACTCTTGCCATTATTATTCAACCTGTACTAGAAGTCCTTGCAACAGCAATCAGACAACAAAAAGGGATAAAGGTATCCAAATCGGCAAAGAAGAAGTCAAACTGTCTCTCTTCACAGATGACATGGTACTCTATATGGAAAAACCAAAAGAATCCAGCCCCAAACTACTAGAAGTTATAGAGCAATTCAGTAATGTGGGATACAAAATCAATGCTCAGAAATCAGTTGCATTTCTCTCCACAAACAGTGAGACTGAAGAAAGAGAAATTAGGGAATCCATTCCATTTACAATAGCACCAAAAATCATACGTTATCTCAGAATTAACTTAACCAGAGATGTAAAGGAGCTATTCTAGAAACTACAAATCACTCTTGAAAGACATTGAGGAAGATACAAAAAGATGGAAAAATATTCCATGCTCATGGATGGGAAGAATTACCATGTTAAAATGTCCATGCTACCCAGAGCAATGTACACTTTCAGTGCCATCCCGATCAAAACACCAATGACATTTTTCAAAGAACTGGAACAAATAGCCCTTAAATTCGTGTGGAACCAGAAAAGGCCCGAATCGCCAAGGAATTGTTGAAAAGGAAAAACAAAGCTGGGGGCATCACGTTGCCGGATTTCAAGCTATAGTACAAGGCTGTGATCACAAAGACAGCATGGTACTGGCACAAAAACAGACACATAGAACAATGGAACAGAGAACACACAACCCAGAAATGGACCCTCGGCTCTTTGGGCAACTAATCTTTGACAAAGCAGGAAAAAAACATCCAGTGGAAAAAATGTCTCTCCAACAAATGGTGTGGGAAAATTGGACAGCTGTATGCAAAAGAATGAAACTACCACTCTCTCAAACCATACACAAAGATAAACTCCAAATGGATGAAAAACCTTGATGTCAGACAGGAATCCATCAAAATCCTAGAGGAGAACATAGGTACCAACCTCTATGACATCAGCCATAGCAACTTTTTTCATGACACATCTCCAAAGGCAAGAGGAACAAAAGATAAAATGAACTTGTGGGACTTCATCAAGATAAAAAGCTTCTGCACAGCCAAGGAAACAGTCAGCCCATGGAATGGGAGAAAATATTTGTGAATGACACTACAGATAAAAGACAGTTATCCAAGATCTACAAAGAACTTCTGAAACTCAATACACAAGAAACAAATAAACAAATCAAAAAATGGGCAGAAGATATGAACAGACACTTTTCCAGTGAAGACATACAAATGGCTAACAGACACATGAAAAAATGTTCAAAATCATTAGCCATCAGAGAAATCCAAATCAAAACCACACTAAGATACCACATTACGCCAGTTAGAATGGCAAAAATTGACAAGGCAAGAAACAACAAATGTTGGAGAGGATGTGGAGAAAGGTGATCCCACTTACATTGTTGGTGGGAATGCAAATTGGCACAGCACTCTGGAAAATAGTGTGGAGGTCCCTTAAAAAGTTAAAAATTGAGCTACCCTATGGTTCAGCCATTGCACTTGGGTATTTACCCCAAACATAAAGATGTAGTGAAGAGAAGGGCCTATGCACCCCAATGTTCGTAGCAGCATTATCCACAATAACTAAATCATGGAAGGAGCCGAGATGCCCTTCAACAGATGACTGGATTAAGAAGATGTGGTCCACTCTTTGGGAGGGAGTTAAGATGGCGGAGGAGTAGGGGACCCGTTTTTCAGCCAGTCCCTTGAGTCGAGTTGGATAGGTACGAGACCAGCCTGAACATCCATGCAATCAGCCTGAGACGCAGGAGGATACATCTGGATCTCTACAGATGAAAATCTCCAGCACGGAGTATTGAGGTACGAAGCGGGGAGCCGTGAAACCGCGCACAGATATCGGAAGATAAACGGAAGGGGGAGGGAGCTGCTGCGTTTGGGCGCCGGGAAGCGTTAGCCACCTACACGGGGGAACAGGCGGACTCACGGACCAGCACCCCCAAGAGAGCAGACTGAGATCGGGAGCCGGGGAATGCACATGACCAGACTGAAAACTGGAGCTCCGGTGTGCTCACTGGAACCAGACTGAGACCGGGAATTCTGGGAGCGTGCGGGGGCAGCTGGTAGCTGGCGGCTGGCAGTGTTAGAAACACAAAGGACAGAGACACACCGGCCCTGGAAGTGAGGGCTGGGATGCCACGTGTGGGGCGCACATCCCGGGACGCTGCATGGTTGAGCAACACCGACAGAAACAGAGTTAAAGTGCCAGAACATCAGTGGAGAACGGTCCGCGATCCCTCTGTTCTGAGACAGAGGCTGAGACTCGGCTACTACTGCTCTGACTCTCAGAGGAGGCACAGCAGACCGCCAGGGAAAGCCGCCAGAGAACAAATGCCTCGAAATACCGGATCACAGGGTGCCCATCCCCATCTCCTCTCCCAGGGGACACAGAGATTCTACCCAAACAGGGTTGCCTGAGAATCGGTGTGGCAGGCCCCTCCCCCAGAAGGCAGGATAAAAAATCAAGAAGCCCACATCCCTAAGGTCCCTATAAAACAAGTGCGCACTGCCTGGGTCCCGGTCAATAATTTGGGCTCTGGACAGCCCCGCAACCTCTCCTCATCAGAATGACGAGGAGGAGAAATCCCCGCAACAAAGAAAAGACAATGAGTCTGTGGCCTCTGCCACAGAACTAATGGATATGGATATAACCAAATTATCAGAAATGGAGTTCAGAGTAACAATGGTCAAGATGATGTGTAGGCTTGAAAAAAATATTAATGAAAATGTTAATGAGAATATAGAATCTCTAAGGGCGGAAATGAGAACGAATTTGGCAGAAATTAAAAATTCTATGAGCCAAATGCAGTCAAAACTAGAGACTGACGGCCAGGGTGAATGAGGCAGAAGAACATATCAGTGAATTAGAGGATGGGTTCGTGGAAGAGAAAGCAAAAACAGAATCTGGCCTCAAGAAAATCCATGCTCAGGAATGTAGGTTACGGGAGATTACTGACTCAATGAAACGTTCCAGTGTCAGAATCATCAGCATCCCTGAGGGGGTGGAGAAACACAGAGGTCTAGAAGAGATATTTGAACAAATTGTAGCTGAGAACTTCCCTAATCTAGCAAGGGAAACAAACATTCGTGTCCAAGAGGCAGAGAGCAAGGGAAACAAACATTCGTGTCCAAGAGGCAGAGAGGACCCCTCCAAAGCTCAACCACGACAAACCTATGCCACGTCATGTCATAGTGCAATTCACAAATATTGGAAATTTCTCACGTACCAAGGCAAAGGTATCAGAATTACGTCAGACCTGTCTACACAGACCTGGAATGAGAGAAAAGGTTGGGGGACATTTTAAAACTCTTTCAGAGGAAAACATGCAGCCAAGGATCCTCTATCCAGCAAGGCTGTCATTCAGAATGGATGGAGAAATAAAGACCTTCCAGAATCTTCAGTCATTGGCCAATATTATAACCACGAAACCAGCCTTCCAGGAGATATATTAAGGGGGGGTTCTATAAAAGTAAAAAGGCCCCAAGAGTGATACAGAACAGAAGTCACAATCTATAGAATCAAAGACTTTACTGGCAACATGGCATCATTAAAATCATCTCTCTCGATAATCGGTCTCAATGTAAATGGCCTAAATGCTCCCATAAAATGCCACAGGGTAGCAGATTGGAGAAAAAGACATGACCCATCTATTTGCAGTCTACAAGAGAGTCATTTTGAACCTAAAGATACATCCAGACTGAAAGTAAAGGGATGGAATACCATCTTTCACGCCAATGGACCTCCAAAAGAAAGCTAGGGTAGCAATTCTCAGATCAGACAGNGATCAGACAGATTAGATTTTAAACTAAAGAGTATAGTTAGAGACACAGAAGGGCACTATATTATTCTTAAAGGATGTATCCAACAAGTGGATATGACAATTATAAATATCTATGCCCCCAACAGGGAAGCAGCAAGATACACAAGCCAACTCTTAACCAGAATAAAGAGACATATAGATAAAAATACATTAATAATAGGGGACCTCAACACTCCACTATCAGAAATAGAGCACCCATGCAGAAAATCGACAAAGAAATAAGGGCTTTGAATGCCATACTCGACGAGTTGGACATCATAGATATATATAGAACACTACACCCCAGAATGAAAGAATACTCATTCTATTCTAATGCCCATGGAACATTCTCAAGAATAGACCATGTTCTGGGTCACAAAACAGGTGTCAACTGATACCAAAAGACTGAAATTATTCCCTGCATATCCTCAGACCACAACGCTCTGAAATTGGAACTCAACCACAAGGAACAATTTGGAAGACACTCAAACACTTCGAGACTAAGAACCATCCTGCTCAAGAATGATTCGATAAACCAGGAAATCAAAAATCAATTTAAACAATTTATGGAGACCAACGAGAATGAAAACACAACGGTACAAAAGCTATGGGATACTGCAAAGGCAGTCCTAAGGGGGAAATACATAGCCATCCAAGCCTCACTCGAAAGAATAGAAAAATCTAAAATGCGGTTTTTATATTCTCACCTCAAGAAGCTGGAACAGCAAGAGAAGGACAGACCTAATCCACGCAGGAGGAAGCAGTTGACCAAGATTAGAGCAGAAATCAATGAATTAGAAACCAGGAGTACAGTAGAGCAGATCAACAGAACTAGAAGCTGGTTCTTTGAGAGAATCCATAAAATTGACAGACCACTGGCAAGACTTATCCAAAAGAATAGAGAAAGGACCCAAACTAATAAAATTATGAATGAAAAAGGAGAGGTCACAACCAACACCAATGAAATTGGAAGGATTATTAGAAATTTTTATCAACAGCTTTATGCCAATAAATTAAGGAATCTGGAAGAGACGGAGGCCTTCCTGGAAACCTATAAACTACCAAGGCTGAAACAGGAAGAAATTGATTTTTTAAACAGGCCAATTAATTATGAAGAGATTGAGTCCGTGATAAACAACTTTCCAAATAACAAAACTCCAGGCCCGGATGGTTTTCCTGGGGAATTCTGCCAAACATTCAAAGAAGAAATAATACCTATTCTCCTAAAGCTATTTCAAAAAACCGAAACAGAAGGAAAGCTACCAAACATATTCTATGAGGCCAATATTACTTGATCCCCAAACCAGGCAAAGACCCCATCAAAAAGGAGAATCACAGTCCAATTTCCCTGATGAAGATGGACGCCAAAATCCTCAACAATTTCCTGGGTAATAGAATCCAACAGTACATTAAAAGGATTATTCATCATGACCAAGTGGGATTCATCCCTGGGATGCAAGGTTGGTTCAACATTCGCAAATCTATCTGTCTTAGATTTTATCCAGAAAGAACCAATTCAGAAATCATGTGATTCTCTCAATAGATGCAGAAAAAGCATTTGACAAAATACAGCATCCTTTCCTGATTAAAACCCTTCAGAGTGTAGGAATAGAGGGTACATTCCTCAATTTCATAAAAACCATCTATGAAAAGCCTACAGCAAATATTATTCTCAATGGGGAAAAGTTGGAAGCCTTTCCCTTAAGATGAGGAACACAACAAGGATGCCCACTTTCAGCATTATTATTCAACATAGTACTAGAAGTCCTTGCAACAGGAATCAGACAACAAAAAGGGATAAAAGGTATCCAAATCGGCAAAGAAGAAGTCAGAATGTCTCTCTTCGCAGATGACATGATACTCTATATGGAAAACCCAAAAGAATCCACTCCCATGCTACTAGAATTTATAGAGCAATTCGTAATGTGGCGGGATACAAAATCAACGCTCTGAAATCAGTTGCATTTCTATACACAAATAACGAGACTGAAGAAAGAGAAATTAGGGAATCCATCCCATTTACAATAGCACCAAAAACCATATGTTACCTTGGAATTAACTTAACCAGAGACGTTAAAGGATCTATATTCTAGAAACTATAAATCACTCTTGAAAGAGATTGAAGAAGACATAAAAAGATGGAAAAATATTCCATCCTTATGGATCGGAAGAATTACCATAGTTAAAATGTCCATGCTACCCAGAGCAATGTACACTTTCAATGCTATCCCAATCAAAAACCGAGGACATTTTTCAAAGAACTGGAATAAATAGTCCTTAAATTTGTATGGTCACAGAAAAGGCCCTGAATCTCCAAGGAACTGTTGAAAAGGATAAACAAAGCTGGGGGCATCACAAAGCCAGATTTCGAGCTGTACTACAAATCTGTGATCACAAAGACAGTATGGTACTGGCACAAAAACAGACACATAGACCAATGGAACAGTATAGAGAACCCAGAAATGGACCCTTGGCTCTTTGATAAAGCAGGAGAAAACATCTGGTGGAAAAAAGACAGTCTCTTCAATAAATGTTGCTGGGACAATTGGACAGCTACATGGAAAAGAAGGAAACTTGACCACTCTCTCACACCATACACGAAGATAAACTCCAAATGGATGAAAGACCTCGATGTGAGACAGGAATCCATCAAAATCATAGAGGAGAACAAAGGCAGCAACCTCTACGACATCAGTCAAAGCAACCTTTTTGACACATCTCCAAAGGCAAGAGAAACAAGATAAAATGAACTTGTGGGACTTCATCAAGATAAAAATCTTCTGCACAGCGAAGGAAACAGTCAAAAAAACTAAAAGGCAGCCCATGGAATGGGAGAATATATTTGCAAATGATGCTACAGATAAAAGACTGGTATACAAGATCTACAAAGAACTTCTCATGCTCAATACGTGAGAAACAAATAAACAAATCATAAAATGGGCAGAAGATATGAACAGACACTTTTCCAATGATGATGTACAAATGGCTAACAAACACATGAAAAAATGTTCAAAATCATTAGCCATCAGGGGAATTCAAATCAAAATCACACTAAGATACCACCTTACGCCAGTTAGAATGGCAAAAATTGACAAGGCAAGAAACAACAAATGTTGCAGAGGATGTGGAGAAAGGGGATCCCTCCTACATTGTTGGTGGGAATGTATGTTGGTACAGCCACTCTGGAAAACCGTGTGGAGGTCCCTTAAAAAGTTAAAAATTGAGCTACCATATGACTCGGCATTGCACTTCTGGGTATTTACCCCAAAGAAACAGACGTAGTGAAGAGAAGGGCCATATGCACCCCAATTTTCATAGCAGCATTGTCCAATCGTGGAAGAAACCGAGATGCCCTTCAATAGATGACTGGATTCAGAAGGTGTGGTCCATATATATAATGGAATGTTACTCAGCTATCAGAAAGAATGATTTCTCAACATTTGCTGCAACATGGATGGCACTGGAGGAGATAATGCTAAGTGAAATAAGTCAAGCAGAGAAAGACAATTATCATATGATTTCTCTCATCTATGGAACATAAGAACTAGGAGGATCGGTAGGGGAAGAAAGGGATAAAGAAGGGTGGTAATCAGAAGGGGGAATGAAGCATGAGAGACTATGGAGTCTGAGAAACAAACCGAGGGCTTCATAGGGGAGTAGGTGGGGGAATGGGATAGACTGGTGATGGGTAGTAAGGAGGGCACGTATTGCATGGTGCACTGTGTTATACGCAACTAATGAATCATCGAACTTTACATCAGAAACCAGGGATGTACTGTATGGTGACTAGCATAATATAATAAAAAACATTAAAATAAAAAAATGCATATTACTTTAATAAAAAAGAATTTTCTTTTTTTTAATTTGTGAGAGTTCTTTACACATTTCTGTGTAAAGTGCTGTTGGTTATATTAAAAAAAAAAGAAGATGTGGTCTATTTAAACAATGGAATATTACTCAGCCATCAAAAAGAATGATTTCTCAACATTTGCTGCCACATGAATGGGACTGGAGGATATAATGCTAAGCGAAATAAGTCAAGCAAAGAAAGACAATTATCATATGGTTTTACTCATTTATGGAATATAACAAGTAGGAAGATTGGTAGGAGAAGAAAGGGAAGAAGAAGGGGGTGGTAAACAAAAGTGGGAATGAACCATGAGAGAATATGAACTACGGGAAACAAACTGAGGGCTTCAGGGGGTAGGGGTGGAGGGAATGGGATAGGCTGGTGATGGGTATTAGTCAGGGCACATATTGCATGTTGCACTGGGTGTTTTACGCAAGTAATGAATCATGGAACTTTACATCAAAAACCATGGAAGTACTGTATGGTGACTAACTTAAAAAAAAAAGAAACCTTATGATAGTTGTCTTTCTCTGTTTAACTTATTTTTAATTATGCTAAGTGAGATTATGTTACTCAGCTGAAGGATGGGAAATTTCTGGGTCAGAGAGCACCATAGAATAGCAGCAGCTTATGATATTTTATATTACCAAGATTTGTGTAATCTGCGGGTAGCAGTATTGAGTATAGCTACATTAAGGTAAAATGGCAGGCTCTAAATGGCTAAAAGTATGCTTATTTGGGTTATATTAAAAACAAATGTATAAATTTTTGGCACTGGTGGGCTCTGAGCTAATGGTGCTCCCTTACTGTGAAGAAGTAAATAACATAAGGCCCAATATATAGGAGGTCATTTTGCCGCATTTATATAACACCATTACATTATGAAACACTTATAAATATTTTTTATTTTTAAATTGTGGGAAATTAGTGTCATGATTTAAATTAGGAATAGTCAACTTCTGTAGTTTTAGGAGTTGTCGGTTTTACTGAACACTATCCTAATTTCAGTTTAATTGAAAAATAATTGGGTGATGGGCATTAAGGAGGGCACGTGATGTAATGAGCATTGTGTGTTATATGCAACTGATGAATCACTAAATTCTACCTATGAAATTAATAAAAAAGAAAGAGAAAAAGAGAAAAATATATCTAGGGTCAAATTATAATGGACTAAATTTATTTGAGGAGGGAGGCACCAGGTATTACAGATAGGTCAGTGACATAGTACTCTTATGTTCTGTTCAAGGAATTATTTGTGTTTTATTATTTTTTTGATATTCCCTCTTTACTCTGGTTTAATGAGCCTGGTTTCAAAGTGGTGTGATTGTATGTGGAAGGATACACATAGGAGCATACATGTGTGCCCCAAAGGATACATGAGAACAGCAGCAATTTAAGTACTAGTTAATGTGTAACATTTCTTTTCTCTGGCACTTTTTTTCCCATTTTTTCCCCAAAGATTTTAATTTATTTATTAGAAAGAGAGAGAGAGCACAAGAACAAGCAGAGGGGCAGCAGGCAGAGGGAGAGGGAGAAACAGGCTCCCTGCTGAGCAGGAAGCCCAATATGGGGCTCTATACCAGGACCCTGGGATCCTGATCTGAGCTGAAGACAGACACTTAACCGACTGAGCCACCCAGGCACCCCCCTCTCTAGCACTTTTATTTCTGTTTGTGTATTTGCTGAAAGAACTTCTGTCTTCATTAAAGATGAACATCAAAACTGATTTTTAAAGAAATTCCTTCTTGCAGTAACTTCTAAATGTTCCACTTTCCCTCTTTACTAGATAATTTTTGTTAGCTTACAACTTCTTGAACTCATTTCTTTGTTTTTTCATAGTAAAATTTCTTGAGTGGCTATGCAACTATGCTTATTGAATATTAATAAGTAGCATATTTGTATATTAAGTTCATTTTTACTTCTTTGTGTTTTTGATTTTTAAAAACACATACATATAATTCTGTAACAAAACTTTATACTACTAGAGTAAAACAGGCAAAGCCTACTAACTTGCTGATGGGAAAACCATACTTACGGATGTTTCCTCAATACTGAAGGTAGAGAGAAATTTATGTGTATACACACTGTCGGACTGTATTAAATTCTGAATTAAAATTCATATTCTCTGCTCAGATTAAGATAATTAAGTCCCTATTTAAGTATCTCTTTTGTTAGTAACATTTTGTCTTATAAATATTCAGGGGTATGAAAGTTAATTTAACGTTTGAGAAGTGCTTCAATTGAACAGATGGTTTTTGAACACGTAAGAAAGAATGTGGTACTTGATAAGAGTCATACATTTACCATGACTAATGCCAGTGCAATGGATATAATGTGTTTTGGTTTCTGCAAAGCATATGACAGTCTCCCATAACGTACCTATGAATATATAGGCAAGATGCTAACAAAGTTAAATGAATTTATAGTTGGTTGAACATCTGTCCAGGAATGTTTGTCACTTCTTTCTTTGTGCCAGTGCTCTATTATACTTCAATTAGCTCCTACCTGTGTGTCCTCATCTTCAGCTCAGTGTCTGACATGTAGTACACATTTAGTAGACGTGCTGGGTAGATGAATAAGTTAGAGACTCTAACAATTTGATACTAATATAGTAGGTTTCTGATGGTAAGCAATGGGGTATAATCCTTATGCATAGCCACACCGAATAAAAAAGACTAGATGAGGGGTGCCTGGGTGGCTCAGTTGGTTAAGCATCTGACTCTTGATTTTGGCTCAGGTCATAATCATAGGGTCCTGGGATCCAGCTCTTTGTTCAGTAGGGTGTCAGCTTGAAGATCTCTCTCCCTCTCCTTTTGCCCCTTCCCCCACTTGAGTGCGCACATTCTCTCTCTCTAAAATAAGTAAATCTTTAAGTAAATAAGTAAAAAATAAAAGACTAGTTGACCTATAAATAGAAATTAAAACAATTTTCCTTAAAAATTACTGGAAAGATCTAAGGTAGCTCACAAAATGAATGGAAAAGCTTAGGTACCAGTTTTAAGAAAGGATTAAAGCTAGAATGGTTCTGTAAATCTGGATGCAGGATTTAATGGACAGTCTCTTCGTGTGCCACTTGTGCAGTTTTACACTGCTTTCCAAACCTGTGTTGCTCTTTTTGAGACTCACATTATCAGGAGAGTGCCAGAATGGCAGAGGTTGGGTTGTGTGCATGCAGTAGATTTAATAGATGCAAAAAAGCATTTGATTAAATCAGTACTCATTTAAACGACATATTTTTAGGACAGTAGGAAGAGGCCTCTGGAAAATGGCATTGGAATTTTAGAGTCAACATTAAGGATGTATCACCAATTCTACTCTAAAAGTACTGTGTCTTAGGATACTTTCTTCATGGCCTTAATATTTTTAGCCCGCTACTACAATTTATTTTCCTATATTATCTTTAACAGTCTTGCTTCTCTGTATACATATGAGATTTGTCTCTGATTTTCTTTTCCTGTAATATCCTTGACTAGTTTTGGTATAAAGAGTAATCTACTTTATAGAATGAATCTGGTAACCTTCACAGTATTTCTAGACTTTGAAAAAGTTAATCAGATTAAAAAGATTAAGACTAATCTTTAAAGATCTGATAAAACTTGCTTGTAAAAATGTCTGGACTTGAAGAGTGACAAGCAAGATAGTGGAATAGGAATTTTCTGCCATCTCCTCACAGAAACATCAAACTTGACAACCAGCTATGGACAAGATTACCTTTGTGGAATCTGGGTGCAGGTCTTACATAATTGACATTATGTTCAGGATGCTACTCTTGAAGTTTTACACTGTTTTCCATTTCTGCATTGCTGGGATTCCACTGAAGAAATGTTAGCACACTGTGGAAGCAAAAAATCTGAGAATAGTTGCATTGAAGAGGGTAAGAACAATTTCACTTTACCTGTGTCGTTCCTCCCAAAGGTGTCACAGCTCATTGCCAACATTGCCAAGAGAGATTCTCTTGGCCTACAATTTTCCCACTGGGGGAAAATGTGAAAGCACAGTGAGTGAGCACTTGGCTTTCTAGCTATGTAGGATGCTGCCCCAGAGGCCCATTTTTTTTCTTTCGCCATACCTAGAATCCTGAGATAATCAGCACAGCAAAGTGGTCGAGAGAGGCAGGGAGCAGGTAAGAGATGTGGGGACTCACAGCAACCAAGGCCCAGAAATCATCAAAGGACCACAGATCTGACTGACTAACAACTTTAGAGACTCCCACCATGAAGCCTGCCCATGAGCCAGTGGGAACATCTTCCTGCAGATTCCTCCAACTGGCCCAGGGACACTGAAAATGTTGTGGATGCTTACCCACCCTTCCTGTAACTACATCACCTATATCATGTGTGCCCCGTGGATGGTGAGTTGCAAGCCTTTGATTATGGCTTGTAGTTCTGCAGAAAGCCAGATAAACTCTATAGGATCAGGAGAAGGCACATAATTTGAGTATTTCAGGGTATTGCTCTAGGGAAAATAATGAGAAGTTATCAGTTACCACCTGGCCTGGCTTTGTGACATCAAGAGAAGGCATACAATCTTAAGAATTCTCACTAAAGAGGGAATCCGAGATATGGAGCAGGAGCATACATAGAAGAGGTCTGAGAGAATGGCTTATGTCTCACTCAGAGTACAAACCAAAGTTCTTACAAAGGTTTACAAGGTTATATGACCTTGCTTCGCTCTTTCTACTCTCCCTGTTTCTCATTTGGCTTCAATTACATTGGCTTCCTTGCTTTTATTCAAACATATCAGGTATGCTACTGCCTTAGGTTTTTGTTCATGCTGTTCCTATGCTTGGAGTACTGTGCCTGGCTAAAACTCTGTCACTTCCTTCAGCTCTTTTCTCAGATCTCAATGAGACATATCCTGACTACCATATTTAATTCGGCCTCCTCCAGTCCACTCACCATCTTAAAACCGAATGCTTCTATAGGACTGCTGTCTCTGGAAACTGACTGCAGCTGCAACCAAGTTGGTTTCTTTGCAGTCTCTGCTTCTTTGGGTAATTGGTTTCCCTTTCTAAGTCTGGGGTAGATGAAGCTCAGGTTATAAGCCTGTACCAGAGTCATAGAGAGACTAAGAAATCAAGTGTCTATTATTTTCCACTTGTATAGTGGAAGACAACTCTGTCTCTACATTTGGGGCTTTTATTAAACAAAGAAGGAGGTTACAGTGTGGGAGAGCTAAGGAAAAGAAAATCACAATTTTCTGTAACACTGCCGTTCTTTCACTTCTCCCTTATGTCCGTTAAGTACTATTTCATACTTTGGGTTACTTTTTGCTCTGACCTACATTCTAGAGAGATTTTTTCATTACTATCTTGCTACTAATTTTCTCTTGAATTCTGTCTGGCGTGTATCCTTTCTGTTGAAGCTTGTTATTTTTTTCTCACTGCTATTATTTTGACATCTTAAAAATTGTGGTAAAATATTCATAACATAAAACTTAACATTTTGACCATTTTTTATTTTAATGTTTTTTTTTATTATATTATGTTAGTCACCATACAGTACATCCCTGGGTTCTGATGTAAAGTTCGTTGATGCATTAGTTGCGTATAACACCCAGTGCACCACGCAATACGTGCCCTCCCCACAACCCATCACCAGTCTATCCCATTCCCGCCCCCTCCCCTCTGAGGCCCTCAGTTTGTTTCTCATAGTCCATAGTCTCTCATGCTTCATTTCCCCTTCTGATTACCCCCCCTTTCTTTATCCCTTTCTTCCACTACCGATCTTCCTAGTTCTTATGTTCCATAGATGAGAGAAATCATATGATAATTGTCTTTCTCTGCTTGACTTATTTCACTTAGCATTATCTCCTTCAGTGCCGTCCATGTTGCAGCAAATGTTGAGAATTCATTCTTTCTGATAGCTGAGTAATATTCCATTGTATATATGGACCACAACTTCTTAATCCAGTCATCTGTTGAAGGGCATCTCGGCTCCTTCCACGATTTAGCTATTGTGGACAATGCTGCTATGATCATTGGGGTGCATATGGCCCTTCTCTTCACTACATCTGTATCTTTGGGGTAAATACCCAGTAGTGCAATGGCTGGATCATAGGGTAGCTCAACTGTTAACTTTTTAAGGGACCTCCACAGTGTTTTCCAGAGTGGCTGTACCAACTTGCATTCCCACCAACAATGTAGGAGGGATCCCCTTTCTCCACATCCTCTCCAACAATTGTTTCTTGCCTTGCCAATTTTTGCCATTCTAACTGGTGTAAGGTTGTATCTTAGTGTGGTTTTGATTTGAATTTCCATGATGGCTAATGATTTTGAACATTTTTTCATGAGTCTGTTAGCCATTTGTATGTCATCATTGGAAAAGTGTCTGTTCATATCTTCTGCCCATTTTATTGATTTGTTTATTTGTTTCTTGTGTATTGAGTTTGAGAAGTTCTTTGTAGATCTTGGATACCAGCCTTTTATTTGTAGTGTCATTTGCAAATATATTCTCCCATTCTGTGGGTTGCCTCTTAATTTTTTTGACTGTTTCCTTAGCTGTGCAGAAACTTTTTATCTTGATGAAGTCCCACGAGTTCATTTTATTTTTTTTATCTCTTGACTTTGGAGATGTGTTATGAAAAAGGTTGCTGTGGCCGATGTCGTAGAGGTTGCTGCCTATGCTCTCCTCTAGGATTTTGATGGATTCCTGTCTCACATCGAGGTCTTTCATCCATTTGGAGTTTATCTTTGTGTATGGTGTGAGAGAGTGGTCAACTCTATGGTCAACTAATCTTTGACAAAGCAGGAAAAAAATCCAGTGGAAAAAATACAGTCTCTTCAATAAATGGTGCTGTGAAAATTGGACAGCTATATACAAAAGAATGAAACTTGACCACTCTCTTACAACAGCATTTTAGATCTCCTTCCCATGGCTATGTTGGGGCTATGGCAGATCCTGACCTTAGGCTGAGGGGAAGAGGGAACTGCCTTAGGCCCAATCTTGTTTAGCCCTAGAGCTTTCTTAAAGCCATAGTTCCAAATGAGGTTCAGTAGCAGTTTTTTCTACTTGGCCTGTGGAACAATGTGTTTGTAATAATACTATATCTGAATTTTAGGAGTTTTTAGGATATTGATTGGGTATTATGAGCTAAGGAAAATAAGTCCAATGGGTATTAAGGAGGGCACATATTGCATGGTGCACTGGGTGTTATACACAAGTAATGAATCGTGGAACTTTACACCAAAAACTAGGGATGTACTGTATGGTGACTAACATAATATAATAAAAAATATTATTTAAAAAAAAGAAAAATAAGTCCATTTTAGTTTCAACTTTGATTAGTTAAATTGGGGTGAGTCCAAAGCCTTACAATTTTAAAATAGGAACGTCACAAATTTCCCATAGATCTCCCTAGTATAGGCTGGTGATGGGTATTAATGAGGGCATGTATTGCATGGTGCACTGGGTGTTATACACAAGTAATGAATCATCGAACTTTACATCAAAAACCAGGGATGTACTGTATGGTGACTAACATAATAAAAAATATTATTAAAAAAAGAAAAATACCAAATTAATCTCTTAAATAAANGAAAAATACCAAATTAATCTCTTAAATAAATTCTTGGATCGATAAAGAAATAAAAAAAATAGCTGAACAGGTAATAGATGAAACTTTCCACTTTATTCCATACATCATTTCTGCGTTAATCTTACTAAAATACAACACTCTTATAACATCTCCCATGTCTGTTTCCATAGGGTCAAATTTAAATCTCTTAGCCTTGCCCTGACAACACCTTTCTATCTTTTTAGTTTCTCATTTGTCCCCCCATGAATCCTCTTTAATATGTCTTGCTCATTATGTTCTCTGTACCAATTTTTTCATAGCTTATTAGGGCCAACAGGGCCCTCTCTCCACCTCCTTTCCTTTCATACCTAACCTTTCTTTAGGAGCATCACTTCCTTCATGAAGCTTTACCTGATCGTTAGTTAACAGTGAACATTTTCCTTCAGAGCTGCACTAGAACTTACAGTTGATGTCACACAGCACCTATTTGTGCTTTACATTTAAGTTTTGTTATTAAGATTGTGATCTCCCTTATTGTTTCTGTAAATCTCCTACTTATCTTTGTAGCGCTCTTAATACATAGTATGTAAAAATAATTTCAGAAATTAATGTCTATACTGGTTATCCAGTAGTTTGAGGAAATAAAGGATGTCTTCTCATTCAATTCAGTTTTGTCCAGTAGATCATTAAGACTTCCTCTTTTTCAGATCTGGCATTTGCCATTGGCTTACTCTGCATCTGAGAAGTTCAATATGACTTATTTTTAAAAAATTAAAATAAACCATTCATTTCAAAACTATTATAGTCGTACTTGAAATAATTGGTAAAGTTGAGTCTAGGAGTTACTACCTTGGATGCTAGTGGCACAAGGAAAAAAATGTATCACATTTTACTCTTAACAAGCCCTTGATGAAAGCTTTTATTTTAATGAGGTTATAAATTTGATGAATATAGATAGTGCTCTGGCATCAGTCCAAGAAGATTCTTTTTGGGGGGGAGGTTAAGATGGCGGAGGAGTAGGGGACACCTTTTTCAGCCGGTCCCCTGAGTTGTGCTGGATAGGTACCAGATCAGCAGGAATATCCACGGAATCAGCCTGAGACGCAGGAAGATACATCTGGATCTCTACAAATGAACATCTCCAGCGCTGAGT
>NC_048221.1:19304097-19312842 GCF_002007445.2 Ailuropoda melanoleuca
AAAAAAAAAAAAAAAAAAAAAAAAAAAAAAAAAAGATTCTTTTTATCTGCTGGAATAAAGCACACAAAATAAAACAAAGCCATAAAACACCATCAAGTAACATATTCATTGACAGTCAATATTAATGCACTGAGTCATCTTTGAATACAGTGGTGGTTTGTCAGCTATATTCCTGCATAAAGACATAATACATAATGCTAATTTTGTGAAATACACTTCCTTTTGCTATTTCCAAGTGGCTGATTGTGGCTAACAAATAAGAATTATGGGTTCCAATCACTTTAGCGTATCAGTATATAAAATTTTTAGTCCAGAGAATATTTCATTATCCCTCATAATTGGCATAGACATTGTAAAAATATTATCAAGTCATGCCCATGCTTTGAACAACCTTTCAATAACTTTTCATTCATTTTACTTGAGTTAAGGTATGGAATGTTTAGTATCATTTGAAAAGGCCTGGGGAGAGCTGGCCTCAGCATTACCAGCCTTTTTAAAGTTCTTGTTTATGTGAAATTCTTCCCCATTTCAGTGGCTCCTTATATACTGTTTCCTCTGCAGGTGGCACCATACCTGTTTCTCTTCCTCCCTACACACTTTATTGGTCATGAACTTTTTGCATCTTCTGGGACTTAACACTTCTTTAGAGAAGATTTCACTGATTCTTTTATTTTTAAATCATGTCCCCTAGCTAAAATCACTGATTGTACACTTCAATTTCTTTCTTAGATTCATCACTGTTCATATCTGTATGTTGTGATTATTTGTCTGTTGATTCTCTGTCCAGAGCAAGAGCTCTCTGAAGATAGGGACCCTGTCCACTTTTGTTCAGTGATAAATCCTTGGCAGTTTAGCACAGGTACTGGCATCATAGTGGGTGCTGCTTATGAAGTAGACTGAGGGAATCTCAGTACCTTTCTGATCCTTACGAGGATCAGAATTCTTCTACCAGACCCAGAATTCCTCTACTGACACAATTTTCTAAGAAAGCACAATACCAATATAAGGGAGAGTTTATAAAATGTTTCAAAAACCAGTGTTTGGGTCCCCTTCCCTCCGTTTCCATCAGATCTTTTATACCAAGAGCATGAGCTAATTTGCTTGTTACTAGTAAATATTAAAGGACATAAATAATTTTAAAAATTAACTTAAGCAAGACATGGGCAGTATATGGTTTTTCCTTAAAGAAAAAAGGCTTAAAAGCGGTCTTTAAAAAAGTCTGTTTTAAAGACAGTATTTCTAAAAGTAGAATTGAGAACTAACATAGCAAAACTCGGTTGTTTTTTTCATTAATTCAGTTCATTTACACTATTGTATTATATTACAGCAAAAGAGTCTTCAGGTGGATGTAGCTCTCCTTTGTATTTGCATGAATTTAAAATTTGAGTTACACACATTTAAAAGGTCAGTAGATAGCATTCTGGTATTTTATCAAAGATAATGTTGCTGTTTGTTGTGGCTCTGGTTCTAGGCAGTATGAAACTGTGGTTCCACTCGAAGATTCTATTGTGACTGAGGTTACAGCAACTCTACAAGAATGGGCCAGTCTGTGGAAACAACTCTATGTGGTAAGTATTGATAACTAGCTTACTAGATCGTTATAGTTCCATTAGAAAAGTGAAAAAAACTTTATGTATGCTAATTATAAATTTTTAGATTTCTGAATATTTGCAACTTTTCAATGTATGTTCGTAATATTAACTGAAACATAGTAACACTGGGTGTTGTTCATCCTGAAGAGAACACATTATTCATATGCCTCCAGTCCCTCCACCATATGCCAGTTAGTAGAATGTAAGTTCTGTAACATCAGGGATTTTAGCTGTCTTACTCACTGCTGTAGCCCTAGGAGCTTTCATAAAACAGGTGTTTACTGAATGAATCAACAAACTTAAAAAGTTTCATTGTGAACCTAATGGGGGGTAAGGCTCAAGATGTTTTATCAACAGTTTCTTATAGCTACTAAGCTGAAAGGATATGCCATATGTGACATGTTTTGCTAAGCCCACAATTAATAGAAAGATTAATAAAAACCCGGTCCATATCCTCTGGAAACTTAGAGAGTAGAGAGTGATAGGACACACAAATTCTGGGCTGAAAATAAGTGACAAGGTTTGGTTTCTGTTATTTCATCAGGATGGAATAAGCACATTCTGTTATACTGCTCTTACTAATTACAACAAAAATCCTGGACAAAACCCATAAATCATCTACCAGAAAACTCTAAAAGTAAAGTAAAAGAAGGTGGAGTGACTAGGGACCTTTGAACTCAAGAATTGAGTGAGTTTCCTGATTGTTGTTTTTTTCTTGCCTCCCATATACTTTGGCCTGGGCTCTAGAGAAGCCCATCAAATACTAATGGGTGCACACACAAAAAAAACACTAAAGAAAGCCTTTTCTTTTTAGCCAAAGGATGGCCCAGCAAGACAGAAACCTTTTTTTCCCTCCACATTGTATGGGTAATGTGCAGAGGTTGTAACAAGGCTTGAGTGAGGCATATGTCATACTACGGCGTGAATACCCTATTGTCATGCTTATGAGCTACAAAAGGATCAAGACAGAAACCTTTTAACCTATCCTTTATGTTCTGTAGAGAACACTGCAATAAAAGCTGCACTCCCTTGTACCCACCCAAACAGGCATTACAGTATTGAAATTAGTGACCAGAACTCCAATCTTACACACACACTCTTCCTGACACCTGCAGTAACAAGATGTCCCTCTCTAGTGGAGCCTTAGGCCAGACTCTGACTTCTACCCCTCCCCACTATAGTAATGAGGCAGTGCAGTGCCTCTCTTCAGTGGGGCCTGCAGGAGGATTCTGACAGCAACTTCATCAGCACTTGCAAGGTGGCACCTTCCCCATCAAAGCCTGTGGGTGAGACTCTAGATTTTACAACTACCCAGTGTTAACAAGGTGATACCCTTATTTTTCGGAGTTCTGTCGGCAAAACTCTGACTTCCTCCCGTGCTCTGAAGTAAGGAAGAAGCATTCCTCCACAGAGGAGCCTGTGGTTAGAACTCTTGATTTCCACTTCTCTTGTAATAATAAGTGGGTCCCTCTCCAGCTGAGGCTGTAGGCAGGACTGACTCTTACCCCCACCCCATTAATGAGACAGTGCTCTTCTCTAGTACATGATGTGTACAGCACCCTGTTTTTCATCTTTGTCCTGCTGAAATGAGGCAGTTCTTCTCCCCACCCAAATCCATGCTGAGTAGAAGTGAAGTGGAGTTCTGCTATCTAGGTAATGCACTAATGGGGAAAACTAGAAGAGCACTGGAAAGACTTTATATACTAAATTGCCCATAAAAGTGGGCCTAGGATTGCATTCTGAACGTAAGCAGGTTGATCACCTGCTAAAATAGAAGATTTAAATAGGAATCAGAATGTCATAGGATAATACTTAACATGTCCAGTGTACAGACCAAATTTACTTCATATATAAAAAATCAGAAAAATCTAAACTCTAATTAAGATAATCAACAAGATGCCAACTTTGAAATGACACAGATATCAGAATCATCAAGGATCTTAAAGCTGTTTTCTAAAATTGCTCCACCAGACAATTAGAGACACTCTTGAAATAAATGAAAACATGGGAAACTGCAGCAATAGAAGTAGAAAATATAAAGAACCAAATTAATTTTAGAACTGAAAAATACGATAACCAAAATTTAAAAATTACTGGATAGGCTCAATAGCAGAATGGAAAGACAGAGGAAGGAATTAGTGAATTTAAATATGGATCAATAGAAATTATCCAGTCTGAATAGTGGAGAGAAACTAAATGGAAAAGTAAGCTTAGCCTCAGAAACCTGTGGAACAATAACAAAAGATCTAACATTTGAGACATTAGAGTACTAGATGGAAAGGACAGAATGAGGACCTAAAAAAAATTTGAAGAAATAATGGCTTAGTGCAATTGCTGGATCATAAGGTAGCTCTATTTTTAACTTTTTAAGGCACCTCCACACTGTTTTCCAAAGTGGCTGTACCAACTTGCATTCCCACTAACAGTATAAGAGGGATCCCCCTTCTCCACATCCTCTCCAACATTTGTTGTTTCCTGCCTTGTCAATTTTTGCCATTCTAACTGGAGTAAGGTGGTATCTCAATGTGGTTTTGATTTGAATTTCCCTGATGGCTAATAATTTTGAACATTTTTTCATGTGTCCGTTAGCCATTTGTACGTCTTCATTGGAAAAGTGTCTGTTCATATCTTCTGCCCATTTTTTTAATTTGATTATTTGTTTCTCATGTATTGAATTTGAGAAGTTCTTTGTAGATCTTGGATACCAGTCTTTATCCCAAAGATACAGACATAGTGAAGAGAAAGGCCATATGCACGCCAATGTTCATAGCTGCATTGTCCACAATAGCTAAACTGTGGAAGGAGCCGAGATGCCCTTCAAAAGACGAATGGATTAAGAAGATGTGGTCCATATATACAATGGAATATTACTCAGACATCAGAAAGAACGATTACCCAACATTTGCAGCAATACGGGTGGGACTGGAGGAGATTATGCTAAGTGAAATAAGTCAAGCAGAGAAAGACAGTTATCATATGGTTTCACTCATTTATGGAACATAAGAAATAGCAGGGAGATTGTTAGGAGAAGGAAGGGAAGAATGAAGGGGGGTGGTAAACAGAAGGGGGAATGAACCATGAGACACTATGGACTCTGGGAAACAAACTGAGGGCTTCAGAGGGGTGGGGGATGGGGGGCTGGGATAGGCCGGTAACGGGTATTTAGGAGGGCACGTATTGCATGGAGCACTGTGTGTTTTACTCAAATAATGAATCATGGAACAATACATCAAAAACTAATGATGTACTGTATGGTGACTATCATAACATAATAAAAAATTATTATAGAAAAAAGAGAAATAATGGCTTAAGTCTTCCCAAATTTGGCAAAAGATGTAAGCCTACAGACTCAAGAAGCTGAGTGAACTCCAAACTCCATACAGGATAAACCTCAAGAAATCCATGCACAGTCACATTGTCATTAAACCTCTGAAAATTAAAGCAAAAGGGAAAATCTTTATGTGTGTGTGTGTGTGTGTGTGTGTGTGTGTATGTGTATGTGTGTTTGTGTGTGTGTCTATATGTATGTATTTTAAAATTTTTATATATTTTTAGATTCCAATGTAATTAATATACAGTGTTAGATTAGTTTCAGGTGTATAAGATAGTGATTCAACAATTCTATGTATTATTTGGTGCTTATCATAAGTGTAGTCTTTTTTTTCATGTTTTAAAAAAAATTTATTTAAATTTTACTCAGCTAACACAGAGTGCAATATTGGTTTCTGGAGTAGAATTCATCACTTACACACAACACCTAGTGCTTATCACCACAAGTGCCCTCTTCAATACCCATCACCCATCTAGCCATCTTCCACTCACCTCCCTCCATCAACTCTCAGCTTGTTTTCTGTCATTAAGAGTTTCTTATGGTTTGTTTCCCTCTCTCCTTTTTTTCTTTTCCCCTTTCCCATATGTTCATCTGTTTTCTTTCTTAAATTCCACATATGAGTGGGATCATACGGTATTTGTCTTTCTCTGACTAACTTATTTCACTTAGCATAATACACTCTAGCTCCAACCATGTCATTGCAAATGGGAAGATTTCTTTCTTTTTGGTGGCTGAGTAATATTCCATTACAGACACACACACACACACACACACACACACACACACCCCACATCTTCTTTATCCATTCATCAGTTGATGGACATTTGGACTCTCTCCATAGTTTGGCTATTGTTGACAGTGCTGCTGTAAACATCGGGGTGCATGTACCCCTTTGAATCAGTATTTTTGTATCCTTTGGGTAAATACCTAGTAGTGCAATTGCTAGATCATAGGATACTTCTATTTTTAACTTTCTGAGGAACCTCTGTACTGTTTTGCACAGTGGCTATACCAGTTTGCACCAACAGTGCAAGAGGGTTCCCCTTTCTCTGGACCCTTGCCAACACCTGTTGTTTCTTGTGTTGTTAATTTTAGCCATTCTGACAGGTGTGAGATGGTATCTTATCTTGGTTTTAATTTGTATTTCCTTGATGGTGAGTGATGTTGAGTATCTTCATGTGTTTGTTGGCCATCTGGATGTCTTCTTTGGAAAAGTGTCTAGATAAGTGCACTCTTAATCCTCTTCACCTTTTTGACCCATCCCCCTACCTACTAAAGAAAAAATCTTGAAAGGGAAATGACACATTACCATTAGAGAAATGGCAATTTGAATGACAGCAAATTTCTCATAAGAAACTGAAAGACACAAGGAGATGGCCCAACATTTTTCAACCACTGAAAGAAAAAACTTGATGTTACCCCAGATTTGTGTATCCAAGAGAAATATACTTCAGGAATGAAGGAGATATAAACACATTTTCAGATAAAGGAAAGTTAAGAAAATTTGTTACCAATGGATTCGTTCTAAAATAGTAACTATGGACTCTGAGAAACAAACTGAGGGCTTCAGAGGGGAGGGGGGTGGGGGAATGGGATAGGCTGGTGATGGGTAGTAAGGAGGGCACGTATTACATGGTGCACTGGGTTGTTATACGCAACGAATGAATCATCGAACTTTACATCAAAAACCAGGGATGTACTGTATGGTGACTAACATAATATAATAAAAAAATTATAATAAAAAGAATATTTGGAAAACACTGAAAAAAATAAAATAGTAACTACATATGAGAAACAAATAATCAAATCAAAAAATGGGCAGAAGATATGAACAGACACTTTTCCAATGAAGACATACAAATGGCTAACAGACACATGAAAAAATGTTTAACATCTTTAGCCATCAGGGAAATTCAAATCAAAACCACATTGCATGGTGCACTGGGTGTTATACGCAACTAATGAAGCATCCAACTTTGCATCGGAATCCGGGGATGTACTGTATGGTGACTAACATAATATAATTTAAAAAATCATTAATAAAAAAAAAGAGTGAAAAAAAAAACCACATTGAGATACCACCTTACGCCGGTTAGAATGGCAAAAATTGACAAGGCAAGAAACAACAATTGTTGGAGAGGATGTGGAGAAAGGGGATCCCTCCTACATTGTTGGTGGGAATGCAAGTTGGTACAGCTACTTTGGAAAACAGTGTGGAGGTCCCTTAAAAAGTTAAAAATTGAGCTTCCCTATGATCCAGCAATTGCACTACTGGGTATTTACCCCAAAAATACAGACATAGTGAAGAGAAGGGTCATATGCACCCCAATGTTCATAGCAGCATTGTCCACAATAGCTAAACTGTGGAAGGAGCCAAGATGCCCTTCAACAGATGACTGGATTAAGAAGATGTGGTCAATATATACAATGGAATATTACTCAGCCATCAGAAAGAACGATTACCCAACATTTGCAGCAACACGGGTGGGACTGGAGGAGATAATGCTAAGTGAAATAAGGCAAGCAGAGAAAGACAATTATCATATGGCTTCACTCATTTGTGGAACATAAGAAATAGCAGGGAGATCGGTAGGAGAAGGAAGGGAATAATGAAGGGGGGGGTAAACAGAAGTGGGAATGAACCATGAGAGACTATGGACTCTGGGAAACAAACTGAGGGCTTCAGAGGGGAGGGGGGTGGGGGATTGGAATGGGCCTGTGATGGGTATTAAGGAGGGCACGTATTGTATTGCATGGTGCACTGGGTGTTATATGCAAATAATGAATCATGGAACACTACCTCAAAAACTAAGGATATACTGTAAGGTGACTAACAACATAATAAAAAAATATTTAAAATAGTAACTATAAAGGGAGTTCATCAGACACAAAGGAAGAGGTAATGAATGGACACTTGGAACATAGAGTGAAGAAAGCAATGGAAGGGGTAAATTCTCTTTAGTTTTTAAAATTGTCTTTGAGGATACAAAGCAAAAATTATAACACTGATATAGTTCTCAATGTATGTGGAAGTTATATTTAAGAAAGTTGTATCTAAAGTTGTGATGGAAAGGGACATAAATTATAGTAAGATATCTGCATTCAAGTGGTAAGATGTTCATACTAGTAGACTATAATAAGTTATGTATGTATACAATTATAATCTCTAGAGCAATCATTAAAAATACTGCACAAAGCAGTATAATAAAAATAGTATAAATAAGCCAAAATGGAATTCTAAAAATGTTCAAGTAACCTTATAAGAAATTAAGAAAGGGAAAACAGAGGAAGGTGAAACAGAAGGAACAAATAAATACCAAAATGGTGGATGTAAATCCTAATGTATGAATAATAAAAAGAGAAATTGGCAGAGTCGATAAATAAAAAGGACTTAACTGTGTGCTGTCTATAGGAAACTCACTTCATATATAATGATAACAGGAGGTGAAAAGTTAGAAAAATATGTACTATGCAAACACTAATGATTATATAGTATTCCATATGATTATGCCATATATATCCATTCCACTGTTGGTTGACATTAAGGTTGATTCCAGTTTTTGGGTTTTTTTTTTTTTTTTTTTTTTTTTTCCCTTTTTTGGGGGGGGNTTTGCCCATGTTCAGGAGTGAGACTGGTCTATAATTTTCCTTTCTCCAGTGGACTTGGTCTGGTTTTGGTATCAAGATTATGCTAACAATATAAAATGAATTGGAGAGTTTTCTCTATTTATTTTTTTAATAATATTTTTTATTTTATTATGTTAGTCACCATACAGTACATCCCTAGTTTTTGATGCAAAGTTCCATGATTCATTACTTGCA
>NC_048221.1:19312942-19572142 GCF_002007445.2 Ailuropoda melanoleuca
CTTTGTCAAAGATTAGTTGCCCAAAGAGCCGAGGGTCCATTTCTGGGTTCTCTATTCTGTTCCACTGGTCTTTGTGTCTGTTTTTGTGCCAGTACCATGCTGTCTTTCTAATCACAGCTTTGTAGTACTGCTTGAAATCCGGCATTGTGATGCTCCCAGGTTTGTTTGNCTAGAATTTTGATGGATTCCTGTCTCACATTGAGGTCTTTCATCCATTTGGAGTTTATTTTTGTGTATGGTGTGAGAGAGTGGTCAAGTTTCATTATTTTGCATGTAGCTGTCCAGTTTTCCCAGCACCATTTATTGAAGAGACTGTCTTTTTTCCACTGGATTTTTTCCTGCTTTGTCAAAGATTAGTTGCCCAAAGAGCCGAGGGTCCATTTCTGGGTTCTCTATTCTGTTCCACTGGTCTTTGTGTCTGTTTTTGTGCCAGTACCATGCTGTCTTTCTAATCACAGCTTTGTAGTACTGCTTGAAATCCGGCATTGTGATGCTCCCAGGTTTGTTTGTCCTTTTCAACAGTTCCTTGGTGATTCAGGTCCTTTTCTGGTTCCATACAAATTTAAGGACTATTTGTTCCAGTTCTTTGAAAAATGTCATCGGTATTAAATTTAAGGACTATTTGTTCCAGTTCTTTGAAAAATGTCATCGGTATTTTGATCAGGATAGCATTGAAAGTGTAGATTGCTCTGAGTAGCATGGACATTTTAACTATGTTAATTCTTCCAATCCATGAGTATGGAATATTTTTCCTCCTTTTTGTGTCTTCCTCAATGTCTTTCAAGAGTGATTTGTAGTTTCTAGAATATAGATCCTTTACGTCTCTGGTTAAGTTGATTCCAAGGTAACGTATGGTTTTTCGTGGTTCGTGTATAGAAATGCAACTGATTTCTGAGCATTGATTTTGTATCCCGCCACATTACTGAATTGCTCTATAAGTTCTCGTAGTTTGGGGGTGGATTCTTCTGGGTTTTCCATAGAGAGTATCATGTCATCTGCAAAGAGAGACATTTTGACTTCTTCTTTGCCGATTTGGATACCTTTTATCCATTTTTGTTTTCCGATTGCTGTTGGAAGGACTTCTAGTACTATGTTGAATAATAGTGGCGAGAGTGGGCATTCTTGTTGTGTTCGTGATCTTAAGGGAAAGGCTTCCAGCTTTTCCCCATTGAGAATAATATTTGCTGTAGGCTTTTCATAGATGGCTTTTATGAGATTGAGAAATGTACCCTCTATCCCTATACTCTGAAGGGTTTTAATCAGGAAAGGATACTGTATTTTGTCAAATGCTTTTTCAGCATCAATTGAGAGGATCATATGGTTCCTGAGTCTTTTCTTGTTGATATGATGTATTATGCTGATCGGTTTGTGAATGTTGAACCACGCTTGCATCCCAGGTATGAATCCCACTTGGTCATGATGGATAATCCTTTTAATGTACTGTTGGATTCTATTAGCCAAATCTTGTTGAGGATTTTGAGCCATGGGTTTTTTATTACATTTGTGAGTTCTAGAAATTTTTTGGTTACTTTTAAAAGTTTTAATTTAATTCCAGTTAGTTAACATATACTGTTGTATTAGTTTCTGGTGTACAATATAGTAATTCAGCACTTCCATAAATTACCCTGTGCTTATCACAAGTGCACTCCTTAATCTCCATCATCTATTATCCCATCCACTCCACCCACTTCTCCTCTAGTAACCATTTTTTTTCTCTATAATTAAGAGTCTGATGGCTAAAATCAGCAACAACAGAACAACAGGTGTTGGTGAGGATGTGGAGAAAAAGGAACACCTGTGCACTGTTGGTGGGAATGCACACTGGTATGGCTATTGTGGAAAACAGTATGGAGTTTCCTCTGAAAGTTAAAAATAGAACTACCTTATGATCTAGCAATTGAAATACTAGGTATTTGCCCAAAGAATATAAGAACACTAATTCAAAAGTGATATATGCACCCTGATGTTCATAGAAACATTATTTATAATTGTCAAGATATGGAAGCAGCCCAAGTGTCCATTGATTGATGAATGAATAAAGAAGATGTATATATATATATATATATGTATATACATACACACACACACACAGTGTGTACACACACACACATATACAGTGTATACACACACACACATATACACATGGTGAAATATTATTCAGCCATAAAAAAGAACGAAATCTTGCCATTTACGACATGGATGGAGTAGAAGGTGTTGTGCTAAGTGAAATAAGTCAGTCGGAGAAAGGGAAATGCCATGTGATTTCACTTATGTGGAACTTAAGAAACAAAATAAGCAAAGGGAAAATACTGAGAGACAAATCAAGAATTCTTTGGTTATTTTTTAAGTCTGCCTGGTTAATTTTTACAGCCTTTTCTTCTTGGTATTTACTGTACTCATTTATTTCTTTAAACGTATTGTAGATACACATTTAATATTCTGTGTTTGATCATTTCAGTCTTCAGTTTTTGTTGTTCTGATTTAGTTGTCTTTTTATTTGCTGACTCATATTTGCTTATTTTAATCCTGGTTTTGGTGTTTTTTTATTTTGAGCTGATGTTCTTTGGAGCTCTAACTCTAGGGATTCTTTAAAGCTAGGGTTAAAACATTTCTCTGAGAAAATTTGTATTTGTTTTTGCCAAGTTCTTGGGGTATTAACTATCTGGAAACATTAAAATTTAGATTGAGGTTTCTTGATAGGAATTGCATTAAATGTGTGGATTGCTTTGGGTAGGATAGACATTTTAAAAATATTTGTTCTTCCAGTTGATGAGCATGGAATGTTTTTCCATTTCTTTGTGTCCTCTTCCATTTCTTTCATCAGTGTTTTATAGTTTTTAGAGTACAAATCTTTTACCTCTTTGGTTAGGTTTATTCCTGGGTATCTTATGGTTTTGGTTTGCTGTAGTGACCAAGACAGTATGATACTGGCACAAAAATAGACATATAGATCAATGGAACAGAATAGAAAACTACATGGTAAATTAATCTTCGGCAAAGCAGGAAAAAGTATCCACTAGGAAAAAGAGTCTCTTCAACAAATAGTGTTGGGAAAACTGGGCAGCAACATGCAAAAGAATGAAAGTAGACCATTTTTTACACCATACACAAACCAAATTCAAAATGAATGAAAGACCTAAATATGAGACAGGAAACCATTAAAATCCTAGAGAACACAGGCAGTAAGTAACCTCTTTGACACCAGCCAGCCATAGCAACTTCTTTCTAGGTATGTCTCCTTTGGCAAGGGAAACAAAAGCAAAAATAAACTTTGGGACTTCATCAAAAGAAAAAGCTTCTTGTACAGAAGGAAACCATCAGCAAAACTAAAAGATAACCTTTGGAATGCAAGAATATATTTGCAAATGACATACCTGATAAAGGGTTATTATCCAAAATATATAAAGGACTTATAAAACTCAAGACCTAGAAAACAAATAATCCAGTTAAAAAATGGGCAGCAGACATGAATAGACATTTTTGCCAAAAATTGATGGCCAATAGACACATGAAAGATGCTCAACATCCCTGATCATCAGGGAAATATAAATCAAAACTGCAGTGAGATATCACCTCACGCCAGTCAGAATGGCTAATAGAACAACACAAGAAACAACAGGTGTTGGTGAGGATATAGAGAAAGGGGAATCCTCTTTCACTGTTGGTAGGAATGCAAGCTGGTGCAGCCACTCTGCAAAACAGTATGGAGGTTCCTCAAAGGTTAAAAATAGAACTACCCTATGACCTAGCAATTGCAGTACTGTATTTACCCAAAAATGTAAAAATACTAATTCAAAGAGATACTTGTACCCCAATGTTTATAGCAACATTATCAACAACAGCCAAATTATGGAAACAGCCCAAGTGCCCATTGACTGATGAATGCATAAAGAAGGTGTGGGGTGGGGTGTGTGTGTGTGTGTGTGTGTGTGTGTGTGTGTGTGTGTGTGTGTATAAAATGGAATATTACTCAGCCATTAAGAATGAAATCATGGTTAAAACTTGAGCTACCCTATGACCCAGCCATTGCACTACTGGGTATTTACCCCAAAGATACAGACATAGTGAAGAGAAGGGCCCATATGCACCCCAATGTTCATAGCAGTATTGCCCACAATAGCTAGATCGTGGAAGGAACCGAGATGCCTTTCAACAGATGACTAGATTAAGAAGTTGTGGTCCATTTATACAATGGAATATCACTCAGCTATCAGAAAGAACGAATTCTCAACATTTGCTGCAACATGGACGGCACTGGAGGAGATAATGCTAAGTGAAATAAGTCAAGCAGAGAAAGACAATTATCATATGATTTCTCTCATCTATGGAACATAAGAACTAGGAAGATTGGTAGTGGAAGAAAGGGATAAAGAAAGGGGGGGTAATCAGAAGGGGGAATGAAGCATGAGAGACTATGGACTCTGAGAAACAAACTGAGGGCTTCAGAGGGGAGGGGGATGGGGGAATTGGATAGGTTGGATGGGTAGTAAGGAGGGCACATATTGCGTGGTGCACTGGGTGTTATACGCAACTAATGAATCATCGAACTTTACATCAGAAACCAGGGATGTACTATGGTGACTAACATAATATAATAAAAAAAATTAAAAAAATAAACCAAATGGGTTGGAAACAACAACAACAAAAAAGAACGAAATCATGGAACTTTACATCGAAAACTAGGGATGCACTGTATGGTGACTAACATAATATAATAAAAGAAAAAAAATGCCAGAAGGGGGAAAAAAAAGAACGAAATTTTGCCACTAACAATGACATGGATGGAGCTAAAGTGTATTATGCTAAGCGAAATAAGTCAGTCAGAGAAAGACAAATACCATATGATTTCCTCATATGTGGAATTTAAGAAATGAAACAGATGAACATGGGGCAAAAAAAGAGAAGCAAACCATAAAATAGACTCTTAACTATAAAGAACACAGTGATGGTTACCAAAAAGGAGGTGGGTGGGGGGATGCATGAAATAGGTAAAGGGGTTTAAGGAGTGCACTTGCTGTGACGAGCACTGGTTGTTGTATGGAAGTGTTGAATCACTATATTGTATACCAGAGTGTAATATTACCCTGTATGTTAACTAACTGGAATCAAAATAAAAACTTAAAAAATTTTTAGTTTGGGGTTTCTTAGCCTGTAGCAGTAGAGTGGATTCCCTTCTCAGACCCATGGGAGTGCTCATTTGTAGTTAGTATTCTTTTTTGTGCCTCATTCCATCCATAACCAAGGCTGAGACACATACCTCACTCTGTGTCTCTCTCTGCATAGTGGGATTTATTTCCTCCTAATTTATTCACTGAGGGTATCTGCCTTCTAGAATCCTAGCCTTCCAGGGTTTGATCCCACCTTCCAACTAGCTCTGGCCTAAGATACTTGGCTAACACCCAGGGATTGGCTGATGCCCCCAGAGTAAGTGCAGATGCAATGACAAATTCTCCGTATTTTGATATTATAGTAGTTTCTGGCTTTACTTTCTTATGCAATCAGCCATATACTAGATGTTTTGTTTTCATTTTGATGTTATTTTTTATTTATAGGTTTTATGTTATGTGAAAGGGTTATTTCTGATTTGTGATAGTGATACATTTTAGAGTAAGTGTTCTATGCTTCTGAAAGCTTCTGTTTCTTCTTTAAAACAGCTCTCCCCAAGAGTCCTTTTCCCTTAATAAAAACTGACCATTTATTGATGCTCTTCATGGACTCAATGCTGTTTATACATTTACAACCATTTTCTACTCATAGCAGCCTTGTAAGATGGCATTAACATTCTTACTTTATACTCTGGTAAATCGCACAGCTAGGAAGTTCCTTAAGGTGACTTGGTAACATACTACCTCCCTTTTTCTTCCTTTCCCAGATTTTACTGGATGGGAGTTGATGGGTGAACAAATCTGAGGTATTCTTTTTTGCCTCAAGCCTTGTCTCTAACCTAATCCCAGAAAGATTCACTGTATTTTTACATTGTAAAAGTCATCCTTGTTACTTCCCCATATTTGACTTCATGTGAGTTCACAAATAAAACACCAGTATCTTCTTGCAATATGAATTCTTTATGGACTACATAATGTCTTTTACTTTAACTTTAAACCAGTTTAGGGCAGTATCAGAGTAAAAATGACATTGACATATTGATCCACTGGTAAACATTTGTCCAGATCTATGTCAGTAGAACAATGGATGTAAAAGATTAAAGATGTATTATTTTGTCTAATCTGCTGTTAGAGCTTTTCCTTCATTCATATTAGGGTCACTAAGGCTGTTTGGGTTGTCATATAATTCTCTAATGGTAGTAATCCATAATTTTAATAAGAATGTTCTAAACTGTTGCCCTTGTTTAAAACAATCTTGAGAAAGAACACTGTTTATGAAAACTATGAGGGGTTACACAGTTCTAAAAGAAGACTGAGGAAAATGAAACCTAGAATCTCATTACTGCTGTAATGCTTTAACACTTGATTCCACCGTACTTACCCTTGGATACCATTATGAACTGTGGCAGTTATATCACAGCATTCATTTCTAACATTCGGTAAAAATGAAGTTTCTGTGAGAAAGGGCATCCTCCTGTTTAAATGTAGTTTGGGCTGAGTTATTAGGCTTCATTAAAGCATGGTTTCAGTAGAAGTGCATTTAATATTTCAGGCAGACGATGAAGGATTGGCCAGGAAGCTTAAGTTCTCTCAGAGGCAGCCCCAGTGGGGTTGCATGTCCTCTTTGGAGAGCATTGGGCGGGCAAGTTATACCCAAGGATATTCTTTCAATGAGACATAACCACCTCTGAGGTTTGCTTTGTAAATTTGAGTTACAACACCAGCATATTTAAAAAGCTTAAAATATTATAATATTTTCCTATTTCCTGGAAAATGTTTTTACCTAACAGGAGCTGAAAGTGATTATTTCAGGTATGAAATGTAAGGATCAAAAACTTGGAGGAACACAGCAGTTTAAAACTGGTTCAGAGGGGGGTAATCAGAAGGGGGAATGAAGCATGAGAGATATGGACTCTGAGAAACAGACTGAGGGCTTCAGAGGGGAGGGGGCTGGGGGAATGGGATAGGCTGATGATGGGTAGTAAGGAGGGAATGTATTGCATGGTGCACTGGGTGTTATACGCAACTAATGAATCATTGAACTTTACATCAAAAACCAGGGATGTAGTGTATGGTGACTAACATAATATAATAAAAAATATTATTTAAAAAAGGCTATAAATCTTTGTTTCTTTATCAAAAGATTAAATTGGGGACTAAGGAATTCTGTTATTATTGTTCATAGAAAAGAGCATTTCCAAGAAAGCAGATGTCTGCTTTTCTCAAAAATCTCTCCTAGAGAAGGACACATTTTCTTTTTTTAAAAAACCCTGCTTTTAGAAGCTGCATATATTTTCTTGCTGTTATCCTTACTACCAGCTCTAAATAATGACTCTGATGTATGTGTGCTGTTAACTTCTCCATGCCCTCTGAGGATGATGACACTTGTGCTGTGAATTATCATTTCAAATCAGTATTTACTCATTCAAGGGACTTAACCCAACCCACAGCTGAGCCTGCTTTGACTGTGATTCTGACTTTTTACTGAGGACAGCTGCATATTTCCTATGCACTACTTTTTTTTTTTAGCCTGTCAGTTCATCAGCCACTGTTCTATTTGTATTTTGTTCAGAATTAAAAAAAAATTTTTAAAAACCAGAACGTGATTATATTTCAATATATAACTTTTATACAACCAAAAAGTAAAACATCACAGTAAAATGTTGGCGAGAAAATGTAGTATTTCATTTGCAATGGATGGCAAATGATTAACATCCTTATTCATAAATGATCTCTTAGAAACTAGTAACAAACACACTAATATTTATTTATTTTATTTATTTTTTATAATAATATTTTTATTATAATAATTTTTATTATATTATGTTAGTCACCATACAGTAAATCCCTGGTTTTTGATGTAATGTTCCATGATTCATTGGTTGCGTATAACACCCAGTGCACCATGCAGTACGTGCCCTCCTTACTACCCATCACCAGCCTATCCCATTCCCCCCACCCCCTCCCCTCTGAAGTCTTCAGTTTGTTTCTCATAGTCCATAGTCTCTCATGTTTCATTCCCCCTTCTGATTACCCCCCTTTTCTTTATCCCTTTCTTCCCCTACCGATCCTCCTAGTTCTTATGTTCCATAGATGAGAGAAACCATATGATAATTGTCTTTCTCTGCTTGACTTATTTCTCTTAGCATTATGTCCTCCAGTGCCATCCATGTTGCAGCAAATTTTGAGAAATCGTTCTTTCTGACAGCTGAGTAATATTCCATTGTATATATGGACCACATCTTCTTAATCCAGTCATTTGTTGAAGGGCATCTCGGCTCCTTCCATGATTTGGCTATTGTGGACAATGCAGCTATGAACATTGGGGTGCATATGGCCCTTCTCTTTACTACGTCTGTATCTTTGGGGTAAACACCCAGTAGTGCAATGGCTGGGTCATAGGGTAGTTCAATTTTTAACTTTTTAAGGGACCTCCACACTGTTTTCCAGAGTGGCTGTACCAACTTGCATTCCCACCAACAATGTAGGAGGGATCCCCTTTCTCCACATCCTCTCCAACAATTGTTGTTTCTTGCCTTGTCTATCTTTGCCATTCTAACTGGCGTAAGGTGGTATCTCAGTGTGGTTTTGATTTGAATTTCCCTGATGGCTAATGATTTTGAACATTTTTTCACGTGTCTATTAGCCATTTGCATGTCTTCATTGGAAAAGTGTCTGTGCATATCTTCTGCCCATTTTTTGATTTGTTTATTTGTTTCTTGTGTATTGAGTTTGAGAAATTCTTTATAGATCTTGGATCCCAGTCTTTTATCTGTATTGGGCTGCCTCTTAGTTTTTTTTGACTGTTTCCTTGGCTGTGCAGAGCTTTTTATCTTGATGAAGTCCCACAAGTTCATTTTATCTTTTGTTTCTCTTGTCTTTGGAGATGTGTCATGAAAAAGGTTGCTTTGGCCGATGTCGTAGAGGTTGCTGCGTATGCTCTCCTCTAGGATTTTGATGGATTCCTGTCTCACATTGAGGTCTTTCATCCATTTGGAGTTTATCTTCGTGTATGGTGTGAGAGAGTGGTCAAGTTTCATTCTTTTGCAAGTAGCTATCCAATTTTCCCAGCACTGTTTTATTGAAGAGACTGTCTTTTTTCCACTGGATGTCTTTTCCTGCTTTATCAAAGATTAGTTGCCCAAAGAGCCGAGGGTCTATTTCTGGATTCTCTATTCTGTTCCATTGGTCTATGTGTCTGTGTTTGTGCCAGTACCATTCTGTCTTTGTGATCACAGCTTTGTAGTATAGTTTGAAATCTGGCAACGTGATGCCCCCAGCTTTGTTTTTCCTTTTCAACAATTCCTTGGCGATTTGGGGCCTTTTCTGGTTCCACACAAATTTAAGGGCTGTTTGTTCCAGTTCTTTGAAAAATGTCAATGGTATTTTGATCGGGATGACATTGAAAGTATAGATTGCTCTGGGTAGCATGGACATTTTAACTATGTTAATTCTTCCGATCCATGAGCATGGAATATTTTTCCATCTTTTTGTGTCTTCTTCAATGTCTTTCAAGAGTGATTTGTAGTTTCTAGAATATAGATCCTTTACGTCTCTGGTTAAGTTAATTCCGAGATAACGTATGATTTTTGGTGCTATTGTAAATGAGATGGATTCCCTAAATTCTCTTTGCTCAGTCTCATTGTTCGTGTAGAGAAATGCAACTGATGTCAGGGCATTGATTTTGTATCCCGCCACATTACTGAATTGCTCTATAAGTTCTCGTAGTTTGGGGGTGGATTCTTTTGGGTTTTCCATATAGAGTATCATGTCATCTGTGAGGAGAGACAGTTTGACTTCTTCTTTGCTGATTTGGATACCTTTATCCCTTTTTGTTGTCTGATCGCTGTTGCAAGGACTTCTAGTACTATGTTGAATAATAATGGCGAGAGTGGGCATCCTTGTTGTGTTCTTGATCTTAAGGGAAAGGCTTCCAGCTTTTCCCCGTTGAGAAGGATATTTGCTGTAGGCTTTGCATAGATGGTTTTTATGAGATTGAGGAATGTACCCTCTATCCCTACACTCATATTTAAAAACAACAACAAATTGCCTTTTACAGAAGATGTTTTAGGGGAATATGTGAGAACAGGAAAAAGTCCATGATTGGAGAGCAATTCCAATAAAAAATAATAAATTTTAGTACCCATGCACTAGCTGTTACAGTATTGTATTGGTGCATACAGATATTTTAAGAATCACACATTGTCAAAGAAGATTCCCTGAGTCTTCAGTATAACTTCTTGAATAATTAGATTATTCATCTTTAACTTTATGAGTCAGAGTTGGGTCTAATTCATTTTGTCTATTTGTGATATGAAATTGAATAAAAACAACTAGTCTAGGATTGATTTTGTAAAATACAGGATGAATTTTGATATGATTATATTGTCATATATTTGTTTGGTATGTTGCAGCTTGAGTATTTGGCATCCATTTTTCCATTTTACCTTAACTACCTTCAAGAAGTTGGGCAAGACAAGGAAACAGTCAAAAAAACTAAGAGGCAGCCCACGGAATGGGAGAATATATTTGCAAAGGACACTACAGATAAAGGACTGGTATCCAAGATCTACAAAGAACTTCTCAAACTCAATACACGAGAAACAAATAAACAAATCAAAAAATGGGCAGAAGATATGAACAGACACTTTTCCAATGAAGACATACAAATGGCTAACAGACACATGAAAAAATGTTCAAGATCATTAGCCATCAGGGAAATTCAAATTAAAACCACACTGAGATACCACCTTACGCCAGTTAGAATGGCAAAAATAGACAAGGCAAGAAACAACAATTGTTGGAGAGGATGTGGAGAAAGGGGATCCCTCCTACATTGTTGGTGGGAATGCAAGTTGGTACAGCCACTCTGGAAAAGAGTGTGGAGGTCCCTTAAAAAGTTAAAAATTGAGCTACCCAAGATCCAGCCATTGCACTACTGGGTATTTACCCCAAAAATACAGACATATTGAAGAGAAGGGCCATATGCACCCCAATGTTCATAGCAGCATTGTCCACAATAGCTAAATCGTAGAAGGAGCCGAGATGCCCTTCAACAGATGACTGGATTAAGAAGCTGTGGTCCATTTATACAATGGAATATCACTCAGCTATCAGAAAGAACGAATTCTCAACATTTGCTGCAACATGGACGGCACTGGAGGAGATAATGCTAAGTGAAATAAGTCAAGCAGAGAAAGACAATTATCATATGATTTCTCTCATCTATGGAACATAAGAACTAGGATGATCGGTAGGGGAAGAAAGGGATAAAGAAAGGGGGGGGTGATCAGAGGGGGGAGTGAAACATGAGAGACTGTGGACTATGAGAAACAAACTGAGGACTTCGGAGGGGAGGGGGTGGGGGAATGGGATAGACTGGTGATGGGTAGTAAGGAGGGCACGTATTGCCTGTTGCACTGGGTGTTATGCGCAACTAATGAAGCATTGAACTTTACATCGGAACCCGGGGATGTACTGTATGGTGACTAACATAATATAATAAAAAAATCCTTAAAAAAAAAAAAAGAAGTTGGGCAAGAAAGATTGCTTCCCCGCTCCCCGCCTTTGTTTTATAGATAAGGAAACTGAGAATTAGAGAATTAAGAGTATCATAACCAAGCTGAAGGAGGTAAATTTTGCCTAGAGAGTAGGCAAAATGGAACTAGATCTAGATATACTCCTTTGACTCCCAAGTTTTCCATGCTAAGAGATATAGACTCAATTCAATTGAACTAATTCACAGTTCTTGTTAACCATTAATTGTAAAGATTTTAAAATGAAGAAGTCGGTATTTTATATTAATTTTTCATTGTAACATCTGGATAATGCTAATAAATGGGCAAATTACAATACTGAACCTTTTTTCTTAATATTTATATATTTGTTTGGAATGTTTAAAATTTAAGAAAATTTTGATCCATAATATTGCAAATAAATAGCTATTGTTTAAATATGGAAAGAGAATCTTTCTGCCAACAGAGAAGAAAATATTTGTAGCTAAGTATTGATACTCAAATAAATTTGGCTTCAAATTGAAACTTTTTAAAAATTCAGTTAGCCAACATATAGTATACATTAGGTTTTTTTTATTATTATGGTATGTTAGTCACCATACAGTACATCATTAGTTTTTGATGTAGAGTTCTGTGATTCATTGTGTATAACACCCAGTGCTCCATGCAATATGTGCGCTAGCTCATCCCCCCACCTCCCTCCCCTCTGAAACCTCACTTTGTCTCTCATGGTTCATTTTCCCCTCTGTTTAGCGCCCCCCTTCATTTTTCCCTTCCTTCTCCTAATGATCTCCTTGCTATTTCTTATGTTCCACAAATGAGTGAAACCATATGGTGATTGTCTTTTTCTGCTTGACTTGTTTCACTTAGCATAATCTCCTCCAGTCCCGCCCATGTTCCTGCATATGCTGGATAATCATTCTTTCTGATGGCTGAGTAATATTCCATTGTATATGTGGACCACATCTTCCTTATCCATTCGTCTGTTGAAGGGCATCTCGGCTCCTTCCACAGTTTTGCCGCTGTGGACAATGCTGCTATGAACATTGGGGTATATATGGCCCTTCTTTTCACTACATCTGTATCTTTGGGATAAGTACCCAGTAGTGCAATTGCTGGATCATAGGGTAGCTTTATTTTTAATTTTTTAAGGGATCTCCACACTGTTTTCCAAAGTGGCTGTACCAACTTGCATTCCCACCAACAGTGTAAGAGGGTTCCCCTTTCTCCACATCCTCTCCAACATTTGTTGTCTCTTGCCTTGTCAATTTTTGCCATTCTAACTATTGTAAGGTGGTATCTCAATGTGGTTTTGATTTGAATTTCCCTGATGGCTAATGATGTTGAACATTTCTTCATGTGTCTGTTAGCCATTTGTATGTCTTCATTGGAAAAGTGTCTGTTCATATCTTCTGCCCATTTTTTGATTTGATTATTTGTTTTTTGGGTATTGAGTTTAAGTTCTTTTTAGATCTTGGATCCCAGCCTTTTATCTGTAGTGTCATTTTCAAATATCTTCTCCCATTCTGTGGGTTGCCTCTTTGTTTTGTTTACTGTTACCTTTGCTGTGCAGAGGCTTAGCCAACATATATTACATCATTTGTTTCTGATTTAGTGTTCAACAATTCATTAGTTGAGTGTAACACCCAGTGCTCATCACATCATGCACCATCCTTAATACCCATCACCTGGTTACCCCGTTCCCCCACCCTCCTCTCTTCTGTAACTCAGTTTGTTTACCGGAGTCTAGAGTCTCTCATGGTGAAACTTAATATAAAATAATGTTCTTTTAAAAACTGACATTTAATGAGCATTAGGTTTCATATCTTTTTTTAAATAATAATATTTTTTATTATATTATGTTAGTCACCATACAGTACATCCCTGGTTTCTGATGTAAAGTTCAATGATTCATTAGTTGCGTATAACACCCAGTGCACCATGCAATACATGCCCTCCTTACTACCCATTACCAGTCTATCCCATTCCCACACACCTTCCCCTCTGAAACCCTCAGTTTGTTTCTCAGAGTCCATAGTCTTAAGAAAGGGATAAAGAAAGGGGGGGTAATCAGAAGGAGGAATGAAACATAGATTTCATTTCTAATTACTCCTTTAGCCTCTGTAATCTAAAATTACCTAGTTGGTGTTTCAAATCTTGGATGATATTAGGACTGCCTTATTCTGAAAATAACTCTGCTAATCTGTCAGAACCAAATGCTGGGACACTTTTCCTTTGGGTGTTACTAAAACAGAGCGTGGGTCTCTTTTTGTCTCCTCATTTTGAGCACTTTCATAGCAACACATTGTTAAAGTAGAACAATGTATTTCAGGGAGGGTTTTTTTGTTTCTTTGTTTTGTGTTTTTTTCTTTGCTTAAGACAGATAGCATTTCTTTTTTTTAATGTTTTTTTATTATGTTAGTCACAATACAGTACATCCCTGGTTTCTGATGTAAAGTTCGATGATTCATTAGCTGCGCACAGCACCTAGTGCACCATGCAATACGTGTCCTCCGCACTACCCATCACCAGTCTATCCCATTCCCCCACCCCTCCCCTCCGAAGCCCTCAGTTTTTTTCTCAGAGTCCCTAGTCTCTCATGCTTCATTCCCCCTTCTGATTACCCCCCCCTTTCTTTATCCCTTTCTTCCCCTACCGATCTTCCTAGTTCTTATGTTCCATAGATGAGAGAAATCATATGATAATTGTCTTTCTCTGCTTGACTTATTTCACTTAGCATTATCTCCTCCAGTGCCGTCCTAGTTGCAGCAAATGTTGAGAAATCGTTCTTTCTGACGGCTGAGTAATATTCCATTGTATATATGGACCACAGCTTCTTAATCCAGTCATCTGTTGAAGGGCATCTCGGCTCCTTCCACGATTTAGCTATTGTGGACAATGCTGCTATGAACATTGGGGTGCATATGGCCCTTCTCTTCACTACGTCTGTATCTTTGGGGTAAATACCCAGTAGTGCAATGGCTGGGTCATAGGGTCGCTCAATTTTTAACTTTTTAAGGGACTTCCACACTGTTTTCCAGAGTGGATGTACCAACTTGCATTCCCACCAACAATGTAGGAGGGATCCCCTTTCTCCACATCCTCTCCAGCAATTGTTGTTTCTTGCCTTGTCTATTTTTGCCATTCTAACTGGAGTAAGGTCGTATCTTAGTGTGGAATTTCCCTGATGGCTAATGATTTTGAACATTTTTTCATGTGTCTGTTAGCCATTTGCACGTCATCATTGGAAAAGTATCTGTTCATATCTTCTGCCCATTTTATGATTTATTTGTTTCTCGTGTATTGAGTTTGGGAAGTTCTTTGTAGATCTTGGATACCAGTCATTTATCTGTAACATCATTTGCAAATATATTCTCCCATTCCGTGGACTGCCTCTTAGTTTTTTTAGACTGTTTCCTTGGCTGTGCAGAAGCTTTTTATCTTGATGAAGTCCCAGAAGTTCATTTTTTCTTTTGTTTCTCTTGCCTTTGGAGATGTATCATGAAAAAGGTTGCTTTGGCCGATGTCGTAAAGGGTGCTGCCTTTGTTCTCATCTAGGATTTTGGTGGATTCATGTCTCACATTGAGGTCTTTCGTCCTTTTGGAGTTTATCTTCGTGTATGGTGTGAGAGAGTGGTCAAGTTTCATTCTTTTGCATGTAGCTGTCCAATTTTCCCAGCACCATTTATTGAAGAGACTGTCTTTTTTCCACTTGATGTTTTTTCCTGCTTTATCAAAGATTAGTTGCCCAAAGAGCCGAAGGGTCTGTTCTGGGTTCTCTATTCTGTTCCATTGGTCGATGTGTCTGTTTTTGTGCCAGTACCATGCTGTCTTTGTGATCACAGCTTTGTAGTACAGCTCGAANGTGGGCTGTCTCTTAGTTTTTTTGACTGTTTCCTTGGCTGTGCAGAAGCTCTTTATCCTGATAAAGTCCCATAAGTTCATTTTATCTTTTATTTCTCTTGCCTTTGGAGATGTGTCGTGAAAAAGGTTGCTCTGGCCGATGTCATAGAAGTTGTTGCCTATGTTCTCCTCTAGAATTTTGATGGATTCCTGTCTCACATTGAGGTCTTTCATCCATTTGGAGTTTATTTTTGTGTATGGTGTGAGAGAGTGGTCAAGTTTCATTCTTTTGCATGTAGCTGTCCAATTTTCCCAGCACCATTTATTGAAGAGACTGTCTTTTTTCCACCGGATGTTTTTTCCTGCTTTATCAAAGATTAGTTGCCCAAAGAGCCGAGGGTCCATTTCTGGGTTCTCTATTCTGTTCCATTGGTCTATGTGCCTGTTTTTGTGCCAGTACCATGCTGTCTTTGTAATCACAACTTTGTAGTACAGCTCGAAATCCGGCATTGTGATGCCCCCAGCTTTGTTTTTCCTTTTCAACAGTTCCTTGGAGATTCTGGGCCTTTTCTGGTTCCATACAAATTTAAGGACTATTTGTTCCAGTTCTTTGAAAAATGTCCTCGGTATTTTGATCGGGATAGCATTGAAAGTGTAGATTGCTCTGGGTAGTATGGACATTTTAACTATGTTAATTCTTCCAATCCATGAGCATGGAATATTTTTCCGTCTTTTTATGTCTTCCTCAGTGTTTTTCAAGAGTGATTTATAGTTTCTAGAATATAGATCCTTTACATCTCTGGTTAAGTTAATTCCGAGATAGCGTATGATTTTTGGTTCTATTGTAAATGGGATGGATTCCCTAATTTCTCTTTCTTCAGTCTCGTTATTCGTGTATAGAAATGCAACTGATTTCTGNGGGCCTTTTCTGGTTCCATACAAATTTAAGGACTATTTGTTCCAGTTCTTTGAAAAATGTCCTCGGTATTTTGATCGGGATAGCATTGAAAGTGTAGATTGCTCTGGGTAGTATGGACATTTTAACTATGTTAATTCTTCCAATCCATGAGCATGGAATATTTTTCCATCTTTTTATGTCTTCCTCAATATCTTTCAAAAGTGATCTATAGTTTCTAGCATATAGGTCCTTTACGTCTCTGGTTAAGTTAATTCCAAGGTAACGCATGGTTTTTGGTGTTATTGTAAATGGGATGGATTCCCTAATTTCTCTTTCTTTAGTCTCATTATTTGTGTATAGAAATGCAACTGATTTCTGAATATTGATTTTGTATCCCGCCAGCTTACTGAATTGTTCTATAACTTCTAATAGTTTGGGAGTGGATTCCTTTGGGTTTTCCATATAGAGTATCATGTCATCTGCAAAGAGAGACAGTTTGACTTCTTCTTTGCCGATTTGGATACCTTTGATCCCTTTTTGTCTTCTGATTGCTGTTGCAAGGACTTCTAGTACTATGTTGAATAATAGTGGCGAGAGTGGGCATCCTTGTCGTGTTCCTGATCTTAAGGGAAAGGCTTCCAGCTTTTCCCCATTGAGAATAATGCTTGCAGTAGGCTTTTCATAGATGGCTTTTATGAGATTGAGAAATGTACCCTCTATTCCTACACTCTGAAGGGTTTTAATCAGGAAAGGATGCTGTATTTTGTCAAATGCTTTTTCTGCATCAATTGAGAGGATCATATGGTTCTTGAGTCTTTTCTTGTTGATATGATGTATCACATTGATTGATTTGCGAGTGTTGAANTGTTGAACCACCCTTGCATCCCAGGGATGAATCCCACTTGGTCATGATGGATAATCCTTTTAGTGTACTGTTGGATTGTATTCGTCTGAATGNTTAATGTACTGTTGGATTCTATTAGCAAGGATCTTGTTGAGGATTTTGGCATCCATATTCATTAGAGAAATCGGTCTGGTAATTCTCCTTTTGATGGGGTCTTTGCCTGGTTTGGGGATCAAGTAATATTGGCCTCATAGAATGAGTTTATTAGCTTTCCTTATGTTTCTGTTTTTTGAAATAGCTTTAGGAAAATAGGTTTTATTTANCTTATGTTTCTGTTTTTTGAAATAGCTTTAGGAAAATAGGTTTTATTTATTCTTTGAATGTTTGGTAGAATTCCCCAGGAAAACCATCCGGGCCTGGAGTTTTGTTGTTTGGAAGGTTGTTTATCACTGACTCAATCTCTTCATAATTAATTGGCCTGTTTAAAAAATCAATTTCTTCCTGTTTCAGTCTTGGTAGTTTATATGTTTCTGGGAAGGCCTCCGTTTCTTCCAGATTGCTTAATTTATTGGCATATAGCTGTTGATAAAAGCTTCTAATAATCCTTGCAATTTCATTGGTGTTGGTTGTGAGTTCTCCTTTTTCATTCATAATTTTATTAATTTCGGTACTTTCTCTATTCTTTTAGATAAGTCTTGCCAGTGGTCTGTCAATTTTATGGATTCTCTCAAAGAACCAGCTTCTAGTTCTGTTGATCTGCTCTACTGTACTCCTGGTTTCTAATTCATTGATTTCTGCTCTAATCTTGGTCAACTGCTTCCTCGTGCGTGGATTAGGTCTGTCCCTCTGTTGCTCTTCCAGCTTCTTGAGGTGAGAATATAAAAACTGCATCTTAGGGGCGCCTGGGTGGCATAACGGTTAAGCATCTGCCTTCGGCTCAGGGTGTGATCCTGGCGTTATAGGATCGAGCCCCACATCAGGCTCTTCCGCTATGAGCCTGCTTCTTCCTCTCCCACTCCCCCCGCTTGTGTTCCCTCTCTCGCTGCTGTCTCTATCTCTGTCAAATAAATAAATAAATAAAAATCTTTAAAAAAAACAACAACCGCATTTTAGATTTTTCTGTTCTTTTGAGTGAGGCTTGGATGGCTATGTATTTCCCCCTTAGGACTGCCTTTGCAGTGTCCCATAGCTTTTGGACCGTTGTGTCTTCATTCTCGTTGGTCTCCATAAATTGTTTAAATTGATTTTTGATTCCCTGTTTATCGAATCATTCCTGAGCAGGAAGGTTCTTAGTCTCCAAGTGTTTGAGTTTCTTCCAAATTTTTCCTTGTGGTTGAGTTCCAATTTCAAAGCGTTGTGGTCTGAGAATATGCAGGGAATAATTTCAGTCTTTCGGTATCGTTTGAGACCTGTTTTGTGTCCCAGAACATGGTCTGTTCTTGAGAATGTTCCATGGGCATTAGAATAGAATGAGTATTCTTTGGTTCTGGGGTGTAGTGTTTTATATATATCTATGAGGTCCAACTCGTTAAGTATGGCATTCAAAGCCCTTGTTTCTTTGTCGATTTTTTGCGTGGGTGTTCTGTCTATTTCTGATAGTGGAGTGTTGAGGTCCCCTACTATTAATGTATTTTTATCTATGTGTCTCTTTATTCTTGTTACGAGTTGGCTATCTTGCCCCCTGTTGGGGGCATATATATTTATAATTGTCATATCCACTTGTTGGATACATCCTTTAAGAATAATATAGTGCCCTTCTGCAGACAGATAACATTTCTGTTTACCAAATCTGTGGCACTCAGGTAAATATTTTAAGGAATGTTTACATTGTTGAAAACCAGAGAGAATATTAGAATACACCAGATGGATACTTTCAAGTTTTCATCCAGAAACCTGATACACGACAGATTGTATTATTCCCTAAATATCTTTATTAAATTTTAAATATTTGTATTAAAACATGCAACTAAGCAATGTGTGAGAATAATTCTGGTTCTTTTCATTTGTTTTTTTACTTCATTAGGTAAATTTAGAAGGAAGGATTTCTAATATACTTACTATCATATATAACCAAATTTTTCCTTTGTGATTTCCTCACTTTATTCTCTTTTTGTCTCTCTGAAAGCTTATTTGCAACTTAATTTTTTGTTTGTTTGTTTTTTGTTTTTATTTTATGGCCTCTCAGCGTCTTTTTTTTTCTTTTCTTTAGATTGTTCTTCTATTTCTCTCCTACCCTGCAGGCATCATATATTTTCTCACTTGTAGCAATTCTTCCTTTTATATGACTTTCAGCTTCTCTTCTTTCTATCCAGTCCCACTTGTGTCATCTGAAAATTCATCCTCTCTGGTAAGATTTAGTTTGTTTTTTCCTCTAACTCTTCATGTCACTCTTCTTTTTTTATGTTATTCCTCTATCTGTAAGCTCTCCTTGACTAGGTTGTCTTCTGCAGGACGAATAGCCACACGTTAATTTTTTCCTATGTACACTGCCTCTGCTCAGTCAGGCTCCTGGTTTCACAAAAATGATGATTCTCAAAGTGTGATGAACCAGATCACTCCACTAAACAGCATCCCTTTATTTCCAGGTGCCTATTGGCTTCCTAGTCATATCTGCCCATATGTACCATGGGTAGCTCAAGACCAACATGTCCATTCCAGCCTCTGCTCTCTTATCTTTTATGTGTCCTCAGGTTCTTGTGAGGATCAACTATGATAATACATGTGTAAGTCTCAGATAATCATTGTTCAGGGTATACTTGTAGAAGGATATGTGATTAATGGTGGGTAGTGCTGAGCATCATATATGTTTGACATTCTTATCAGAGGAAAACAATAATTCATGTATTCAATCATTGAATGAATATGGAATGTTCATTACATTTCAATGTATTGTTCAATGTTCAATACATTACAGTGTGCCCCACCTTGTTTCTGGGGATTCAGCAGTTAATTGAAAAGATTAAGTCCCTGCCCTTTCAGAGCTCACTTTCTAGAGTGGGAAACAGATAACGAACCAACAAGAAATGTATTTAATATGTTATGAGATACAAGGTTTTTCATATTTCTGATTTATATTAGAAATTCGGAAGCATCTTTTAAAATACAGTTTTGTAATTTACATATCTTAAAGGTCACCCATTGTATGTATACAGTTAGATGATTTTTAGTAAATTTACAGAGTAGTGCAAACATCACCACATCCAGCTTTAGAATATTTCCATTACTCCAAAGAGGTCCTTAATGTCCATTTGCAAGCAGTCTACACTCCCACGGCCCCAAGTGACCATTTATCTGCTTTCATTCTCTATAGATTTGCTCTTTGTGGGCATTTCATTTAAATGGAATCGTGATATATAGTCTTTTGTATCTGGCCTCTTTTACTTATCATAGATGTTTTTGGGGTTTATCCGTGTTATAACATGTATCAATAATTCATTCCTTTTTATCCTGAACTGTAACCCATTCTATGTGTATGCATTTCGTTATCTATTTAGTAGGTGGTAGACATTTGGATTGCTTGTGTTTTTTGATTATTATGAGTAATACTGCTATAAACATTTGTTTACAAGTCTCTGTGTGGACATGTTTTCATTTGAGGTGGGGGTAGATACCTAGGAGTAGAATTTCTGGGTCACAGGGTAAATTTGTGTTTAACATTTTAAGAAATTGCCAAACTTTTCCACAGTGTCTGTACCATTTTCCGTTATTACCAGCAGCGTGTGAGGGTTTCATTTTCTCTGTATTTTTGGCAACACTTTTTATCATCTGCCTTTTTTTTTTCATAGCTATTTTGGTGGGTGAGAATAGTATCTTATTGTGGGAATATTTTTGCTGTTTTTAAAAAATTTGAGTGTAATTGACACATAATATCAGATTAGTTTCAGGTGTACAACATAGTGATTCAACTTCTTTATACATTTTGCGTGGCTCACCACAAGTGTAGCTACCATCTGTCACCATACAATGCTGTTACACTACCATTGACTATATTCCCTATGCTGTACCTTTTATTCCTGTGACTGATTCACTCCATAACTGGAAGCCTTTATCTCCCGCTCCCCTTCCCCTACTTTGCCCATCCTCCCACCCCTCTCCCCTCTGACAACCATTAGTTTGTTCTCTGTATTTACAGATTTGTTCTGCTGTTTATTATTCATTTTTGTTTTTTAGATTCTTTTCTAAAAAAAGATTTTATTTAAGAGAGAGAGAGCATGAGTGAGCTTGAGTGGGGAAAGGGGCAGAGGGAGAGGGAGAAGCAGACTCCCTGCTGAGCAGGGAGCCTGACCAGGGCTTGATCCCAGGACCCTGAGATCATGACCTGAGCTGAAGGTAGACCCTTAACAGACTGAGCCACCCAGGTGCCCCTGTTTTTTAGATTCTACATATAAGCGAGATTATATGTTATTTGTATTTCTCTTTCTGACTTATTTCACTTAACATAATACCCTCTAGGTCCATCTATGTTGTTGCAAATGGCATATTTTGTAGTTTTGATTTACATTTCCCTAATGGCTAATGCTGTTTGGCATCTTTTCAAATGCTTGTTGGCCATTCATATATCTTCTTTGGTAAAATATCCATTCATATCTTTAGCTTAGTTTTTATTGGGTTATTTGCCATCTTATTGATTTGAAAAAGTTCTTTATAAGGCATCCCCATTGTTAAAGTAAAACTGTCACCACTTGCAGATGACCTGACACTATACATAGAAAACCCTAAAGACTCCACCCAAAACTTATAGAAGTAATACATGAATTCAGTAAAGTGGCAGGACACAAAATTAATATCCAGAAATCTGTTGCGCTTCTATACACTAATAATGAAGTAGCAGAAAGAAAAATTAAGAAAACAATTTCATTTACAGTTGCACTAAAAAGAGTAAAATACCTAGGGATAAACTTAACCAAGGAGGTAAAGGGCCTGTACTCCAAAAACTATAAAATACTGATGAAAGAAATTGAAGATAATACAAACAAATGAAGAGATATTCCATGCTCATAGATTAGGAGAATTAATCTTAAAGTGTCCGTACTACTCCCAAACAATCTACAGATTCAATACAATCCCTATCAAAATATCAATAGCATTTTTCACAGAACTAGAACTAATAATTGTGAAATTTGTATGGAACCACAAAAGACACCCAAATAGCCAAAGCAATGTTGAGGAAGAAGAACAAAGCTGAACATATCAAAATTTCAGACTTCAGGGCACTTGAGTGGCTCAGCTGGGTAAGCATCTGACTCTTAATTTCAGCTCTTATGATCTCTCAGTGTGGTGAGATGGAGCCCTGTGTGGGGCTCCCCGCTCAGTGGGGAATCTACTTGGGATTCTTTCTCTCCCTCTTCCTTTGCCCCTCCCTGTGTGTGCACACTCTCTCTCTCTCTTTCAAATAAGTAAATCTTTTTAAAAAATCAGATTTCAAGATGTACTACAAAGCTGTAGTAATCAAAACAGTATGGTACTGGCACAAAATTAGATCAATGGAACAGAACAGAGAGTCCAAAAATAAACTTACGCTTATAGGGTCAGTTAATCTATGACAGAGTAGGCAAGAATATACAATGAAGACAGTCTCTTCAATAAAAGATTCTGGGAAAACTAGGCAGCTACATGCAGAGAAAGAAACTGGACCACATTTTTACACCATATACAAAAATAAAATAAAAATGGATTGAAGACCTAAACGTGAGACCTGAAACCATAAAACTTGTAGAATAAAACATAGGCAGTAATCTCTTTGACATTGGCCTTAGCAGCATTTTCCTAGATGTCTCCTGAGGCAAGGGAAACAAAAACAAAAATGAGCCATTGGGATTACATCAAAATAAAAAGCTTTTACACAAACAAAGGAACCTATCAGAAAAACAAAAAGGCAACCTTCTGAATGGGAGAAGATATTTGCAAATGATATATCTAACAAGGGGTTAATATTCCAAAATATATATAGAACTTAACACCAAAAAATCAATCTGATTAAAAAATGGGCAGAGGGGGCGCCTGGGTGGCACAGCGGTTAAGCGTCTGCCTTCGGCTCAGGGCGTGATCCCGGCGTTATGGGATCGAGCCCCACATCAGGCTCTTCCGCTATGAGCCTGTTTCTTCCTCTCCCACTCCCCCTGCTTGTGTTCCCTCTCTCGCTGGCTGTCTCTATCTCTGTCGAATAAATAAACAAAATCTTTAAAAAAAAATGGGCAGAGGACCTGAATAGACATTTTTCCAGAGAATATGTACAGATGTCCAAAAGACACATGAAAAGATGCTCAACATCACTAGTCATCGGGGAAATGCAAATCAAAACCACAATGAGATGTCACCTCACACCTGTCAGAATGGCTGGTATCAAAGAGGTAAGAAATAACAAATGTTAGTGAGGATATAGAAAGAAAGGAACCTTTATGCACTGTTGATTAGAATGTAAATTGGTGCAGCCACTTTGGAAAACAGTATGGAGGGTTTTCAAAAAATTAAAAATGGAAATATGATATGATCTAATAATTCCACTACTGGGTATTTACCCAAAGAAAATGAAAACACTAATTTGAGAAGATAGATGTACCCATATTTTTAAAAAATATTTTATTTATTTTAGAGAGCGCACATGTGTGTGAACTGAGAGAGGGGCAAAGGGAGAGGGAGAAAGAGAATCTCAAGCTGATTCCATGCTGAGTGCCGAGCCCAACCCAGGGCTCTGTCTCACCACCCTGAGACCACAACCTGAGCTGAAGCCAAGAGTCAGAGGCCCAACCAACTGAGCTAGACAGGTGCCCCCACATCCATATGTTTATTGCAGCATTATTTACAATAGCCAAGGTACAGAAGCAACCCAAGTGTCCATCAGTAGATGAATGGATAAAGATGTTGTGTGTATGTTTGTATATACATGTGGACACACACACACACAACACACACACGCAGAGGAATATTATTCAGCCATAAAAAGCAATGAGATCTTGCCATTCATGACAACATGAATGGGTGTAGAGGGTATTTTTTTTTAATGTTTTTTTATTATGTTAGTCACCATACAGTACATCCCTGGTTTCTGATGTAAAGTTCAATGATTCATTAGTTGCGTATAACACCCAGTGCACCATGCAATATGTGCCCTCCTTACTACCCATCACCAGTCTATCCCATTCCCCCACTCCCTCCCCTCTGAAGCCCTCAGTTTGTTTCTCATAGTCAATAGTCTCTCATGTTTCATTCCCCCTTCTGATTACCCCCTTTCTTTATCCCTTTCTTACCCTACCGATCTTCCTAGTTCTTATGTTCCATAGATGAGAGAAATCATATAATTGTCTTTCTCTGCTTGACTTATTTCACTTAGCATTATCTCCTCCAGTGCCGTCCATGTTGCAGCAAATGTTGAGAACTCGTTCTTTCTGATAGCAGTAATATTCCATTGTATATATGGACCACAACTTCTTAATCCATTCATCTGTTGAAGGGCATCTCAGTTCCTTCCACGATTAAGCTATTGTGGACAATGCTGCTATGAACATTGGGGTGCATATGGCCCTTCTCTTCACTACGGGACATAGAGGGTATTATGCTAAGTGAAATAAGTCAGACAAAGACAAATGCTATATGATTTCACTTAACATGTGTAATCTAAAAAACAAACAAAGCCAAAACAGACCCATAAACACAGAGAACAAACTGGTGATTGCCAGAGGCAAGGGGGAGGTGGGGAGCTGGGGGAATAGGGGTGAAGAGGAGTGCAGGTACAGGCTTCTAGTTATGGAATGCATAAGCCACAGGGATGAAAGGTCCAGCATGAAGAATATAGTCAATGGTATTGTAATAGTGTTGTATGGTGACAGATGGTAGCTACACTGTGGTTAGCATAGCATAAAGTATAGAGTTGTTAAATCCATATGTTGTACACTTGAAACTAATGTAATATTGTATGTCAACTATACTCCAATTAAAAAATACAATTTTAAAAAAGTTCTTATATATTCTGTATATGAGGTTTTTTAAAAAAATCAGGTATATGATTTACAAATATTTTCTCACAGTGTGTGGCTATTCTGTTCATTTTCTTAAAATGTCCTTTGAAGTGCAGAAAATTTTTTTTAAAGATTTTATTTATTTATTTGAGAGAGAGGGTGAGAGCACAAGCAGGGGAGAGGGAGGAGCAGGCTACCTGCCGAGCAGGGAGCCTGATGCGGGACTCAATCCCAGGACCCTGGGATCATGACCTGAGCCAAAGGCAGATGCTTAACCAGCTGAGCCACCTAGGTGCCCGATGCAGTGGAGAAATTTTTAATTTTAATATCCAGTTTACTTTTTTTTGTTTGTTTGTTTAGGGCTTGTTCTTTGGTGTCATACTTAAGAACTCTTTACCTAATCCAAGGTTACTATATATTTGGTTTTTTTTCTTCTAAGAGTTTGTTTTCTTCTAAGAAGCTTGTTTTTCTTCTAAGAGTATGTTTTCTTCTAAGAGTTTTATAAATTTAGGCCTTATATTTAGACCTGTCACCCATTTTGAATTAACATTTTGTTTGTTACATTGTAAAAGTCTAATCTTTTTGCATGTAGATGTGCAATTGTTCCAACATTTGTTGAAAAGACTGACATTTCCTCCATAGTCAAAAATTAATATAACAAAAGGAAAAAATTAATATTAATATAACAAAATTAATATTAATATAACAAAAGGAAAACTTTTGGACTTTCAATTCTGTTGCATTTTTCTATATTCCTGTCTATATGCCAACACCACATTGTCTTGATTGCAGTAGTTTAATGATAAGTTTTACGGTTTGGAAGTGTGTGTTCTTTACTTTTGTTCTTTTTCAAAATTGTTTTGGCTATTCTGGGTCCTTTGCATTTCCATATAAATTTTCAGGTTAGTTTGTCAAAGAAATTGGGAAATATCTTATGGTTAATGACCTCTTATAATTTGCAGCCTTTTTCTTTCATAGTGATGTTACTTACACTGAATCATATCTTAGATTCAAGGAAATATGGTAAAATATCAAATGATGTTACATGCAAAGGAAAGAAATAATGCAGTGAGAGAAATAGGAGGTGTGGGGGTTATGTTGCATTGCTGTTTTGTAAACAGTGGTAAAAGAAGTCCTTCTGGATAAAGGTGACTTTTGAACTGAAACTTGAGGAAGGTGAGGAAATGAACCATGCCAATATCTGCACAGTGGTCTTGTCAGAGGAAGTACAAGTTCAAAAACTCTGAGTTTCCCAACTCAGGAACACACTGAGTTTTTTCCAGAGACCAAAGATGAATCATAGTATTTATGGCTTTAACTAGACTGTATGTATCTTATTTACCTGAAGGTTAAATGAAATGAAAGTCAGTTAACCTTTATTTTAGGGTAAATATGATTCTTCCAAAGGCAGTACAAGCATTACATGATACAATTTATCCTCTTACCATATTGGTTCATTCCTTGGTTCTTATTACACCTCTGATGCATTCAGTATGATGTGTATGAAATGGTCTCAGAATTTTAATAGAAAGGTACTAGATCTTTTAAATGTTTCCCCATCCTCATTTCTTATGAGGAGAAATCTCAAGCATAACTTTGCTTATTCCATAGTATATAACTACTAGAAATCATTGAAATCATCCATCTAACAAGAACCCTGTCAACAAAAGACTTCAAGGTATATTTTGTGAAAGCTTATGATGCATGCTTGAGTGAAGGTTCCTCAGCTAATATCTAAAGACTGTTATATAGTTCCTTGATCTTGATATTAAAGTGACTCTTTCCACTTTTCACACCAGGGTGAATCTTGTGAAGTCTGTGGTATTCTTTCATATGAGATTTTAGTTCTCACTTCCCAGTTTCCATGGGGGTTTAGAACAATACCTGCCATGAGAAACAGCCATATTTCTAGATGGATGTAGAGAATATCCAGTTCACTCTAAGAGCAAGAATGGCTTAAACTACTTTTCTTTCCCAGATCTCAAATAAATTCACACATGCTATCAATATTTAAGCCATGTTTTTATTAAAACTTAATCAGCTTGCAGAAAAATACTATTATTATGCAAGGAGACAGAGCCAGTGAGATCTGTAGCTCAGCGAATATGGCTAATGACCAGGGCTTTGTGTGTATGTGTGTGTATCATATATGTGATATATATGGGATATGTATATTTTATATGTATCTATCTAAAATCCTGTTCTTCCTTGTGTGTGCTCTGATACCTTTTAGGTTCTACTTGATTCCTTTCAGTTATGGGTCCTTGCAGTCATACACCGAGTATATAAATATTCCTCCTTTTATGTAATAGCTTTGTAAATTAGTCTCAATTTTTTTAATTTAAATTAAATTAGCCAACTTATAGTACATCATTAGTTTCAGATGTAGTGCTCAATAATTTATCAGTTTTGTGTAACACCCAGTGCTTATCACATCACGTGCCCTCCTTAATGCCCATCACCCAATTACCCTATCCCCCCACCCACCTCCCCTCCAGCAACCTTTGTTTTGTTTCCTATAGTTAAGAGTCTCTCATGGTTTTTCTCCCTCTCTGATGACTTCCTATTCTGTTTTCCCTCCCTTCCCCTGTGGTCCTCTACCCAGTTTCTTATATTACATGAATGAAACCATATGAAAATTGTCTCTCTGATTGACTTATTTCACTCAGCATAATACCCTCCAGTTCCATCCACGTCGATGTAAATGGTAGGTATTCATCCTTTCTGATGGCTGAGTAATATTTCATTGTGTGAGTGTGTGTGTGTGTGTGTGTGTGTGTGTGTGTGTGTCCATTCATCTGTCGATGGGCATCTTGGCTCTTTCCACAGTTTTGCTATTGTGGACATTACTGCTATGAACAGTGGGGTGCAGGTGCCACTTTGGATCACTACATTTGTATCTTTGGAATTAACCTCAGTTTTAAATACATCAATCAAACTAGCTTTTTAAATACGTTGTTTGTTAAATCCTCTTGTAAGATATGTTGTGGAATGTACCCATACTATATTACATGCAAGTCTTGAGTTTCTTTTATCAGCACCTCTAAAGTATTATATAAGCTTTGTACTTCTGTGATTGTCTTTAGGTTTTTCTCATTCTAATTATAGTAAATATGATGGGCTGGCAGTGTTACTCATCTCTCCCCTTGTGGCATTCATTGTATCTATTTTAGTTCATGAACTTAGACATGAAACAAAACATAAGCAAATTGAATCCAACTATATAAAAAAGATAATACTTCATGACCAAGAGTTGTTTATCTCAGAAACACAGACTTAGTTTAACATTTAAAAATCAATGTAGTCCTCTACTCCTGCCTAAGATGGAGTAACTGGAACTGTATATACCCTTTCACTTGAGCAATAACACAAAATATAAAGAAACTGTACATCAAGCAACAATGGATAGTGACTTTTGAGAAACTGGGTATAAGGTGAGCCCTAAGGTTGTCTCAGCTTAATACCTTAAAACAGTTTCCACATTGCATCACAGGGAGATGGAATTCAAGTGGAATCCAGTGGAGTCCAGGAATTGAGAAGACAGAACTAGATTCTGGTGAGAACAAGGCAGCCAAAGTTGTCAGGTAATAGTACTGAAGAGGAGACAGCTACAGAGGGAGAGGAGAGGAAGGAAGGGGAGGGGAGAGGAGAAATCCTAAAGATCTGCAGAGGGTCCCATCAGAGTATTCAGTAAGGTGATGATCAGTTCATACATGTAAGCAAACTACTCAAGGCTGGAGAAAAAATCATTAGAATACATTATAGTACAGTACCTAACACACTGTACTGATAATAGTGCTATTCTCACTAACCACACTGAAAAAGACTTGTAATTCGTGGAGCATTAGGTAACTCTTCAGGAAGGTATTACCTCAGGTGTGGGAATTATTGTCTGTAGATTGAGCACGGCAAATCATAAAACAAAGCATAGAAGCAAGACCTGAAAAGATCAAACTATTTTCAAATGGCTTAACTGTGTCCCAGAATAAAACTCAAGAATATTTATAGAAATGTAGAAATTCCCGGGGTGCCTGGGTAGCTCAGTTGAGCATCCAACTCTAGGTTTTGGCTAAGGTCATGATCTCAGGGTTGTGGGATCCAGCCTGCGTTGGGCTCTGCACTCAGCATGGAGTCTGCTTGAGATTTTCTCTCTCCTTCTGCCCCTCCTCCCACTCGTGCATGTGCACATGCCCACGTGCATGTACTCTTTCTCTCAAATAAATAAATCTTAAAAAAACACCCAGCACCCAAATATGATTTATAAAGAGGAGAGAAATATATCACTTGAAATCAACCCTGAACTGACATAGATGTTAGGATTTGAAGCCAAGGACATTAAAATGGTTGTTATATTCAGTATGTTCAAAAACTTCAGTGGTACATGAAGATACAAAAAAACACTTAAGTTGAATTTATAGAGATAAAAACTTTAGTGTTTCTGGTAAAATTGATGCTAGATGGGATTAACAGACTCAAGATGGAAAAAATTAGTGAATTTGAAACAGCAATTTAGTTACTTAAATGTCTTTAAGTGATAACTGATTGTCTGAACAAAAATGTTAAGAAAGTATTGTGGGACTTATATGTGTAAGTAAAACGAATAACATAGCAGCATAAAGGTTCGGAGGGGAAAAATAGAGGTGTACTACTATACTTTTGTGAGGTTTTATACTTTACATGAAGTGGTATAATATCAATTGAAGGTAGGCTGTGGTAAATTAATGATGTGTGCTATAAAACCTAAAGCAGGGGTGTCTGGGTGGTTCAGTCAGTTAAGCATCTGACTCTTGGTTTCGGCTCAGGTCATGATCTCATGGATAATGATCCCTTGAGTCATGAGATTGGGCCCATGTGGAGCTCCATGCTCAGCAGGGAGTCTGCTTATTGACTTGAAGACGCTCTCCCTCTGCCGCCCCCCCCACACTGTCTTTCTCTCTCTCAAACAAAGAAATCTTTATAAAGCCTAAAGCAACCACTAAAATAACAGCAGGGGCTCCTGGGTGGCTCAGTTGGTTAAGTGTCCACCTCTTGATTTCAGTTCAGATCATGATCTCAGGGTTGTGATATCAACACCTGCGTTAGGCTCCTGGCGCACTGAGGAGTCTGCTTGAGATTTTCTCCCTTCCTCTCCCTCTGCCCCTCGCTCCCTGCTCTCTCTCTCTCTCTCTAAAGTAAATAAATAAATCTTTAAAAAATTAAAAAAGCAAAGAGTTATGACTAATAAGCCAGTAAATGAGATAAAATGAAATCACAAATATTTCCCAATTAATCCAAAATAGGCAGAAGAAGAGGAAAGGAGAATCATAGACTAGATGGGAAAAATATAAAACAAATAGCAAGATGGTAATTTTTACCACAACCATGTTAATAATCATACTAAATGTAAATTTTCTAAACACTCAATTTAAATGACAGATTAAATGGTCTAAACACCCCAGTTAAAAGATGGAGATTGTCAAACTGGATTAAAAAACAAGATGAAAACAGGGAGGGAGGTAAACCATAAGAGACCCTTAACTATAGGGAATAGACTGAGAGTTGCTGGAGGGGAGGTGGGTGGGAGTATGGGGTAAATGGGTGATGGGCATTGAAGAGGGTGTTTGTTATAATGAGCACTGGGTGTTATATCCAAGTGATGAATCACTGAATTCTATCCCTGAAGCTAATACTACACTATATGTTAACTAACTCGAATTTTTAATTTTATTTTATTATGTTATGTTAGTCACCATACAGTACATCATTAGTTTTTGATGTAGTGTTCCATGATTCATTGTTTGCATATAACATGCAGTGCTCATTGCAATACATGCCCTCCTTAAAAGCCATCACTGAGATAACCTATTGCTCCACCCCTCCCCTCTGAAACCCTCAGTTTGTTACCCTGAGTCCATAGTTTCTCATGGATCATCTCCCGCTCTGATTTCCCCCCTTCAGTTTTCCCTTCCTTTTCCTAATGTCTTCCATGCTGGTCCTTAATGTTCCACATATAAGTGAAACCATATGGTGATTGTCTTTCTCTGCTTATTTCACTTAGCATAATCCCCTCCACTTCCATCCATGTCGATCCAACTGTTGGTTATTCATTGTTTCTGATGACTGAGTAGTTTTCCATTGTATATGTGGACCACATCTTCTCTATCCATTCATCTATTGAAGGGCATCAGGCTCTTCCCACAGTTTGGCTATTGTGGACATTGCTGCTATGAACACTGGGGTGCATATTGCCCTTCTTTTCACTACATCTGTATCTTTGGGGTACATACCCAGTAGTACAGTTGCTGGATCATAGGGTAGCTCTATTTTGAACTTTCTGAGGAACCTCCATACTGTATTCCAAAGTGGCTGTACCAACTAGCATTCCCACCAACAGTGTAACAGGGTTCCTCTTTCTCCACATCCTCTCCAACATTTGTTGTTTCCTGCCTTGTTAATTTTTGCCATTCTAGCTGGTGTAACGTGGTATCTCAGTGTGGTTTTGATTTGAATTTCCCTGATAGCTAATGATGGTCAACATTTTTTCATGTGTCTGTTAGCCATTTGTATGTCTTCTTTGGAGAAGTGTCTGTTCATGTCTTCTGCCCATTTTTTAATAATAATTTTTTATTATTATGCTATGTTAGTCACCATACAGTACATCCTTAGTTTTTTTTTTAATGATTTTCTATTATATTATGTTAGTCACCTTACAGTACATCCCCGGATTCCGATGTAAAGTTTGATGCTCCATTAGTTGCATATAACACCCACTGTACCATGCAATATGTGCCCTCCTTAATACCCATCACCGGCCTATCCCAATTCCCTAACCCCCTCCCCTCTGAAGCCCTCAGTTTGTTTCCCAGAGTCCATAGTCTCTCATAGTTCATTCCCCCTTCTGTTTACTACCCCTTCATTCTTCCCCTTCCATCTCCTACCGATCTTCCTGCTATTTCTTATGTTCCATAAATGAGTGAAACCATATGATAATTATCTTTCTCTGATTGACTTATCTCACTTAGCATAATCTCCTCCAGTCCCGTCCATGTTGCTACAAATGTTGGGTAATCATTCTTTCTGATAGCTGAGTAATATTCCATTGTATATATGGACCACATCTTCTTAATCCAGTCATCTGTTGAAGGACATCTCGGCTCCTTCCACAGTTTAGCTGTTGTGGACAATGCTGCTGTGAACATTGGGGTGCATATGGCCCTTCTCTTCACTATGTCTGTATCTTTGGGGTAAATACTAGGTAGTGCAATTGCTGGATCATAGGGTAGTTCAATTTTTAACTTTTTAAGGGACCTCCACACTGTTTTCCAAAGTGCTGTCCAAACTTGCACTCCCACCAACAGTGTAAGAAGGATCACATTCTCCACATCCTCTCCAACATTTGTTGTTTCTTGTCTTGTCAATTTTTGCCATTCTAACTGGCGTTAGCTGGTATCTCAATGTGGTTTTGATATCAATTTCCCTGATGGCTAATGATGTTGAACATTTCTTCATGTGTCTGTTAGCCATTTGTATGTCATCATTGGAAAAGTGTCTGTTCATATGTTGAACATTTCTTCATGTGTCTGTTAGCCATTTGTATGTCATCATTGGAAAAGTGTCTGTTCATATCTTCTGCCCATTTTTTGATTTGTTTATTTGTTTCTTGTGTATTGAGTTTGAGAAGTTCTTCTGCCTCTTAGTTTTTTTGACTGTTTCCTTGGCTGTGCAGAAGCTTTTTAACTTGATGAAGTCCCATAAGTTCATTTTTTCTTTTGTTTCTCTCGCCTTTGGAGATGTGTCATGAAAAAAGTTGCTGTGGCCAATGTCAAAGAGGTTCCTGCTTATGTTCTCCTCTAGGATTTTGATGGATTCCTGTCACACATCGAGGTCTTTCATCCATTTGGAGTTTATCTTCGTGTATGGTGTGAGAGAGTGGTCAAGTTCCATTCTTTTGCATGTAGCTGTCCAATTTTCCCAGCACCGTTTATTGAAGAGACTGGTCTTTTTTCCACTGGATGTTTTTTCCTGCTTTGTCAAAGATTAGTTGCCCGAAGAGCTGAGGGTCCATTTCTGGGTTCTCTATTCTGTTCCATTGATCTCTGTGTCTGTTTTTGTGCCAGTACCATGCTGTCTTTGTGATCACAGCTTTGTAGTATAGTTTGAAATCTGGAAACACGATGCCCCCAGCTTTGTTTTTCCTTTTCAACAATTCCTTGGCGATTCGGGGCCTTTTCTGGTTCCACACAAACTTAAGGGCTGTTTGTTCCAGTTCTTTGAAAAATGTCAATGGTATTTTGATCGGGATGGCATTGAAAGTGTAGATTGCTCTGGGTAGCATAGACATTTTAACTGTGTTAATTCTTCCGATCCATGAGCATGGAATATTTTTCCATCTTTTTGTGTCTTCAATGTCTTTCAAGAGTGATTTGTAGTTTCTAGAATATAGATCCTTTACGTCTCCGGTTAAGTTAATTCCAAGATAACGTATGATTTTTGGTGCTATTGTAAATGAGATGGATTCCCTAATTTCTCTTTGCTCAGTCTCATTGTTCGTGTATAGAAATGCAACTGATGTCAGGACATTGATTTTGTATCCCGCCACATTACTGAATTGCTCTATAAGTTCTCATAGTTTGGGGGTGGATTCTTTTGGGTTTTCCATATAGAGTATCATGTCATCTGCAAAGAGAGACATTTTGACTTCTTTTTGACGATTTGGATACCTTTTATTCCTCTTTGTTGTCTGATTGCTCTTGCAAGGACTTCTATTACTATGTTGAATAATAATGGTGAGAGTGGACATCCTTGTCGTGTTCCTGATCTTAAGGGAAAGGCTTCCAGCTTTTCCCCGTTGAGAATGATATTTGCAGTAGGCTTTTCATAGATGGTTTTTATGAGATTGAGAAATGTTCCCTCTATCCCTATACTCTGAAGTGTTTTAATCAGGAAAGGATGCTATAGTTTGTCAAATGCTTTTTCTGCATCTATTGAGAGGATCATATGATTGTTGACTCTTTTCTTGTTGATATCATCTATCACACTGATCAATTTGCAAATGTTGAACCAACCTTGCATCCCAGGGCTGAATTCCACTTGGTCATGATGGATAATCCTTTTAATGTGCTGTTGGATCCTATTAGCTAGGGTCTTGTTGAGAATTTTGGCATCCATATTCATCAGGGAAATCGGTCTGTAATTCTCCTTTTTGATGCGGTCTTTGCCTGGTTTGGGGATCAAGGTAATCCTGGCCTCATAGAATGAGTTTGGTAGTTTTCCTTGTGTTTCTATTTTTTGTTTTTTGTTTTTGGAATCCAAGTTTTATTCATTTGTTTGTATAATATCTAATAATTATATTATGAAAATAAACATACAGAACACTTGCACAATGGACACACAGATTCTGCAACTAGCATCTCCATTTGTTTGTTCACGTATCTCCCCATCTATCCATCTCTTATCCATGTCTTTTTTTATTATTATTATATTATTATTATATTATGTTAGTCACCATACAGTACATCCCCGGATTCCAATGCAAAGTTCGATGCTTCATTAGTTGTGTATAACACCCAGTGCACCATGCAATACGTGCCCTCCTTACTACCCATCACCAGTCTATCCCATTCCCCCACCCCCTTTCCCTCTGAAGTCTTCAGTTTGTTCCTCATAGCCCATAGTCTCTCATGTTTCATTCCCCCTTCTGATTACTCCCCCTTTCTTTATCCCTTTCTTCCCCTACCGATCATCCTAGTATGTTCCATAGATGAGAGAAACCATATGATAATTGTCTTTCACTGCTTGACTTATTTCACTTAGCATTATCTCCTCCAGTGCCGTCCATGTTGCAGCAAATGTTGAGAATTCGTTCTTTCTGATAGCTGAGTAATATTCCATTGTATATATGGACCACAGCTTCTTAATCCAGTCATCTGTTGAAGGGCATCTCGGCTCCTTCCATGATTTGGCTATTGTGGACAATGCTGCTATGAACATTGGGGTGCATATGGCCCTTCTCTTCACTACGTCTGTATCTTTGGGGTAAACACCCAGTAGTGCAATGGCTGGGTCATAGGGTAGCTCAATTTTTAGAAACAGCTTCAGGAGAATAGGTATTATGTCTTCTTTGAATGTTTGGTAGAATTCCCCGGGGAATCCGTTGGGCCCTGGACTCTCGTTTTTGGGGAGTTTTTTGATCACTGCTTCAATCTCTTCATAATTAATCCATCTGTTTAAATAATCAGTTTCTTCCTGTTTCAGTCTTGGTAGTTTATAGGTTTCCAGGAAGGCATCCATTTTTCCAGGTTGTTTAACCAGGACAGTAAAAATCAGTTTAAACAATTTATGGAGACCAACGAGAAATGAAAACACAATGGTCCAAAACCAATTGGACACTGCAAAGGCAGTCCTAAGGGGAAAATACATAGCCATCCAAGGCTCACTCAAAAGAATAGAAAAATCTAAAATGTAGTTTTTATGTTCTCACCCAAGAAGCTGGAGCTGGAACAGAACAGGCCTCACCCACGCATGGGAAAGCATTTGATCAATATTAGAACAGAGTACAATGAATTAGAAACTGGGAGCACAGTAGAGCAGATCAACAGAACTAGAAGCTGGTTCTTTGAAAGAATAAATAAGATCGATAAACACTGGCAAGACTTATTCAAAAGAATAGAGAAAGGACCCAAATTAATAAAATTATGAATGAAAAGGGAGAGGTCACAACCAACACCAATGGAATAGGAAGGATCATTGGAATGGCCATATTAATATCAGACAAAGTAGATTACACAGCAAAGAATATTACCAGCGATAAAGAGAGTCATTTTATTATATCAAGGGATCAATTCATCAAGAGGATGTAAGAGCCCTACCCAGCCATTCTTTTACCTAAAAATATAGCTTCAAAATACATGAAGAAAATCATAGAACTGAAAGGAGAAATAGACAAATCTGCAGTTATAATGACAGAATTCAATACCTATCTGTCTTTCAATTAGTGATATAACTAGACAGAAAACTAATATGAATTATAGAGGATTCGAATAACTACATTGGCCAACTTTGATCTATTTGGTATTTATGGAATACTCCATTCAACAACAGCAGAATACACATTGTTTTCAAGTACACCCAGAACACTTAACAAGGTTGGCCATATTTTTGGTCCCCAAAAAAGTCTTAATGAAATGGAAAGAATTTACATTACACAAAAATATTCTTTGGCTACAGTTGGATTTAATTAGAAATTAATAGAAACATATCTGAAAAATCACAAAATATTTGAAAAAATGCACATACTTCAAAATAATCCATGAGTCAAAAAAAAAAAAAAAGAAAAAAGGAAATAAGGCATGGGGCTGCTGGTGACAGCGACATAATAGGGAGATGCAGGGCCTGTCAGGACACAGTTCTGTGGTTACTGATTTATGAACCTGAATAAACAGGACACCTGACTAAAAAAAATTTTTTTAAACATAAAAAAGGAAATGAGAAAATATTGACCTGAAAAAAATAAAACACAATGTATTTGAATTTGTGGGATGCCATGAAATAATGTTCAAAATCATTAGCCATCAGGGAAATTGAAATCAAAACCACATTGAGATACCACCTTATGCCAATTAGAATGGCAAAAATTGACAAGCCAAGAAACAAGAAATGTTGGAGAGGATGTGGAGAAAGGGGATCCCTCTTACACCTTTGGTGGGAATGCAAGTTGATAAAGCCACTTTGGAAAACAGTGTGGAGGTCCCTTAAAAATTTAAAAATTGAGCTACCCTATGATCCAGCAATTGCACTACTGGGTGTTTANGCTGGGTATTTACCTGAAAGATATAGACGTAGTGAAGGGCCATATGCACCCCAATGTTCATAGCAGCATTGTCCACAATAGCTAAACTGTGGAAAGAGCTAAGATGCCTTTCAACAGATGACTGGATTAAGAAGATGTGGTCCAACCACAGATAAAGGACTGGTATCCAAGATCTACAAAGAACTTCTCAAACTCAATACACGAGAAACAAATAAACAAATCATAAAATGGGCAGAAGATATGAACAGACACTTTTCCAATGAAGACATACAAATGGCTAACAGACACATGAAAAAATGTTCAAAATCATTAGCCATCAGGGAAATTCAAATCAAAACCACACTGAGATACCACCTTACGCCAGTTAGAATGGCAAAGATAGACAAGGCAAGAAACAACAATTGTTGGAGAGGATGTGGAGAAAGGGGATCCCTCCTACATTGTTGGTGGGAATGCAAGTTGGTACAGCCACTCTGGAAAACAGTGTGGAGGTCCCTTAAAAAGTTAAAAATTGAACTACCCTATGACCCAGCCATTGCACTACTGGGTGTTTACCCCAAAGATACAGACGTAGTAAAGAGAAGGGCCATATGCACCCCAATGTTCATAGCTGCATTGTCCACAATAGCCAAATCATGGAAGGAGCCGAGATGCCCTTCAACAGATGACTGGATTAAGAAGCTGTGGTCCATATATACAATGGAATATTACTCAGCTATCAGAAAGAACGAATTCTCAACATTTGCTGCAACATGGACGGCACTGGAGGAGATAATGCTAAGTGAAATAAGTCAAGCAGAGAAAGACAATTATCATATGATTTCTCTCATCTATGGAACATAAGAACTAGGANTTATGCTAAGTGAAACAAGTCAAGTAGAGAAAGGCAATTAACATATGGTTTCACTGATTTATGGAACATAAGAAATAGCAGGGAGATCAGTAGGAGAAGGAAGGGAATAATGAAGGGGGAGTAAACGGAAGGGGAAATGAAGCATGAGAGACTATGGACTCTGGGAAACAAACTGAGGGCTCCAGAGGGGAGGGCGGTGGGGGATTGGAATAGGCCGGTGATGGGTATTACGGAAGGCACATATCGCATGGAGCACTGGGTGTTATACTCAAATAATGAATCATGGAACACTACATCAAAAACTAAGGATGTACTGTATGGTGACTAACATAACATAATAAAAAATGATTATTTTTTTCTGTGATGATTTTCTTTTTTATTTTTTTAAATAGTAATATTTTTTATTATATTATGTTAGTCCCATACAGTACATCCCGGGTTTTTGATGTAAAGTTCCATGATTCATTAGTTGCGTATAACACCCAGCGCACCGTGCAATACGTGCCCTCCTTACTACCCATCACCAGCCTATCCCATTCCCCCACCCCCTCCCCTCTGAAGCCCTCAGTTTGTTTCCCAGAGTCGTCTCTCATGCTTCATCCCCCCTTCTGATTACCCCCCTTTCTTTATCCCTTTCTTCTCCTACTGATCTTCCTACTTCTTATGTTCCATAAATGAGTAAAACCATATGATAATTGTCTTGCTCTGCTTGAGTTATTTCACTTAGCATTATCTCCTCCAGTGCCATCCATCTTTCAGCAAATAACATAATAAAAAATTATTATTAAAAAAATTTGTGGGATGCAGTTAAAGCAGTATTTAGAAACTTATACACTAAATGTCTGTATTAGAAAAAAAGAATGACCTCAATAATCTCAGAATCCATTTTAAGAATATGGAAAGAAGAGCATATGAATGTAAAGTAAATAGAAGAAAGGAAATAATAAAGATCAGAGCAGGATGCAATAAAATAGAAAAACTAAAATAGATCCATGAACTCAAAGCTTATCATTTGAGAAGATCAGTAAAATTGATAGAACTCTAACCAGAATGATCAGGAGAAAAAAAAAAAGAAGGCAAAAATTTATGGTATCAGGAAAGAGAGAGGTGACTACAGATTTTACAGATATTAAAAGGATAATCAAAGGATTTTGAGAACAACTTTGTCAGCAAATTTGACAACTTAGAAAAAATAACCAAATTCCTTGAAAGACATTACCAAGGTTCACTCAAGAAGAAGTCTCAATAGCTTTATATCTATTGAATAGTTTAGTTTGTATCTGAACATGTTCCCAGAAAGACAACGTTAATCCCAGATGGCTTCACTAGTGAAGTTTATGTAACATTAAAGGATGAGATTGTACCAATACATATGTTTCTGAGAATTGAAGACAGACTCAAATATTTATAATGCCTCTTTGTTGTTACCTGTATCAGTAGGTAGCCAAATTGGGAAGTGTCAAATTATTTTAATTTAATAAATGAAGAAATGATAGAAGTAGAACAGAACGTTATAACATCAACATTTGCACCTGATACTGAATAGATAGAGGTATTAAACATAAGCAGTGGGTGAGATCAGACACACGCGAAAGATTCAGCCAGACGTGATGTGTTTCTTCTAATCTTGCCAAATGCTACCTGCAGTCTTGCCAAAAGGATTGAACCTGAATCTGATACAGCCTCTAAATCCAGCTGCCAATTTGCAATAAATATAGGGAAATGTGCAGAAGTTCAGAAATAACATGGAGTCAACAAAATCCAGATTGTGGAAAACTGTAAGTAGGATGAACAAGATTCTTAAATAGATAAATTTTAAGGAAATGAAGGGATTGTGGTTGGTTGAGAATCTATAGATTAGGAGAGACTTAAAAGACATCAATATTTTTAGACAGGCCAGATTGAACTATAGTGTCTAAGAATGTACACATGGGTGTTAAAACTAAAGGAACTGATTATTATAAACATTAGAATAATGAATAGTTGTGGTGGGAGGGACAAGGGCTGTGGTTAGATGAATGTCTGGGGTGATAGCAAAGTTCCACTTTTTGACCTGGAAAGTGTTCACCTTATAATAATTCATTAAGCCATACATTGGATTTGTGTGGTTTTCTCTATTTGTGTTTTAGTTTACAATTAAAATGCTTTTTAAAATTTTTTATTATTTTTTTATAATATTTTTATTATATTATGTTAGTCACCATACAGTACATCCCTAGTTTTTGATGTAAAGTTCCATGATTCATTACTTGCGTATAACACCCAGTGCACCATTCAATACGTGCCCTCCTTAATACCTATCACCAGCCTATCCCATTCCCCCACCATCCCCCCCCCCGAACCCATGCTTTTTAAAAACTTACCAGAACAGATGAATAGCAGATTGGATATAGCCAAAGAATAAATTAGAAATCTGCAAACTAATATCAAGGAAAATAACTCACAACATACAACAGAAATACAGATAGAAATTATTAGAGAATTACTAGAAAATACAGAGGACATTTAGAGGATCTAATACCTGCTTAGTAGGAAATAAAAATGACAATGGATAGCTAGAAATAATTGAAAAGCATAATTCCTGTGCTATAAATTTCAGTCTGAAAGGGCCCCCTGACTGTCAGACAAAATAACTATATCTGTCCATCCATTCATCTATCCATCTGTACACATATACATACACACAAATGTATCCACATACACATATAAATGTACAGGTCTTACATATACATGTAAATCAAATCACATTATATATATTTTTGTGAGACTTGTTTTTTTCACCTTTGTACTAAATTTTCAGAATATTTTTTTAAATGATGTTTTTTATCCTAACCCAGCGTGGCATGTTTTTGTCTTCTGTGCAGTCTATCTTGTGCTTACTTTTCCTAAATATCTATCTATGCTCTATGTTGTGACCATTCTCCAAATATCTGGACTCTGAACCTTGAGCATATTTACTTGAATAACATTGGTCTGAATCAGCCTGTCATATTCAAGCAATATTTATTGACACCCTACCCCAGACCTTCCCTGTATTAGGACCTTGGAATAGAAAGATAAATGGCCTATGATCTTTTACCCTGAAGAGTGGTAGAAGAAATAGATGAATAAATTGATTTAAAAAAACTACTCAAGTTGAAAATTTTGTCCACACAAAAACCTGCACATGGATATTTATAGAAATTTTATTCGTAATTGCTATAACTTGGAAGCAACCAGGATGTCCTTTAATAGCTGAATAGATTCATGAACTGTGGTATACTTGGGGTAAGTATAACGTAATGTATGGACTTGTCAAATCACTATGTTGTACACCTTAAATCAACGTTGTATGTCAACTATACTCAAAATTTTAATGAAAATAATATGTATTCTGAAAAATCTTCCAGTAGGCCAAAATAAAAACATATAATCTTAAACAAACAAACTGTGGTACAGGTAATGGAATTATTCAGCACTAAGAAGAAATGAGCTATCAAACCATGAAAAGACAAGGAAAAGCCTTAAGTGCATATTACTGAGTGAGAAGAGCCAATATGAAAACACTACATACTGACTGATTCCAACTATATGACATTATTAAAAAGGCAAAACTATGGAGACAGTAAAAAAAAAAGATCAATGGTGGTTAGTGGTTTGGCGGGAGGGAGAGATGAATAGGCAGAGCACAGAGGATTTAAGACAGTGAAACTACTCTTACACAATAATGATGGATACATGTCATTATGCATTTATCCAAACCCATGGAATATACAGCACCAACAGTGAACCCTGATGTAAACTGTGGACTTTGAAAGATAATGATGTATAAATGTAGGTCCATCAGTTGTAATGAATGTACCACTCTAGTGGGGGCTTTGATAATGGGGGAGGCTAGGCATGTGGAGGAAGGAAATATATCGGAAATCTCTACCTTCCTCTTAATTTTGCTGTGAAGCTAAAACTGTTATTAAAAAGTATTTATTTTAAAAACTATGCAGGTGTGGAATTACAATCTAAAACAAAACCCAACTGTATTATGTCCATTTGTTCCTCCTTATCATAAACCCCTTCAATCTACTTTATTTGATTTTGTCTGTGACCAGTATCTTCAAGAATGACAAATTCCATATTCATCTGTGAAGATGAGTTTGGCTACTATAAATACCATGTTCAATATGCAAATGTGACTAATTCACACACACACCCTACTCTGTCCCCACTCAATTGCACAATGACATGATCTTGGTATAGTCTTTCTTAGGCTGGTTCTCATTCTTACTAGAATATCTTTTGGGATTTCAAAATGAGCCTATTACAGTTTGCATTGCCTTTCTGAATGTTTTGAATAATCATGTTCTTTTGGGTTTTCTTTCTTGACATTATGCTAGATCTGTTCTTTCTGCCTTACATCTGGCATGTTTTATATTTTAAAGAATAGCATTAAAAATCTTTATGAGAGCAGATTAAATTACATAGCATAAAAACAGTGTACATTTACATTGAACTCTATATGTCATCAATCTAAGCACAGGCTTATATCTTACAAGAAAGTGTGTTATAGAAGGATCCTAAAGTTGTTCAAGCATAGTGCTTTGATTTATGGGGAAAATATCATTTATAGAAACAACCCACTGTGCAATCCTAAAGTGCTGGAGCCTGGAAACTCATTGCTTAGCAACCACATACTAACTCTGTCCATTTTCTAGGCAATGTTCTCTAATTTCCAGTCTTTTTTTTTTAGTATAGTTAATACACAATGTTGCATTAGTTTCAGGTGTGCAACATAGTAATTGAACAACTCTGTACCTTATGCTGTGCTCACCACAAGTGTAGCTACTATCTGTCACCATGCAATTCTATTAAAATACCATATATTCTTTATGCATTGCCTTTAATTTCCATGATTTATCCATTTTATAATGGAAGCCTATTGTATCTCCCCCTCCCCTTCACCCATTTTGCCTCTCCCCCCCAGCCTCCTTCCCTCTGGCAACCATCAGTTTGTTCTCTGTATTTATAGTTCTGATTCTGCTTTTTGTTTATTCTCCAGTCCATTTTGAATGCCTTGGTGTTTCATCTTTTTGAGTCATAGACATTTTAATGTTTTAGCAAAGACTGCTGCTTCTTTTTTGTGATTACCTCCCATAAGGTTCATATATCAAGGGATGTGTGCATTCCTAATTGCTTTTGTTTCCTTATAGTCTCTTTATCACAATACTGATTTTCTGCTGTTGAACACACATCGGTGGGATCGATATATTGAATCCATAACAAGTGTGTCTTTTTTATTATTTTTCCTTCCAAGATTTTATTTAAATTTAAATTAGTTAACATATAATGTAATATTGGTTTCAGGAGTAGAATTTAATGATTCATCACTTACATACTACACTCAGTGCTCATCTTAACAAGTGCACTCCTTAATGTCCATCACCCATTTAGCTTATCCCCTCACTAACCTCCCCTCCAGCAACACTTAGTTTGTTCTCTATAGTTAAGAGTCTCTTGTGGTTTGCCTTCCTCTCTGTTTTTATCTTATTTTTCTTTCTCTTCCCCTATGTTCATCTGTTTTGTTTCTTAAATTCCTCATATGAGTGAAATCATATATTTGTCTTTCTCTGACTGACTTATTTGACTTAGCATAATACACTCCAGCTCCATCCATGTCATTGCAAATGGCAGGATTTCATTTTTTGATAGCTGAGTAATATTCCATAGTGTGTGTGTGTGTGTGTGTGTGTGTGTGTGTGATGAATGAAACATTCATCAGTTGATGGACATTTGGGCTCTGTCCACATATTGTTGAGTGTGCTGTTACAAACATTGGGGTGCATGTAATCCTTCGAATCACCATTTTTGTATCTTTGTACAATACCTAGTAGTGCAATTGATGGGTCATAGGGTTGTTCTATTTTTAACTTTTTGTGGAACCTCCATATTGTTTTTGCAGAGTGGCTGCACCAGTTTGCATTCCCTAACAGTGTAAGAGAGTTCCCCTTTCTCCACATCCTACCAATATCTCTTGTTTCCTGAGTTGTTAATTTTAGCCATTCTGACAGGTATCTCATTGTGGTTTTGATTTGTATTTTCCTAACAATCAGCGATGTTGAGCATTTTTTCATGTGTCTGTTAGCTATTTGTATGTCTTCTTTGGAGAAATGTCTATTTAGGTCCTCTTCCCGCTTCTTAAAAAGATTTTATTTATTTATTTGAGAGAGTGAATGAGAGAGAGAACAAGCAAGGGGGAGTGGCAGAGGTGGAGGGAGAAGCAGGCTCCTCACTGAGCAAGGAGCCTGATGCGGGGCTCCATCTCAGGACCCTGGGGTCATGACCTGAGCAGAAGGCAGATGCTTAACTGACTGAACACCCCATCCCCTGCCCATTTTTAACCATATTATTTGTTTTTATGGTATCAAGTGACTTTAAAATTTTTGCATCCAACCCACAGTTAGAAATACATTTTATGGGATGCCTGGGTGGCTTAGTCAATTGAGCAGCCAACTCTTGGTTTTGGCTCAGGTCTGTTGTCTTGGGGTCCTGGGATAGAGCCCCACAGTGGACTCCGTGCTCGTTGAGGAGTCAGCTCATAAATTCTCTCTCTCCCTCTCCCCTCCTCTCTCAAATAAATATATCTTAAAAAAAGAAACATATTTTACACTGCAACCCAATATACACATATATAAAAAATATGTATGTATGTGTATATCTACAAAAACATACACAGATACACCCAGAGATATACTGAAACAAATATAAATGAATAAAACAAGTATAAAGTAATAAAACAATACTTATTCTATACATTGCACTCTTGTGTTTTTTATGGTTTGTATTATTTATTTATTTTCCTTATTTTTAAAATTACATTGTTAGTCACCAGACAGTACTTCCTTAGTTTTTGATGTAGTGTTCCATGATTCATTGTTTGTGTATAATACCCAGTGCTCATTGCAATACGTTCCCTCCTTAATACCCATCACCGGGCTAACGCATCCTCCCACTCCCCTTCCCCTCAGTTTGTTTCCCAGAGTCTGTAGTCTTTCATGGTTTGTCTCCCCTTCTGACTCTCCCCCTTCAGTTTTCCCTTCCTTCTCCTAATGTCCTCCATGCTAGTCCTTATTGTTCCACCTATAAGTGAAACCATATGGTGATTGTCTTTCTCTGCTTTTTCACTTAGCATAATCCCCTCCACTTCCATCCATGTTGATGCAACTGTTGGTTATTCATCCTTTCTGACTAATTTTCCATTGTATATATGGACCACATCTTCTCTATCCATTTGTCTGTTGAAGGGCATCTTGGCTCTTCCCACAGTTTGGCTATTGTGGACATTGCTGCTGTGAACACTGGGGTGCATGTGGTCCTTCTTTTCACTGCATCTGTATCTTTGGGATAAATACCCAGTAGTGCAATTGCTGGGTCATAGGGTAGCTCTGTTTTGAACTTTCTGAGGAACCTCCATACTGTTTTCCAAAGTGGCTGTACCAACTTGCATTCCCACCAACAGTGTAAGAGGGTTCCCCTTTCTCCACATCCTCTCCAACATTTGTTGTTTCCTGCCTTGTTAATTTTTGCCATTCTAACTGGTGTAACGTGGTATCTCAGTGTGGTTTTGATTTGAATTTCCCTGATGGCTAATGATTTTGAACATTTTTTCATGTGTCTGTTAGCCATTCGTATGTCTTCTTTGGAGAAGTGTCCGTTCATGTCTTCTGCTCATTTTTTGACTTATTTGTTTTTTGGGTGTTGAATTTGAGAAGTTCTTTATAGATCTTAGGTACCAGCTCTTCATCTGTAATGTCATTTGCAAATATCTTCTCCCATTCTGTGGGCTGCCTCTTAGTTTTGTTGACTATTTCCTTTGCTGTGCAGAAGCTTTTTATCTTGAAGTCACAAAAGTTCATTTTTGCTTTTGTTTCCCTTGCCTTTGGGGACGTGTCTTGAAAGAAATTGCTGTGGCTGATGTCGAAGAGGTTACTGCCTATGTTCTCCTTTAGGATTTTGATGGATTCCTGTTTCCTTTTTATCTATTTATATTTTTCTGGTTTATTTTAAAGTAGTTGCTTATCCCAAGCCTCTAGGTAGATTTTATGACTGACTAATAGAATGCCATCCACAGTGTAAAGAGTACTGGGTTGCAGAGTGCTGTTAATTACACTGTTTAATTATAGTAAAAACCTTTGACAGGTAAAAGAAATGTGGCTTTGGCAGAAAAATCTTTCTTCAAGGCCACATAGTGATTACATTATGAATCCAACCCTTCCAGCTCTGCCTAAGTCTCATGTTCTTGTTTTTCCTCCATTCTACCCACTATCTCCAGCTGAAGGGAAAATAACTTTATATTATGGCTTATTTGTGCAAGAAAATACCAGGAAAATACTTAGAGTTGTACATTTAAAATTAATTTTATGATGGTTAAGGTTAAATAGGAGAAATATATTAGTTTATGGCTTTCTATCCAATTGCTTTTCTGAGTAAATGAACTTAAGTCCTAATGTTTCAAAATTGAGGTTTTTCAAAGTGATTTTTATTATCTTGCTGTAATAGGAGTAACCACATTCATTTAATTCATTTCATCTCATATTCAGAAACTAGAAAATAATGAATTTTTCCATTGGCTTATGTTAACTAGAATCTTGTGTTTAGGTGAGATATATTATCATTATTCATACCCATGACCATCAAAATAATGACAATTACTGACAGTTTGCCCATAGCTTTTTTTCTCGGACATTTTATAAATTGAACTTTCCATTGTGTCTATGTGTAGCCACCAAATACTAGAATCTCGGATATTTAGAATCTAAACAATAAAGTCATATGCATAACTGATATGAATATATAATTTAATGTGGATGTTTATGTGATCATATTTTATTCAATGACAATGAAAAATGACAATTTAAAGTGGGAATGAAAATTAAAAGCAACTTTTATAAATGGGATTTTAGTGTTATCTGAAAGTTTTCTTTTTTATTACTATTGGCAACTGATAAGCTCACTGTACATTTCATCCATTATTTGAGCACCTACTCTTTGCAGATAATTTACATGTAGTCCTTGCCTTCAGGAAGCCCATAGTCCTTCTAGAAAGACCAGTACACAGAAAATAGTGCTGTGTGATAAAAGCTGTAAAAGAGGTATGAGGTAAGGACTCTAGAAAGTAGAGGTGGGGGGGAATTTTACTGTGTCTGGAGGCAATAAAAAAAGGATGCCAAAAGGAGCAGAATCATGAACTATCTCATTAATAATTAGAATTCTCACTAGTAGAGAAAATGGGACGTTTTCCAAGCAGAAGGACCATGAGGCTGTGAAAGTACATGGGTGTTCAGAAGATTGTAGATGGTTTTGTGTAGCATAATTTTTGATATGTGGAGGGAATACAAAATTCTTTGTACTATTTAGGTTTCCTATTTTTCAGGAATAGACTTTCTCAGTTACTATTGTAAGTAATGTTAGTTTATTAGACAGGAGCAGTAAAATCTTAAGTGCTTAGGCCTCAAAAAAATTGGAAGTTGGGTATTGGTTTGAATCCAGAGTGGTTCTGTGAATGCCAATGGCTTTAAATGTTGGAGTTCCTTAAGGCTCAGTCCTATACCCCTTTTCTTCTCTTTACACTCTTCCTAAGTTATACCCACAGCTTCAGTTATCTATCTGCCAGTGTCTACCAAAAATGTATTTCTGGCCTTGACTTCTCTTCTGACATTCAGACCTATTTATCCAGCTGCCTACTTGCCACTTCTAAATATAATAAGCATAATCTTATAGTCTGATAATTCCAATAACTTAAGTCTAATTCTGATGTTTAATGTTGTACTACTGGTTTTACTCCAGTACCTCAGGTGCTGGGATATCTGGCTATGTTGCTTACTGTTTTGAAATTTTATTTATAATGGTACTTTGAGGTCAAAGGTAGAAGAGGCTTCCTCTGGAGAGAATTTGCATTTACTTATGCTAGCTCTAGGCATACTAGCCTGGAACCACTTTTAACAGAAATAAAATTGAGGTTTTTTTGGACTACACCAGGATGCACATTGAACATCAAATTCACAGAAAGGCAATGAAGTGGTGATTACAGCCTTCAGGGAAAAGGTCCCCTACTCCATCTGCTTTAGTGGCAGACCATCTCCTCAGTCCCATGGATTAACGTGATTTACTCTACTTTCTCTTTATCCAGAGTGTAGACTTTTGAGGTCCCAGTTTAATGTGGGAGTACCTCCCATTAGACTCTTCACTTGGGTGAGCTTTCACATGTATGTCTAGACTAAACAGGCTGTCAAAGTTGTGGTTTTGCCTAGATTAGCAATTGCCCTTAGGGGAAATGCAGTTTAGGCTGCTTAGCTTCTTTTTTACTTTCTTTCAAAATTTGGCTTAATAATTCTTTATCATATTGTTGGCTCTTTGATGCTTTTAAGCTTTGAAATATTTTATGCAGTAATTTTAGATATTTTCAGCATGAAGATTTAAATAACTCAGCCTGGAATAACTGGAATTGGAAACCTTCCTATTTATCTTCTCCCTGGGATTATCTCAAGGCACCTCAAACCTGGCACTTCCAAAACAAGACTCCCAGCCTCTTCTGCTCTTCTAATTGGGTCTTTCTCCATTGCATATCAACTTATCCATGCATATGAAAAAAAAAGTGAAGTTGGACTCTTACCTAATACAACATATAAAAATAAATTCAAAATGGAGCAAAGACCGAAATCTAAAAGTCAAACTTTATAACCCTTAGAGAAAACCAAGGGAAATTTTCATGATCTCAGATTTCTCAGTGAATTCTAAGATCTGACACCAAAAGCACAGAAATAAAAAGAAAAATACATACATTGTACATCATCAACATCAAAATTTTTGTTAACACTGAGACCGTAAAATATGAATTCTACATTTTAAATGGGGGACTTACATGTTATGTGAAAATATATATCAGTAAAATTGTTGCAGAAAAGTAGAAGGGTTGGGACACCTGGGTAGCTCAGTCTGGTTAAGCATCTGAATTTGGGTCAGCTCATGATCCAAAGGTCCTGGGATCCAGTCCTGTATCACCTCCTTGCTCAACGGGGAGCTGGCTTCTCCCTCTGTCTGCTCTGCCTGCCACTCCCCCTGCTTGTGCTCTCTCTCTGACAAATAAATAAAATCTTTAAAAAAAAAAAAAGAAAAATCCATGTGAACTCATCATCTAGATTTCGATGTTTTTGCTACTACACATCTTTTTTTTAATTTAAATAATATTTTTTATTATATTATGTTAGTCACCATACAGTACATCCCTAGTTTTTGATGTAAAGTTCGATGATTCATTGCTTGTGTATAACACCCAGTGCACCATGCAATATAACACCGTGCCCTCCTTACTACCCATCACCAGCCCATCCCATTCCCCCACCCCCCTACCCTCTGAAGCCTTCAGTTTGTTTCCCAGAGTCCATAGTCTCTCATGCTTCATTCCCCCTTCTGATTACCCCCCCTTTATTTATCCCTTTCTTCTCCTACCGATCTTCCTACTTCTTATGTTCCATAGATGAGAGAAACCATATGATAATTGTCTTTCTCTGCTTGACTTTTTTCACTTAGCATTATCTCCTCCAGTGCCGTCCATGTTGCAGCAAATGTTGAGAATTCGTTCTTTCTGATAGCTGAGTAATATTCCATTGTATATATGGACCACATCTTCTTAATCCAGTCATCTGTTGAAGGGCATCTCGGCTCCTTCCACAATTTAGCTATTGTGGACAATGCTGCTATGAACATTGGGGTGCATATGGCCCTTCTCTGCACTACATCTGTATCTTTGGGGTAAATACCGAGTAGTGCAATGGCTGGGTCATAGGGTAGCTCAATTTTTAACTTTTTAAGGGACCTCCACACTGTTTCCCAGAGTGGCTGTACCAACTTGCATTCCCACCAATAGTGTAGGAGGGATCCCCTTTCTCCACATCCTCTCCAATATTTGTTGTTTCCTGCCTTGTCAATTTTTGCCATTCTAACTATTGTAAGGTGGTATCTCAATGTGGTTTTGATTTGAATTTCCCTGATGGCTAATGATTTTGAACATTTTTTCATGTGTCTGTTAGCCATTTGTATGTCTTCATTGGAAAAGTGTCTGTTCATGTCTTCTGCCCATTTTATGATTTGTTTATTTGTTTCTCGTGTATTGAGTTTGAGAAGTTCTTTGTAGATCTTGGATACCAGTCCTTTATCTGTGGTGTCCTTTGCAAATATATTCTCCCATTCCGTGGGCTGCCTCTTAGTTTTTTTGACTGTTTCCTTGGCTCTGCAGAAGCTTTTTATCTTGATGAAGTCCCANTGTGCAGAAGCTCTTTATCCTGATAAAGTCCCATAAGTTCATTTTATCTTTTATTTCTCTTGCCTTTGGAGATGTGTCGTGAAAAAGGTTGCTCTGGCCGATGTCATAGAAGTTGTTGCCTATGTTCTCCTCTAGAATTTTGATGGATTCCTGTCTCACATTGAGGTCTTTCATCCATTTGGAGTTTATTTTTGTGTATGGTGTGAGAGAGTGGTCAAGTTTCATTCTTTTGCATGTAGCTGTCCAATTTTCCCAGCACCATTTATTGAAGAGACTGTCTTTTTTCCACCGGATGTTTTTTCCTGCTTTATCAAAGATTAGTTGCCCGAAGACCCGAGGGTCTATTTCTGGGTTCTCTGTTCTGTTCCATTGGTCTATGTGTCTGTTTTTGTGCCAGTACCATGCTGTCTTTGTGATCACAGCTTTGTAGTATAGCTTGAAATCCAGCAACGTGATGTCCCCGGCTTTGTTTTTCCTTTTCAACAATTCCTTGGCGATTCAGGGCCTTTTCTGGTTCCACACAAATTTAAGGGCTGTTTGTTCCAGTTCTTTGAAAAATGTCATTGGTATTTTGATCGGGATGGCATTGAAAGTGTAGATTGCTCTGGGTAGCATAGACATTTTAACTATGTTAATTCTTCCAGTCCATGAGCATGGAATATTTTTCCAACGTTTTGTGTCTTATTCAATGTCTTTCAAGAGTGTGATGTAGTTTCTAGAATATAGATCCTTTACGTCTCTGGTTAAGTTAATTCTGAGATAATGTATGATTTTTGGTGCTATTGGTTTCATTCATTTATGGACCATAAGAAGTAGGAAGATTGGTAGGAGAAGAAAGGGAAGAAGGAAGGGGTGTAAACCGAAGGGGGAATGAACCATGAGAGACTATGGACTCTGGGAAACAAACTGAGGGCTTCACAGGGGAGGGGTTGGAGGAATGGGATAGGCCAGTGATGGGTATTAAGGCGGGCACATATTGCAGGGTGCACTGGGTGTTATACACAAGTAATGAATCGTGGAACTTTACATCAAAAAGTAGGGATGTACTGTATGGTGACTAACATAATAAAAAATTAATATAAAAAAAAGATAAGGAATCGCATAGGCCATAAGTGACTCTGTATTCCTGAAACAGCAAAAAGGGTTTGGCTTGTCATCTTTAGGATTTTTTTTTATATATCATTCTGTATTGATGTATACAACTGTTATTTTCACTTGTTAAAACATTCTCAGTAGAAGAAATATGCTTGTTCCGGTGATTAAATTAATCTGGAAGAGCCAGGTGACTTAAATAACCTCTGATACCTATAATAAAGACCCTAATTATAACTGTCTGACAGAGGAGTGACTGCTGCTAGTTTTTCTTTTAAGCAGATTCAGGTATGGAAGTTTTTTAGCAGTCTAATCAGTGCCACCTACGAAACTTATTTATATTTAATTAAGAGGGAGAGTTCTTAGCAATAAGGCTCTGAAACGTCACTTGTGCTCTGAAGTGCTGTTCATCATCCACATAGCTTTGTTCAGTTTAACATGTGCTGAGAAGGTGGAGGCCAGGTTACTTAAGAATCAACCAAAGAGCTATAAAGTATGGAATCTGTGATTAGGGGATGTGGAAGGCATATTTTTAAGGACTCAGTGAAGCAAATAGGATTGCTGAGCCATGTATGACTGTGAAGCAACAGCAGGAAACAAACCATTAGGTCTGCAGCAAAAAAAAAAAAATTGTGACTGGTCAATATTTCTTGAGCTCCTCCTTCTCTGAGGTCTGTGTTTTGCATTTGGGGAAAAGGGATAGGGTATAGAGAATGCACTTAAGTATAAAATACGGCTCCAGATTTCCAGATATTTACAGACCTTGGGGGAAGGAAAGGTTCACAGAGGAGAGGTGATAAAGGGCAACTAAAAATTCTACCTACTCCCTAATGTGTAATAAAGGCAGTGAGTACTACAGGTCTTGAAAGTTGGAGATAAATGAGGACAGTTCAGGAAGGATGGTCAAGAACAAAAAGTAAATTTAAAAGAGGAAGATCACTAGATCATTGGAGCATAACAGAAAGTGTTCCAGCCCAGAGAAAGTGGGCAGTCTCAGAATGTCAGGCATTGGTCTTAGGAATAAGACCAATATGGTGTGTCAATTTATTTAGCTATTTGTTCTCTCATTAAGTATTTTCAAACTCCTGTTTGCAAGAGTATATGCAGGATGTTGAGACCACACCTAATGTCTGTTAACATCGGTAGGTAGTTTTGGATATCAATTCCGATATAGGTTTCTTTATAAAGAATTTATTTTAATAACATTGCCAAAGTTACCAGAAATGTAAAGGGCAACCAAAATTTATTATATACAACTCATGGAAGGCAGTTTTATATAAGTCAGGTTTGAGAAGTGGGCATATAAAAATATCAGCCTGAGGGGCACCTGGGTGGCACAGCGGTTAAGCATCTGCCTTCGGCTCAGGGCGTGATCCCGGTGTTATGGGATCGAGCCCCACATCAGGCTCCTCTGCTAGGAGCCTGCTTCTTCCTCTCCCACTCCCCCTGCTTGTGTTCCCTCTCTTGCTGGCTGTCTCTATCTCTGTCAAATAAATAAATAAAATCTTAAAAAAATATATCAGCCTGAAACTTAAACATTGTTGACTATACGTATGTGTAGCCACCCCAAGTATTAACAGTTTAAAAAAAGGGGAGGGTTTACTGTAGCTTTTAATACCTTCTTCACTTGAAGCTACAGTTTCTTTTTTACATTCTCAAGAGAGCTCTGTGTTTTCTGTCCTTTGGCAATTCTATCATTATGCCTTTTCTTCTTTGAGAATGAGTGCACTCTAGTAGACACTAGGCTGGTTAGCTCATAGACCAGGAGCTCAACCTAAAACTTTCAGGCAACTAACTGGCAAACATATCCTGAAAAAGATAGAGTGTGGCTGGCATCTGTATAGACCCTGGTAACTTTCAGCCAATTTTTGCCATGCTCACATTTGTATATACAGACTCACAAACATTTATGCCCACAAATGTTAGTTTGGTTAACTTTTCTACGTTTTGCCATTATTTTAGTCTATAAATGAAAGTGTTATTTGGCTCTTTTTTCTGCATCATAGTGGTTATTTTTTCTAAAACAAACAAACACAGCTCCAAATCTTAAGAAGGATTGTATAACAGAAGGATTTTAAAGTTCCTGAAAGAATTTTGGCCAGAACCAGAAGCAGTACTAAATAAGCTATTGATGGTATTTTTCTAAATGCCAATAGCAAGATGTTTATGTAGGCACTTCATTAAAAAGGAAGTACAAACTACCAATAAATATGTGAAAACATGCCCAACCATACAGAGAAGTAAATACAAATTAAGAAGAGATATGAACTTTACTTATCAATTTGACAGAACTAAAACGATTGCCAATACCCAGTGTTTGATGTTGATGTAGATATAGCCATTTTGGAGTGCAATTTGACAATATCTATCAATCTTTAAAATGTGCACACCCTTCTACAATGCAGTTCCACTTCTAAGACTACGGCACAGATAAGCCTTCCCTGGTCACTAAGGTATCAGTGTAATAAAATCTGTGGAACCATCTTTGCTAATTGTAGAAGACAGGAATAACCAAAAAGTCTTCAGTAGGGACTAGTAAAAAGAATTATGGTGTATTCATTCATTTGATTAAGTTTAAAAAAAATCTCATATGCCCTCTTGGGAAGTTTTCCTCCCAGTCTTTTTTTTTCCCCCAAATGTGTAATTCCATTAAGGGCAGCACATGATATGATGAGCACTGAACTGATGAATCACTGAACATTATATCAAAAACCAATGATATACTATACCTTGGCTAACTGAATTTGAATTAAAAAATAAATCTGTAATTCCTTTTTCTTTCTCATTCTCTAAGACGTAGGTAATCTTTCAGTAAGCCCCATTATTTCTGTCCTCATAATATATTTTGAGTCAATTTCTGTCCATCTCTGCTTCTTTACTTACTGATTTGATTCCAGGGTGGGGAACTGTGTATGTAACCCTGGTCTAAATTTTAAAAGAGAAGAAAGGAGGAACTGGGATGTGTGTGGCATTTTCATTTTCTTTTCCCTTTGTTCGTCTCTCCACACTACAGGAACCATAACCTCTTTAAAATGCATGTGGGATCATTGTGTCCCTTCACTGGTCAGCCTTTCAGTGGTTCCCATTGCATTTAGAATAAATGCCAACCCCTGGCCATGATCCCTGCCTGCATCTCTATTTCCCTGTTCCATTTTTCAAAGCACCAAACGGTTTTCCACCTGGGGTCTTTGCTTTGGCTCATTCTTCTGCCTGGAGTGTTCATCCCTTGGCTCTTCCCTGTCTCTTCCTTATTATTTGGTTTCTACTTAAATGTTGCTTTCTCTGAGAGGCTTTCCCTAGCAGTTGACGAAATAGATCCCCTGGTTATTTGTTATCACACTACCATGTGGATTACATTCAATGACTTTTTCTGTTTATAATTAAGCTTTCATTGTTTCCCCCACTAATCTGTAAATTCCCTGAAGATAAACACTTGTTTTGTCTATCTTTGTATATTGCCTTACAGTGTACCTATGTGTACACATATATTCGTTCATTTTCCTAATAAATATTAATTAGGCCTAACATAAAAATACACAGTATCTATTAAATAAGTGAATAAATGTATTTCTATTGAACTTAACAAACATTATGACTTCTTTTTTACTTTTAAAATTTTCCCCCAAGTTTTTATTTAAATTCCAGCTAGTTAATGTGCAGTGCAATATTAGTTTCAGGTATAGAATTGAGTGATTCATCACTTACAAACAAAATAGAAAGCCCAGAAATGAACCCACTGCTATATGGGCAATTAATCTTTGACAAAGCAGGAAAGAATATCCAATGGAAAAGACAGTATCCTCAACATAATGGTGTTGGGAAAATTGGACAGCAACATGCGAAAGAGTGAAACTGGACCATTTTCTTACACCATCTACAAAAATAAACTCTAAATGGACTGAAGGCCTAAATGTGAGACAGGAAACCATTAAAATCCCAGAGGAGAACACAGGCAGTAAACTCTCTGATGTGGTCCATAGCAACTTCTTACTAGATATTTCTCTTGAGGTCAGGGAGGCAAAAGCAAAAATAAACTGTTGGGACTTCATCAAAATACAAAGCTTCTGCACAGCCAGGAAACAGTCAACAAAACTAAAAGGCAACCTTTCAAATGGGAGAATATATTTGCAAATGATACATCTGATATTTTGGATACTAAACCTTTAGTATCCAAAATATATAAAGAACTTATAAAACTGAACATTATGACTTCTCTGTAAATAATGGATGACTGAAATTTAATATGCAAAGCAATAAATCAGAAGTTAGTTTAGGAAGCTAGTCTAGGAAGGAAGTTTAAAAACATTTATTTTATAAACAAAAACTATCAGATAAGAAATAGATTTAAATGCTAATCCTGGAGTTTATTAAATTGATTATATAATTTTTTCTTTTGAGCATTGTTTTGGCTAATTTCAAACCTTGAAACAGTCATCCCAAAATGTTGGCTTAAAATGTTATCATTAATTTGTACTGAAGTAATGTTCATCTAATTTTTTTTGAGAGAGAGAGAGAGAGACAGTGGGGAAGGGGCAGAGGGAGAGGGTGAAAGTAAGAATATCATGCAGGCTCCATGCCTAGAGTGAAGCCCCACATGGGGCCCTATCTGATGACCCTGAGATAATGACCCGAGCCAAAATCAAGTCGGACACTCAACAGACTGAACCACCCAGGGGCCCCTCATTTAATTTTTACTGAATTTTAAGTTCATATAACCAACAGTAAGGTCTCTTTAAGATTAAAAAATAGAAGTTAAGATTGCAACTTATTGTGGTATAGCATTTATTGCTATCAATTAAGCAAATATTACTAAAGAATTTCTCCACTGAAAAATCCACAGAATAATATACCAGAAAATGACAACCCAAACTGATAATCTGTGTTCAATATAAGTTAAATATAAATACAGAAAACAGTTGGTTAACTTGTCAGAATCTCAACTCAATCTGAAATTTCTAAAGAGAGGTGTCAAAGGCCTGTATCCTTTTTAAAAATTATTCTTATTGAGATATAATTCATATACCACTAAGTCACCATTTATTTATTTATTTATAATATTTTTTTATTTTATTATGTTAGTCACCATACAGTACATCCCTGGTTTTTGATATAAAGTTCCATGATTCATTAGTTGCGTATAACACTCAGTGCACCATGCAATACGTGCCCTCCTTACTACCCATCATCAGCCTTTCCCATTCCCCCACCCCCCTCTCCTCTGAAGCCCTCAGTTTGTTTCTCAGAGTTCATAGTCTGTCATGCTTCATTCCCCCTTCTGATTACCCCCCTTTCTTTATCCCTTTCTTCCCCTACCGATCTTCCTAGTTCTTATGTTCCATAGATGAGTGAAACCCTATGATAATTGTCTTTCTCTACTTGACTTATTTCACTTAGCATTATCTCCTCAAAGTCACCCTTTTAAATATTTTATTTTTTAATTTTTAAATTCTATTATTATTTTTTAACATATAATGTTATTTTAGCTTCAGGTATACAATATAGTGATTCAACAGCTATACATTACTCAGTGCTCATCACGATAAGTGTACTCTTAATCCCCTTCCCCTATTTCACTTATTCCCCTTCCCTACCTCTCCTCTGGTAACCGTCAGTTTGTTCATTATATTTGATTCTGTTTTTTTTGTCTCTTTTTTTCTTTGTTCATTTGTTTTGTTTCTTAAATTCCATATATGTGTGAAATCATATGATATTTATCTTTCTCTGACTGACTTATTTCACTTAGCATTATACCCTCTAGATCCATCCATGTCATTGCAAATGGCAAGATCTGTTTTATCTCTTTTATTGCTAAATAATATTCCATTTATATATACGTGTGTGCATATAATATATATAATGATATTTAAAATGATATATATATAATTCCATTATATATATGATATATATATCTCCCATCTCCTTTATCCATTCGTTATCAATGGACACTTGGGTTTCTTCCATAATTTGGCTACTGTAAATAATGCTGCAATAAACATAGAGGTGCATATGTGTTTTTGAATCAGTGTTTTCATATTTTTTTGGTAAATACCCAGTGGTGGAGTTACTAGATCATGTGGTAATTCTATCTTTAACTTCTTGAGGAACCTCCCTTCTGTTTTCCACAGTGGCTGTACCACTTTGCATTAACACTAACAGTGCACTAGGGTTCCTTTTTCTCCACATCTTCAAAAACACTTGTTCTCCTGTTGTTGATTTTAGCCATTCTGACAGGTATGCAGTGATCTTTCATTGTCATTTTGATTTGCCTTTCCCTGATGATAAGTGAAGTTGAGCATCTCTTCATGTGTCTGTTAGCCATCTGTATGTCTTCTTTGGAGAAATATCTGTTCATGTCTTTTGCCCATTTTTAATTGGATTATTTGGGTTTTCTGTTGTTGAGTTGTGTAAGATATTTATATATTTGGATACTGACCCTTTATTGAATCTGTCATTTGTGAATACCTTCTTCTATTCAGTAGGTTGTATTTTAGTTTTGTTAGTTGTTTATTTGCTGTGCAGAAGATTTTTATTTTGATATTGTTCCAATAGTTTATTTTTGCTTGTTTCCCTTGCCTCAGGGGACATATCTAGAAAAATGTAGTTATGGCTGATATCAGAGAAATTACTGTCTGTGTTCTCTTCTAGGATTTTAAGGGTCTTGTGTTTAGGTCTTTAAAGTTTATTTTTGTATATGGTGTGAGAAAGTGGTCCACTTTCACTTGTTTGCATGATGCTGTCCAGTTTTCACAGCACAATTTGTTGAAGAGACTGTCTTTTTCTAATTACATATTCTTGCTTCCTTTGTCATAGATTAATTGACCATATATGCATGAATTTATTTCTGGCCTCTCTATTCTGTTCCATTGATCCATGTGTCTGTTTTTGTGCCAGTACATACTGTTTTGATTACTACACTTTGCAGTATATCTTGAAATCTGGGGTTGTGATACCTCCAGTTAGTTCTTCTTTTTCAAGGTTGGTTTGGCTATTTGGTGGTTCCATACAAATTTTATGATTATTTGTTCTAGTTCTGTGAAAAATGCTGTTGGTAGTTTGATAGGGATTGCGTTAAATCTGTAGATTGCTTTGCGTAGTACAGACATTTCAACAATATCTGTTCTTCCACTCTGTGAGCATGGATATTTTTCTTTTTGTGTCATCTTCAGTTTCTTTCATCAGTGTTTTTAGTTTTCAGAGGACAGACATTTCACTTCCTTGATTAAGTTTATTCCTAGGTATTTTATTTTTGGTGTGATTATAAATGGGATTGTTTTCTTAATTTCTCTTTCTGCTACTCCATTAGTGTATAGAAATGCAACATATTTCTGTATATTGATTTTGTATCCTGTCACCTTACTGAATTTATTTATCAATTTTAGTAGTTTTTGGGTAAAGTCTTAAGAGGTTTCTACTTATAGTATCATGTCATCCATAAATAGTGATGGTTTTACTTCTTCCTTGCCAATTTGGATGCCTTTTGTTGTTGTTGTTGTTGTTGTTGTTGTTGTTGTCTAATTGCTGTCCCTAGGATGTCCGGTACTATGTTAAATAAAAGTGGTGAGAGTGGACCTTTTTGTCTTGTTCCTGATCTTAGGGGAAAAGCTCTCAGGTTTTCCCCATTGAGTATGATGTTAGCTGTGGGTTTTTATATAAGACCTTTAATATGTTGAGGTGTGTTCTCTCTAAACCTATTTTGTTGAGGATTTTTGTCATGAATTGAAATTTCTCAAATGCTTTTCTATATCTGTTGAAATGGTTTTTGTCCTTACTCTTGTTGATGTGGTGTATGACATTGATTGAGTTGTGAATATTGAACCAATCTTCCATCTTAGGAATAAATCCCATATGGCTGTGGTGAATGATTTTTTAACGCATCGTTGGATTCAGTTTGCTAATATTTTGTTGAAGATTTTTGCATCTGTGTTCATTAGGGATATTGGCCTGTAGTTCTCTCTCTCTCTCCTTTTTTTTTTTTTTTTTTGTAGTGTCTTTACTGGCTTTGGTATCAGGGTAATGCTGGCCTCATAGAATGAATTTGGAAGCTTTCCTTCTTCTTCTGTTTTTTTTGAATAGTTGGAGAAGAGGTATTAACTCTTCTTTAAATGTTTGGCACAATTCACCTAAAATGCCATGTGGTCCTGGACTTTGTTTGTTGGGAGTTTTGGGGTTATTAATTCAGTTTCATTGCTGGTAATTTATATGTTCAAATTTTCAATTTCTTCCTGATTAAGCTTTGGGAGGTTATATGCTTCTAGGAATTTATCCATTTCTTCTAGTTTTCTCAGTTTGTTGGCATATAATTTTTCGTAATATTCTCTTATAATTTCTGTGGTGTCGGTTGTTGTTTCTCCTCTTTCATTGCTTATTTTGTTTTGAGTCCTCTCTCTCCTTTTTGTTAAGTCTGGCTAAAAGTTTGTTAATTTTGTTGATCTTTTCAAAGAACCAGCTCCTGGGTTCATTAATCTGTTCTAGTGGGGGTTTTTTAGTTTCTATTTTATTTCTTTTTTTAAATTATTGTCTTTTTTCAAGCTTTTATTTAAATTCTAGCTAGTTAACATATATGGTAAAATTGGTTTCAGATGTAGAAATTAGTGATTTATCACTTACATATCTCAGTGCTCTTTACAACAAGTGTCTTCTTTAATACACATCACCCATTTAGCCCATCCCCCACCCACCTCCCTCCATCTACCCTCAGGTTGTTCTCTGTAGTTAAGCGTTTCTTATGGTTTGCTTCCCTCTCTCTCTTTCTCTTCCCATATATTCATCTGTTTCTGATAAAGGGTTAGCATCCAAAATCCATAAAGAGCTTATCAAATTCAACACCCAAATATAAGTAATCCAGTTAACAAATGGGCAGAAGACATGAACAGACATTTTTCTGAAGAAGACATGCAGATGGCTAACAGACACATGAAAAGATGCTCAACATCACTCACCATCAAGGAAATAGAAGTCAAAACCGTGGTAAGATACCACCTCACACCTGTCAGAATGGCTAAATTAACAAACCAGGAAACAACAGGTGTTGGCAAGGATGTGGAGAAAGGGGAGTCCTCTTACGCTGTTGGTGGGAATGCAAACTGGTGCAGCCACTCTGCAAAACAGTATGGAGGTTCCTCAAACAGTTAAAAATAGAACTACACTATGATTCAGCAATTGCACTACTAGGTATTTACCCAGAGGATACAAAAATACAGATTTGAAGGGGCACATGCCTCCTGATGTTTATAGCGGTATTATCGACAATAGCCAAACTATGGACAGAGCCCATATGTCCATTGACTGATGAATGGATAAAGAAGATGTGGTACTATATACAATGGACTATTACTCTGCCACCAAACAGAATGAAATCTTGCCATTTGCAACATCGTGGATGGAGCCAGAGAGTATTATGCTAAACGAAATAAGTCAGAGAAAGACAAATACCATATGATTTCACTCATATGTGGGATTTCAGAAACAAAATAGATGAACTATTTCATTTATTACTTTTTTTTCTATTTCATTTATTTCTGCTCTAATCTTTATTGTTTCCTTCCTTCTACTGGTTTTGGGTTTTGTTTATTCTTCTTTTTCTAGCTCCTTTATGTGTAAGGTTAGGTTGTTTACTTGAAATCTTACTTCTTGAGTTAAGCCTGTATTGCTATAAACTTCCCTATTAGAACAGCTTTTGCTGCATCCTCAAGATTTTGAACTGTTATGTTTTCATTTTCATTTGTCTTCGTGTATTTTTAAATTTCCTCTTTGATTTCTCAGTTGACTCATTCATTGTTTAGTAGCATGTTATTTAACCTCCATGTGTTTGTGGTCTTTCCAGTTTTTTTCTTGTGGTTTTATAGCATCAGAAAGGAGGTATGGTATGACTTTAGTCTTTTTCAATTTGTTTAGACTTGTTTTGTGGCCTAACATGTGATCTGTTCTGGAAAACATTCCATGTGTACTTGAAAGAATGTATATTCCACTATTTTAGGATAGAATGTTTTGATGTATCTATTAGATCCATCTCCAGCGTGTCATTCAAAGTCGCTGTTCCTTGCTGATTTTCTCTTTGGATGATGTATCCATTGGTGTAAGTGGGGTGTTAAAGTCCCCTACTATTATTGTATTACATTGATTATTTCCTTTATGTTTGTTATTAGCTGAGTTTGGGTGCTCTATGTAGTGTGCATAAAGATTTACAATTGTTATATCTTCTTATTGGATTGTTCCCTGTATGATTATTTAGTGTCCTTCTTTGTTTCTTGTTAAGTCTTTGTTTTAAAGTCTATTTTGTTGGGGCGCCTGGGTGGTTCAGTTGTTAAGCGTCTGCCTTTCGCTCAGGACATGATCCCAGCGTTCTGGGATTAAGCCCCACATCAGGCTCCTCTGCTGGGAGCCTGCTTCTTCCTCTCCCACTCCCCCTGCTTGTGTTTCCTCTCTCGCTGGCTGTCTCTCTCTGTCAAATAAATAAATAAAATCTTTTAAAAGAAGTCTATTTTGTCTGATATAAATATCGCTACCCCAGCTTTTTTTTAACTTCATTTGCATGATAAATGCTTTCCATCCTTTCACTTTCAATCTGTATGTATCTTTAGGTCTAAATGTGTCTCTTGTAGGTAGCATATAGATAACTCTTGCTTTTTTATCCATTCTGTCACCCTGTATTTTTTGATTGGAGTGTTTAGACCATTTACATTCAAATTAATTATTGATAGGCATGTATTTGTTACCATTTTGTTCCTTGTTTTATGGTTGTTTTTGTAGTTTCTCTCTGTTCCTTTCTTCTCTTACTCTGTTCTCTCATGTTTTGCTGGCTTTCTTTAGTGAAATACTTGGGAGTCCTTTCTATTTTTTGCATATCTATTCCTGGTTTTTTATCTGTGGTTATATGACATCTTATGCACATAGCAATCTATGTTACATTGATGTTTACTTAAGTTTAAACCCATTCTAAAAGCACTAAAGCTTTACTTTTCTACCATGTTTCAGGTATGTGGTGTCATGCTTTACATCCTTCTATTTTTGTGAAATTGTGACTGATTTTTATAGATACACTTAATTTTACTGATTTTTAAAAAAAGATTGTATATATTTATTTGACAGAGAAAGGGAGAGAGAGAAAATGTGTGCTCAAGCAAGAGGAGTGGCAGGCAGAGGGAAAGGGAGAAGCAGGCTCCCCACTGAGCAAGGAACCCAATGTGGGGCTTGATCCCAGGACCCTGGGATCATGACCTGAACTGAAGACAGGTACTCTATGGACTGAGACATGCAGGCATCCCAATTTTATAGCTTTTGAAGTCCTTTCTAAAAGTGTATGATACAGTGGCTTTAATGTATGACAAAGTTGTGCAGCTATCATCATTAATACCATACTATTTTATTACCCCCAAAAGAAATCCCATGGAACCATACAGTATTTGACCTTTTGTGTCTGGCTTCTTCTGCTTTGCATGGTTTCAAGGTTCACTTATATTGTGGCATGTATCATTACTTCACTCCTTTTTATGGCCAAATAATATTCCGTTATGTGAATATACCATATTTGGTTTATCTCTTCAGTATTAATAGACATTTGGGTTATTCCTACTTTTTGACTAGAATGAATAATGCTGCTATCAACTTTCATGTACAAGATTTTGCATGGACATATGTATTCCTTTCTTTTGGTTATATACCAAGGAATGGAATTTCTGGGTCATATGGTAATTCTTTTTTTTAATAATAATTTTTTATCATGTTATGTTAGTCACCATACAGTACATCCTTAGTTTTTGATGTAATGTTCTATGATTCATTATTTGCGTCTAACACCCAGTGCACCATGCAATATGGGCCCACCTTAATAGCCATCACTGGCCTATCCCAATCCCCCACCCCCCTCCCCTCTGAAGCACTCAGTTTGTTTCCCAGAGTCCATGTTCAACATTTTGAGGAATTACAAAACTATTTTCCAAAGTAGCTGTACCATTTTATATCCCCACCAGCAGAGTATGAGGTTCTGATTTCTCCACATATCCTTTTTAGTCTGTGGCATAGCCATTCCAAGAGAACTCTGTGGTATTTTTTTTCTTATAATTTATGTATTCACTCATGGGGGACAGTTAGGGCTAGACACTGGGCTGGTTGTCTATGGTGGAGGCTCGTATGGTAGACTGGCGGTAGTAGCCAGCCCTTGCTTTCATTCAGGTATTTATATCCGGTATTTCTCCAAATAGAAGCCCAGTATGTACACTCCCTGACCTCTAAACTTGGAGCACCAGAGGGTCATTCCTCCAGCTTTTCCTTATACCCGAGGTTTTATTCAGCTTTGTGGCTTTACATACTTATCTTCATACTGATGACTCACAAATTTGTACCTTTAGCCAGATATTTTCCTAGTACTCCAGAACCAGGTATATACTGTCTATCTAACATCTTCACTTGGATGTCTAATAAAAATCTGAAACTCAATATATGCAGAACAAACTCTTACACCCTGTCCCCCCACCTTGGTCTTCCCCATCTTGCTAAATGGCAATTATGTTGTCCTAGTACCTCAGGTTAAACATTAAAGACTCTTAACTTTTCCGAACTTAAAAAAAAAAAAAATGTATTCCTTGTCATGTGTGGTCACTGAAGTTGCTATTCCTTTTGTATGCTGTAATTTTGAGAGAGATTTCTTTGGATGCTAGTTGTAAAAAGGCAATAAAATAATGCACAAGAAAATCAAACACCTCTCATTGTCTTTCTGCATTGATTCTGTGCTGGGTGTTTCTTTAAAACTTAGCTAGGCTTACATTGAGCCTAAGAATCAGCCCATGGTAAAAGCTGAGGGTCTTCTCTTAGCATGAGTACTTTTGAGCACCATAATTTCAAAAAAACCTCTCCCAGATTTTGTTTCCAGATCTTAGGTTATCTATTATATGTCTCAAACCATAATTTTTGGTCCCAGGTGTCTATGGTGTGTTAGTTTACCTTATATCACTTTCTAACAAAGCCTGCTTTTTCAGTCTGTGTCCAAATTAGACTAACGAGAGACAAGTGTCTTCCATCAGTCCTTCAGGTATCCCCCAGACAAGTTAGAACATACACACACTATCTCCACATCCTCTCCAACATTTGTTGTTTCCTGCCTTGTCAATTTTTGCCATTCTAACTGGCATAAGGTGGTATCTCAATGTGGTTTTGATTTGAATTTCCCTGATGGCTAATGATGTTGAACATTTTTTCATGTGTCTGTTAACCATTTGTATGTCTTCATTGGAAAAGTGTCTGTTCATATGTTCTGCCCATTTTTAGATCTTGGATACCAGTCTTTTATCTGTAGTGTCATTTGCAAATGTCTTCTCCCATTCCGTGGGCTGCCTCTTGGGTTTTGTGATGGTTTCCTTGGCTGTGCAGAAGCTTTCGGTAGGAGAAGAAAGGGAAGAAGAAGGGGGGGGTAAACGAAGGGGGAAATGAAGTATGAGAGACTATGGACTTTGGGAAACAAACTGGGGGCTTCAGAGGGGAGGGGGGCGGGGGAATGGGATAGGCTTGTGATGGGTATTAAGGAGGGCATGTATTGCATGGTGCACTGGGTGTTATATGCAAGTAATGAATCATGGAACTTTACATCAAAAACTAGGGATGTACTGTATGGTGACTAACATAATATAATAAAAAATTATTTAAAAAGAAAGGGAATNGAAGAAGGGGGGGGTAAACGAAGGGGGAAATGAAGTATGAGAGACTATGGACTTTGGGAAACAAACTGGGGGCTTCAGAGGGGAGGGGGGCGGGGGAATGGGATAGGCTTGTGATGGGTATTAAGGAGGGCATGTATTGCATGGTGCACTGGGTGTTATATGCAAGTAATGTCATGGAACTTTACATCAAAAACTAGGGATGTACTGTATGGTGACTAACATAATATAATAAAAAAATTATTAAAAAAAAAGAACATGACACACATTATACATTGGCTAATTGAACATGATAATTAAAAATAAAAAAGAAAAAAGAAAAATAGAATCTTAAAAGAAAAGAAAAAAGAAAAACCAAAATTAAAAAATAAAGTAAGTAAGCCGTACACCCAGTGTGGGGCTTGAACGTGCGACCCTGAGATCAGGAATCACATGCCCCACCAACTAAGCCAGCCGGGTGCCCTATATCACATTTATGTTTATCCGTTCATTTGTTAATGGACAATGGCTTGTTCTTTTTTGCCTACTGTGAACAATGCTGCTATGAATATTAATATACAATTTTTTTGTGTGAAAAAAAGAACATACACAATTATTTCTGAGTAAAGTCTGCTCTGCTCCCTTTAGAACTAAGGACCAGTATCCCTTAAAACAGCCTGCTGCCATTTTAAGACTTCCACTGCTTTAGAACTGTGCCATACTAGAAAGGGTCTTGGGCAAGGGCAAATAAAAACACCACAAAACTTTCTTATCATTTTTAAAAAGTTGCATTTTTCTTGGTTCAGCATTCGGTTGGTTTCTGTAATCCTTTGACTGTTTTCCAGAGTTCTGACAATGTTGGTTTTGATAGTGTTTGCTTGTTTTGTTTTTCAGTGTTTCTGTGAGAAAACAAGTGCTTAGAGCTCCCTAATGTGCCATTTCCTTTTTTTTCTTCAATGTTTTATTTAAATTCTAGTTGGTTTACATACAGTGCAATATTGGATTCAGGAGTAGAATTCACTGATTCAGCACTTACATACAACAACCAGTGCTCGTGATAATAAGTGCCCTCCTTAATACCCATTACCCATTTAGCCCATCCCCCACGCACCTCCCTCCATCAACCCTCACTTTCTTCTGTTAAGAGCATACTGTGCCATTTTCTAATGTCACACAGTGCATTTCTTTTTATCCTGAGCAGTATTCCATTGGATGGATATACAACAAGTTGTCTATCTGTTTGTAAACATTTGGATTGTTACCAACTTGGGGCTATTCTGAATAAGGCAGTTGTGATGGTTAATTTTATGTGTCTACTTGATTGGGCTATGGGATGTCCAGATACTTGGTCAAACATTCTGTATGTGTCTGTGCAGGTTTTTTGAATGAGATTAACATTTGACTTTGTAGACTGTATAAAGCAGATTGCTCTCCCTAATGTGGTTGGCCCTCATCTAATCAGTTGAAGGCCTGAATAGAACAAAAGACTGACCTTTCCATGAGTAAGGGGGAACACCTCTTGCCTAGCTGCTGAAGTAGGACATTGGTCTTTTCCCACTTTCAGACTCAAACTATACCATCAACTCTTTGGTTGACTGCTGACTGCAGATTTTGAGACTTCTCAGACTCCATAATTGTGTAAGCCAATTTCTTATAGTAAATCCCTCTTCATATATATATACATCCTGTTGTTTCTGTATCTCTGGAGAACTCTTATTAGTAAGGGTTTTATATACATGACATTATGTATATGTCTTTTCATTTTTCTTGGGTAAATATGTAGGAGTAGAATTACTAGATCATATGGCATAGGGTCTAGAAACATAAAGAGACAAACTTGTAAAGGTTTGTTCCCAACATAAAATAGTGTTTCAGACATCCAGAGTTTCTCCATAGGTCTCTTTAGTGCTTTGAATTTTTCTTTTGAGTCATTTAAAAAAATAGTAACAAAAAAAAATGAAAGGAAAACCTCAAATAAATATTAGTGGCTTTTTACATTTCTTAAAGAGTCACTTACATGTTTTAGCAGAAAATGATGTGTTCAACCTGAGTAACATATTATTATACTCTAGTCTGTAGATTAGCTCGGAATGGGAGCAGAGGTTCATATATCAAAGCATAAGAGACAGGATCTATTTATAAGTGAAAGTCTAGAATCACTGTCTTCCACATTTCCTTATATATATTTTTCTTGGTTAAATCTTAAAACATGAGAGACAAATTTATAAGTACAGTTTGCCATTAACAGAACAATTCACAATGCTGCAAAGGAAAGGTGTACATTCACCCTAAGGATTTATGTGTGGTAGATCTTACTGAACCTACTTCTTAATTTTTGACTCTACTAGCTGTTAGAGTATTACCAAAAGTTAACATGTTTCATGTAAAAATAGCCTCTTTCTTAAGATCAAGAAATTTTAAATATATAAATACCTGGCAAAGGTGGTTGTGGTAGGCAGCCTCTAAAATGTGCCCCCGTGATCCTTGCCTCATCTTTTGGTATTCCATACTTGTGAAATCTCCACTTGAATTTGGGCTGGATGTAAATGACTTGCTTGTAATGAATTGAATACAATAGAAGTGATACAGGATTTCACTTCTGAGATTAGATTTTAGAGAGACTAAAATTTCCATCTTGGGTTCTCTCTCTGTCTCCCTTCCTATCTATCTGTCTCTGCCTCTTGGATCACTTTGGGGGAAGCTAGCTGTCATATTTATATTTTAAGTTTTTATTTTAATGCCAGTTAACATAGAGTGTTATGTTGGTTTCAGTTTTATAATGTAATAATTCAACACTTCCATAAATCATCACCCTGTGGTCATCACCACCAGTGCACTCCTTAATCCCCATCACTTATTTAACCCATTCCCCACCTCCCCACTGCTCTGGTAACCATCAGATTGTTCTGTATAATTAAGAGACTGTTTCTTGCTTTATCTTTCTCTCATTTTTTCCCCTTTGTTTGCTTTGTTTTGTTTTTAATTTAATAATATTTTTATTATATTATGTTAGTCACCATACAGTACATCCCTGGTTTTTGATGTAAAGTTCATTGATTCATTACTTGCATATAATACCCAGTACACCATGCAATACGTGCCCTCCGTAATACCCATCACCAGCCTATCCCATTCCCCAGGCAGACTATGGAGAGGCCCAATTAGTGAGTTTGGAAGCAGATTTTATTTCAGCCAGGTCTTGAGATGACTGAATGAAGCACTGGTCAATTCATTGCTTGTTATCCTTATGAGAGATTCTGAGCCAGAATAACTCAACTAAGCCACTCCCTGATTCCTGTTCCATAAAAACTGTGTGATCATGTTTTTTAATTTCCAACCAGGTTGTAGGGTATTTTGTTATGCAGCAATAGATAGGTAACTAAAACAGTTAATAGACAGATGACAAACACTTAAGCCTTCTCTCACCATCAAGTATACTAGAAATTGTGATTACACCCATGATTATGAAAACAGAAATTTGGAACAAGTAAGGGCCTGACATGATTGATCATCTCTGAGATACTATATTTTCTACTTTACTTAGTCAGGTATTAAGTATTTTCTCTCCCCCCCTTTTTTTTAAAGATTTTATTTATTTATTTGACAGAGATAGAGACAGCCAGCCAGAGCGGGGAACACAAGCAGGGGGAGTGGGAGAGGAAGAAGCAGGCTCACAGCAGAGGAGCCTGACATGGGGCTCGATCCCACAATGCGGGATCACGCCCTGAGTGGAAGGCAGACGCTTAACCGCTGCGCCACCGAGGCGCCCCTCCCCTTTCTACTATAATGCAAGCTTCATGAGAGAAGAGATTTTTTTAATTGTTTTGTGCATTGATATAACCCCAGTCTGTAAAATAGTTAAGTGTATGCTTCCTGCACCATCTCTCAGTAGATGGTCAGAATTTCCATATTCTGTGGATATGTAGAATAGTGATGATAACAGTGACTTGATTTTAAAGATATGGCTTACTTAGCTGGGTGTTATATGCCAATAATGAATCATGGAACACTACATCAAAAACTAACGATGTACTGTATGGTGACTAATATAATAAAAATTATTTAAAAAAATAAAGATATAGCTTACTTAAATGGAATTTAAGTTCTGTTTTTAAGCCATATCAGTGATTTAGGCCTATATATTTTATTTTTTTAATGATTTTTTAATTATATTATGTTAATCACCATATAGTTACATCCCTGGATTCCGATGTAAAGTTCGATGCTTCATTAGTTGCGTATAACACCCACTGCACTATGCAATACGTGCCCTCCTTACTACCCATCACCAGTCTATCCCATTCCCCCACCCCCCTCCGCTCTGAAGTCTTCAGTTTGTTTCTCATAGTCCATAGTCTCTCATGTTTCATTCCCCCTTCTGATTACCCCCCTTTTCTTTATCCCTTTCTTCCCCTACCGATCATCCTAGTTCTTATGTTCCATAGATGAGAGAAATCATATGATAATTGTCTTTCTCTGCTTGACTTATTTCACTTAGCATTATCTCCTCCAGTGCCGTCCATGTTGCAGCAAATGTTGAGAATTCGTTCTTTCTGATAGCTGAGTAATATTCCATTGTATATATGGACCACAGCTTCTTAATCCAGTCATCTGTTGAAGGGCATCTCGGCTCCTTCCATGATTTGGCTATTGTGGACAATGCAGCTATGAACATTGGGGTGCATATGGCCCTTCTCTTTACTACGTCTGTATCTTTGGGGTAAACACCCAGTAGTGCAATGGCTGGGTCATAGGGTAGTTCAATTTTTAACTTTTTAAGGGACCTCCACACTGTTTTCCAGAGTGGCTGTACCAACTTGCATTCCCACCAACAATGTAGGAGGGATCCCCTTTCTCCACATCCTCTCCAACAATTGTTGTTTCTTGCCTTGTCTATCTTTGCCATTCTAACTGGCGTAAGGTGGTATCTCAGTGTGGTTTTGATTTGAATTTCCCTGATGGCTAATGATTTTGAACATTTTTTCATGTGTCTGTTAGCCATTTGTATGTCTTCATTGGAAAAGTGTCTGTTCATATCTTCTGCCCATTTTATGATTTGTTTATTTGTTTCTCGTGTATTGAGTTTGAGAAGTTCTTTGTAGATCTTGGATACCAGTCCTTTATCTGTGGTGTCCTTTGCAAATATATTCTCCCATTCCGTGGGCTGTCTCTTAGTTTTTTTGACTGTTTCCTTGGCTGTGCAGAAGCTCTTTATCCTGATAAAGTCCCATAAGTTCATTTTATCTTTTATTTCTCTTGCCTTTGGAGATGTGTCGTGAAAAAGGTTGCTCTGGCCGATGTCATAGAAGTTGTTGCCTATGTTCTCCTCTAGAATTTTGATGGATTCCTGTCTCACATTGAGGTCTTTCATCCATTTGGAGTTTATTTTTGTGTATGGTGTGAGAGAGTGGTCAAGTTTCATTCTTTTGCATGTAGCTGTCCAATTTTCCCAGCACCATTTATTGAAGAGACTGTCTTTTTTCCACCGGATGTTTTTTCCTGCTTTATCAAAGATTAGTTGCCCAAAGAGCCGAGGGTCCATTTCTGGGTTCTCTATTCTGTTCCATTGGTCGATGTGTCTGTTTTTGTGCCAGTACCATGCTGTCTTTGTGATCACAGCTTTGTAGTACAGCTCGAAATCCGGCATTGTGATGCCCCCAGCTTTGTTTTTCCTTTTCAACAGTTCCTTGGAGATTCGGGGCCTTTTCTGGTTCCATACAAATTTAAGGACTATTTGTTCCAGTTCTTTGAAAAATGTCCTCGGTATTTTGATCGGGATAGCATTGAAAGTGTAGATTGCTCTGGGTAGTATGGACATTTTAACTATGTTAATTCTTCCAATCCATGAGCATGGAATATTTTTCCATCTTTTTATGTCTTCCTCAATATCTTTCAAAAGTGATCTATAGTTTCTAGCATATAGGTCCTTTACGTCTCTGGTTAAGTTAATTCCAAGGTAACGCATGGTTTTTGGTGTTATTGTAAATGGGATGGATTCCCTAATTTCTCTTTCTTCAGTCTCGTTATTCGTGTATAGAAATGCAACTGATTTCTGGGCATTGATTTTGTATCCTGCCACCTTACTGAATTGTTCTATAACTTCTAATAGTTTGGGAGTGGATTCCTTTGGGTTTTCCATATAGAGTATCATGTCATCTGCAAAGAGAGACAGTTTGACTTCTTCTTTGCCGATTTGGATACCTTTGATCCCTTTTTGTCTTCTGATTGCTGTTGCAAGGACTTCTAGTACTATGTTGAATAATAGTGGCGAGAGTGGGCATCCTTGTCGTGTTCCTGATCTTAAGGGAAAGGCTTCCAGCTTTTCCCCATTGAGAATAATGCTTGCAGTAGGCTTTTCATAGATGGCTTTTATGAGATTGAGAAATGTACCCTCTATTCCTACACTCTGAAGGGTTTTAATCAGGAAAGGATGCTGTATTTTGTCAAATGCTTTTTCTGCATCAATTGAGAGGATCATATGGTTCTTGAGTCTTTTCTTGTTGATATGATGTATCACATTGATTGATTTGCGAGTGTTGAACCATGCTTGCATCCCAGGTATGAATCCCACTTGGTCATGATGGATAATCCTTTTAATGTACTGTTGGATTCTATTAGCAAGGATCTTGTTGAGGATTTTGGCATCCATATTCATTAGAGAAATCGGTCTGTAATTCTCCTTTTTGAGGGGGTCTTTGCCTGGTTTGGGGATCAAGGTAATATTAGCCTCATAGAATGAGTTTGGTAGCTTTCCTTCTGTTTCTATTTTTTGAAATAGCTTTAGGAGAATAGGTATTATTTCTTCTTTGAATGTTTGGTAGAATTCCCCAGGAAAACCGTCTGGGCCTGGAGTTTTATTATTTGGAAGGTTGTTTATCACTGACTCAATTTCTTCATAGTTAATTGGCCTATTTAAGAAATCTATTTCTTCCTGTTTCAGTCTTGGTAGTTTATAGGTTTCCAGGAAGGCCTCCATCTCTTCCAGATTGTTTAGTTTTTTGGCATATAGCTGTTGATAAAAGTTTCTAATAATCCTTGCAATTTCAATGGTGCTGGTCGTGACCTCTCCCTTTTCAGTCATAATTTTAATAATCTCAGTCCTTTCTCTTTGTTTTTGGACAAGTTTTGCCAGTGGTCTATCAATTTTATGGATTCTCTCAAAGAACCAGCTTCTAGTCCTGTTGATCTGCTCTACTGTGGTTCTGGTCTCTAATTCATTGATTTCTGCTCTAATCTTGGTCAACTCCTTCCTTGTCAGTGGGTTAGGCCTGTCCCTCTGTTGCTGTTCCAGTTTCTTGAGGTGAGAATATAGAAACTGCATTTTAGATTTTTCTATTCTTTTGAGTGAGGCTTGGATGGCTATGTATTTCCCCCTTAGGACTGCCTTTGCAGTATCCCATAGGTTTTGGACCGTTGTGTATTCATTCTCGTTGGTCTCCATAAATTGTTTAATTTGTTTTTTGATTTCCTGGTTTATCGAGTCATTCTTGAGCAGGATGGTTCTTAGCCTCCAAGTGTTTGAGTTTCTTCCAGGTTTTTCCTTGTGGTTGAGTTCCAATTTCAGAGCGTTGTGGTCTGAGAATATGCAGGGGATAATTTCAATCTTTTGGTATTGGCTGAGACCTGTTTTGTGTCCCAGAGCATGATCTATTCTTGAGAATGTTCCATGGGCATTTGAATAGAATGAGTATTCTTTGGTTCTGGGGTGTAGTGTTCTATATATATCTATGAGGTCCAACTCGTCGAGTATGGCATTCAAAGCCTTTGATTCTTTGCTTAGTTTTTGCCAGGGTGTTCTGTCTATTTCTGATAGTGGGGTGTTGAGGTCCCCTACTATTACTGTGTTCTTATCTATATGTCTCTTTATTTTGGTTAAGAGTTGGCTTGTGTATCTTGCTGCTCCCCTGTTGGGGGCATATATATTAATAATTGTCATATCCACTTGTTGAATACTTCCTTTAAGAATAATATAGTGCCCTTCTGTATCTCTCTCTATGGCCTCTAGTTTAAAATCCAGTCTATCTGATATGAGAATTGCTACTCCAGCTTTCTTTTGAGGTCCATTTGCGTGGAAGATGGTACTCCATCCCCTTACTCTAAGTCTGAATGCATCTTTGGGTTCAAAATGAGTCTCTTGTAGACAGCAAATGGATGGGTCATGTCTTTTTATCCAATCTGCAACCCTGTGGCGTTTTATGGGAGAGTTTAAGCCATTTAGATTGATAGAGATTATTGACAGATATGATTTTAATGATGCCATTTCTCTTTAAAGTCTTTGTATCGGTTGTGACTTGCTGCTCTGTATCACTCTTGGGGCCTTTTTACCTTTATAGAGCCCCCCTTAATATCTCCTGTAGGGCTGGTTTCGTGGTTACGAAATTGGTTAATGATTGGCGATTTTGGAACGTCTTTATTTCTCCATCAATTCTGANACAGAGGGATTGCGGATTGTTCTCCACTGATGTACTGGCCACTTTAACTCTGTTTCTGTTGGTGCTGCTTAACCGTGCAGCATCCCGGGCTGTGCGCCCCACACCCAGCGTCCCAGCCCTCACTTCCAGGGCCGGCGCATCTCTGTCCTTTGTGTTTCCAACCCCGCCAGCCGCCAGCCGCCCCGCGCGGGCTCCCGGAGCTCCCCGTCTCAGTCTGGTGTCTCACGGGTGCTGACCGCGAGTCCGCCTGCTCCCCCGTGCAGGTGGCCCTCCAGCCGCCAGCCGCCCCGCGGACGCTCCCGGAGCTCCCGGTCTCAGCCTCGATCCAGTGAGCATACCGGAGCTCCGGAGCTCTGTGAGATGCTTGGTGGCGCACGTTCCCGGCTCACGGACTCAGTCTGCTGTTTCCAGAGTGCGGGTCCGCGGTCCGCCCACTCCCCGGTGCAGGTGGCCCGCCAGCCGCCCTGCGCGCGCTCCTGGAGTTCGCGTTCTAAGTCTGTTGTCTCGCGGGTGCCGTCCGCGAGTCCGCCTGCTCCCCCGTGCAGGTGGCCCGCCAACCGCCAGCCGTCCCGCGTGCGCTCCCGGAGCTCCCTTCTCAGCCTGCTGTCTCAAGCGTGCGGGTCCGCGGTCTGTCCGCTCCCCCTTGCAGGTGGCTACCGCTTCCCGGCGCCCTGACACGGCGGCTCCCTCCCCCTTCTGTTTAGCTTCCGATATCTGTGCGCGGTTTCACGGCTCCCCGCTTCGTACCTCGATACTCAGCGCTGGAGATGTTCATTTGTAGAGATCCAGATGTATCTTCCTGCGTCTCAGGCTGATTCCGTGGATATTCCTGCTGGTCTGGTACCTATCCAGCTCAACTCAGGGGACCGGCTGAAAAAGGNGGTGGCCCACCAGCCGCCCTGCGCGCGCTCCTCTAGCTCCCGTTCTAAGTCTGCTGTCTCGCGGGTGCCGTCCGCGAGTCTGCCTGCTCCCCCATGCAGGTGGCCCGCCAACCGCCAGCCGTCCCGCGTGCGCTCCCGGAGCTCCCTTCTCAGCCTGCTGTCTCAAGCGTGCGGGTCCGCGGTCTGTCCGCTCCCCCTTGCAGGTGGCTACCGCTTCCCGGCGCCCTGACACGGCGGCTCCCTCCCCCTTCTGTTTAGCTTCCGATATCTGTGCGCGGTTTCACGGCTCCCCGCTTCGTACCTCGATACTCAGCGCTGGAGATGTTCATTTGTAGAGATCCAGATGTATCTTCCTGCGTCTCAGGCTGATTCCGTGGATATTCCTGCTGGTCTGGTACCTATCCAGCTCAACTCAGGGGACCGGCTGAAAAAGGTGTCCCCTACTCCTCCGCCNCTGCTCCCCCATGCAGGTGGCCCGCCAACCGCCAGCCGTCCCACGTGCACTCCCAGAGCTCCCATTCTCAGTCTGCTGTCTCAAGCGTGCGGGTCCGGGGTCCATCCGCTCCCCCGTGCAGGTGGCTACCGCTTCCAGGCACCCTGACACGGCGGCTCCCTCCCCCTTCTGTTTAGCTTCTGATATCTGTGCACGGTTTCACGGCTCCCCGCTTCGTACCTCGATACTCAGCGCTGGAGATGTTCATTTGTAGAGATCCAGATGTATCTNAGATGTATCTTCCTGCATCTCAGGCTGATTCCGTGGATGTTCCTGCTGGTCTGGTACCTATCCAGCTCAACTCAGGGGACCGGCTGAAAAAGCGGTCCCCTACTCCTCCGCCATCTTAACCTCCTCCCGTAGGCCTGTATATTTTAAATATTTCATATTTCTTTTGAGAACAGTGCCTTGTAGAGATGGAGTTAATCTGACTTTAAAAGTCCTTCATTACGTCATTTAAGAGTGTTGACCTTCCTTATAGGTCACTCTGTCTTATCCTTCATGTCTCTGCTGATGTTATAGTCTCAGCCACAGTCTCCTGGTCACCATATTTAAAATGATAAATGGGGGCACCTGGGTGGCACAGCGGTTAAGCGTCTGCCTTCGGCTCAGGGCGCGATCCCAGCGTTATGGGATCGAGCCCCATATCAGGCTCCTCCGCTATGAGCCTGCTTCTTCCTCTCCCACTCCCCCTGCTTGTGTTCCCTCACTCGCTGGCTGTCTCTATCTCTGTCAAATAAATAATAAATAAAATCTTTTAAAAAAATAAATAAATAGGGGCGCCTGGGTGGCACAGCGGTTAAGCGTCTGCCTTCGGCTCAGGGCGTGATTCTGGCGTTATGGGATCGAGCCCCACATCAGGCCCCACATCAGGAGCCTGCTTCTTCCTCTCCCACTCCCCCTGCTTGTGTTCCCTCTCTCGTTGGCTGTCTCTATCTCTGTCAAATAAATAAATAAATAAATAAATAATCTTTAAAAAAAATAAAAAAAATAAAAAATAAATAAATAAATAAAATAATAAATGTTCCCTCTTACACTCCTTATTTCCCAATCCTGCTTTTTCTCTGTAGCATTTATCACCTCTGGGATACTATATATTCTACTTATGTAATATTTTTTTCTATGCTGTAATGGAAGCTTTATGAGAGAACGTATTTTTAAAAATTTTTTTGTTTTGTGCATTGCTATAATCCCAGTATCTAAAGTAGCGCCTGGCACATTGTGAGTCCTTAGTAAATATGTGATGAGTTAACGAATATCTTTGTTGTCAGAATTTCTTGGAGAAGCATCTATTTTGAATATGTTACCTAAAAATCATGTAAAATTGCTGATATTTGATCCATTTGGACCTAAAAAAATGGCAGTTTCTTATCCAACCTAATAAAATAGCTGGTAATTTGGCTATCCACATGAAATATCACTAAATAAGAATTTTTCTAAGACAACTTACACAGTTTGTTGTCAATAAGAGAATTACATGCTGATATTATATAGATGCACTCTTGATATTAATATGATTTTGAGATTTTTAAGATCACTATTAATAGTGGGCTGCTTCTATTATTTATGCTTTTTTGTTACTTAAATTTTTTTCTCATTTCTTTCACACACGATACAAGGAATATATTGAAATTGTAACAGGTGCATTCTACCCTTTCAACTGTCATTGCTTAGAGACACTGTTGCTAACTGAATTCAGAGGTACTTCTGAGTGATAAATAATAGACTGGGTCTTAACTGCCTTGTCAATACTTTCTGAAGAATGAGCCTTCAAGAAGTACTCTTGACCCTTGAATAACGTAGGGGTTAGGAGTGTTGACTTCCTGAACAGTGGAAAATCCATGTATAACTTTTATTCCCTAAAAACTTTACTACTATCAGTCTATTGTTGCCTGGAAGCCTTACCAGTAACATAAACAGTTGATTAACTCATATTTTGTATGTTATATGTATTACATACTGTGTTCTTACAATGAAGTAAGCTAGAGAAAAGAAAATGTTATTAAGAAAATCATAAGGAAGAGAAAATATATTTACTGTATTTGTCAGAAAAAAAAAACTGTGTATAAGTGGACCTGTGCAGTTCAAGCCCATGTTGTTTAAGAGTCAGCTGCAGTCACAGAGTAAATTGAGTCTAACAGAAGGCAAAGCTGTCCTCTCCACTCAGTATTGAGGAAGGGGGACTGCAGGGTGCTCTTTTTGAGAGGCTTCTGTGATGACAGGCCCAGAGCACTCAAAAAGATGGCTCCTTGCACTTCCATTGCCATCATCCAAAAGACAAACCAGCTGTCTCTGTGGAACCCAGTCCAGGACCTGCAGTCTTGCTCTACATCAGGTTCTTACTTTCAGTATTTTCAAAAGAAAAAAAAGAAGCCCATGGTCTGACAGAGGATTTTTTTGCTGCCTTTAGATGATGACAGTCTAGGGGAAGAAGTACTAGAATTGCATGAACATTTTGTTATTCTGTGGCAAAAGTAGTACTGATCTAGCTTATTTAATAGTCTTATCTATGTCTCACATTCTTCAGTATTCATCTACTAATTGTACTGCATCTTGCTGACTCAAGTGTAAAAATATGAGGAATTAAGAGTACTGAATATTCTGTACCTGGATATATAAAATAAAATTATGTGAGAGTCTTGCTTCATGGGTTTCTCTTTTCCTGCCTCCCCCCCTTAAATGTCTTTAGCCATGTTCTCTTGTCCATCTGTATAATATCCTTGGGTGTTCTCATACATACCCACTATAGTCACCAACTATATTCCTCTAGCTCCATTCTGGACTTCTGCCATGAATTTCTGATTTGTATAGCCAACTTTCCACTGTACTTCTCTACTGAATCCCATAGATACTTCAACTCAACATGTTTTATTTTTTTAATAATATTTTTTATTATATTATGTTAGTCACCATACAGTACATCCCTAGTTTTTGATGTAAAGTTCAATGATTCATTAGTTGCGTATAACACCCAGTGCACCATGCAATACGTGCCCTCCTTACTACCCATCACCAACCTATCCCATACCCCCACCCCCATCCCCTCTGAAGCCCTCAGTTTGTTTCTCAGAGTCCATAGTCTCTCATGCTTCATTCCCCCTTCTGATTACCCCCCCTTTCTTTATCCCTTTCTTCTCCTACCGATCTTCCTACTTCTTAAGTTCCATAAATGAGTGAAACCATATGATAATTGTCTTTCTCTACTTGACTTATTTCACGTAGCATTATCTCCTCCAGTGCCGTCCATGTTGCAGCAAATGTTGAGAAATCGTTCTTTTTGATAGCTGAGTAATATTCCATTGTATATATGGACCACAGCTTCTTAATCCAGTCATCTGTTGAAGGGAATTTTGGCTCTTTCTACAATTGAGCTATTGTGGACAATGCTGCTATGAACATTGGGGTGCATATGGCCCTTCTCTTCACTACGTCCGTATCTTTGGGGTAAATGCCCAGTAGTGCAATGACTGGGTCATAGGGTAGCTCAGTTTTTAACTTTTTAAGGGACCTCCACACTGTTTTCCAAAGCGGCTGTACCAACTTGCATTCCCACCAACAATGTAGGAGGGATCNATGTCTCTGGTTAATTCTGAGATAATGTGTGATTTTTGGTGCTATTGTAAATGGATCGGATTCCCTAATTTCTCTTTCTTCAGTCTCACTGTTTGTGGAGAGAAATGCAACTGATTTCTGAGCATTGATTTTGTATCCCGCCACTCAACCTGTTTTAAAATGCTTCTCCATTGTTCCCCAGTACAGTCCCCTCAAATGCCTTGTGAAGAAACCTGGGAGTCCTCATAGGCTCCTCCCTTTTCTTCACCCCCTTTTTTTTTTTTTTTTAACGTTTTTTTTTTTTTGACAGANATTTATTTGACAGAGATAGAGACAGCCAGAGAGAGGGGGAACACAAGCAGGGGGAGTGGGAGAGGAAGAAGCAGGCTCATAGCAGAGGAGCCTGATGTGGGGCCCGATCCCACAACGCCGGGATCACGCCCTGAGCCGAAGGCAGACGCTTAACCGCTGTGCCACCCAGGAGCCCCTCTTCACCCCCTTTGAATGATACAGTTTCATCAATTGTTTCCTAAATACTTCCCAAATCTATCACTTCCTCTGTAGCCATACCTCCACAGACCTTCATCATTTCATACCTGGACTTCCTACCTAGCTTCATTGTTTGAGGCTCAGTCTCTCTTGTATTCTCCATCTCCCTTATCACTTGTATCCAACATTCTTCACACTACTTCCAGAGTCACTTCCTAAATCATAAGTATGATCATATTATTTCTGATTAAATGCCTCCAGTGTCTTGCTGTCATGCAGAGAATGCAGCTCAGGCTCTGCAACATGGTATACAAGGCCTTTTGTGATTTAGCTCTCCTTCCTTCTCTAGCTTAATATTTTCCTATTTCCCCATAAACACCTAGTGCTCTAAACCATTCCAGAAGATTCCAATTCCTGGAAGGTGCTAGTTCTTCCATACCTCTAGTATCTTTTTCTTCATCTGGTTAATCCCTGTTCCAACATACCCACCTCTGAGAAACCTTCCCAGGGTTCAGTGCCCAGCTCCCATAGCTGCCTGTCTGAAACAGCACTCGTTTGAGTATATTCTAACATTTTGTTCATTTGTTTGACCTTGTCACCAACCCTTCTGGACTTTGAGCTTCTTAAAGTCAAGGACATTTTCTCATCTCTTTATCTACAGTGTTTACCATAGGGTTTGGCACATAATAGGTGTTTAGTAAGTGTGTGACTTAATGGATGGGCATAATGAAAAAGCAATTGATTAAGTCACATGAGCTCTCTGCTGAATAGTTTACTTACCACTACATGGAGATGAAAGTATTATCTCACTCACAGTGCTGCTGTAATGGCTCTGTACATTAGGGAACTCTTTTGAGCTCTGGATCTTTCCCCTGCTGCATCTAAGCAGTGACCCTGGGTGAGTCATTTAGGCCTTCCAAACCTCGCATTCTTCATCTGTCAAGTGGAGGAGAGTACAACAATATCTGCCTTCCAGGTTTTTGGTGAAGATTATAAGAGGTGTGTTTTGCAAGAATTTAGCAATGTCTGAAATGTAATTAAGGAGCTTTGTATATTTTCCTTACTTCATGTTCCCTATTATTTTATTGCTACTTTCTTTCTCTGTTTCAGAATTTGCTCTTGAGAATGCCAAAATCTTTCATTTTCAGTCCATGCAAGTACTTAAAAAATTATAGATTCTTTTCAGGAAAGGTATCTTTCCCTCATCTCTAGCTTTTATAGACCCTTTTGAAACCTTTTTTTTTCTGGCAAGGAAGTATTTTACTTTATCCCCATAGAGCTCATGATTCTTTTATACCACTTTGTACCATTGTTATTTCTCTGGACTTAGAGTATTTGTGTGCTTTTAAAGCCTGGGCCCATCTCAAGGCTTACATTCTCCAAATTAAAAATGGAAGTGTTTGAAAATTGGATTGTGATGATGCTTGCCCAACTCTAAAAATTTACTTTTATTTATTTTTTTATAATAATATTTTTATTATGTTAGTCACCATACAGTACATCCCTGGTTTTTTATATAAAGTTCGATGATTCATTAGTTGTGTATAACACCCAGTGCACCATGCAATACGTGCCCTCCTTACTACCCATCACTTACTTTTAAAAATCATCAAAATGTATGCTTAAAAAAAGTTCGCATTTACTCTTTACAGTCATAAAATTACCTCCACCTAAGCCACACAGAGATATATTCTAGGAGTAGACACACAGTGGAGAGAATTGTTAGTTAAGTCAACTTGGTCTTCTGCACTGTGTTCTCTGTAAACTGGTACTCTGTCCTACTTTTGATCAGAGGACATATGGCATATATAATTCAGCAATTGATTCTTTTAAGGCATTTGTTTCCTTAGCAGTCATGCCAGCCACTTTCTAATCTTTTCCACCGAACTCCTGCTGCTCAAGATTGAACTCCAAGTGGCCTGCTTGGGAATACTTAAAAGAGACTCTAACCTATATCGTCTGTTTATCAGTCTCTTCGTGTAAAAAGAGATTATTCTAGTAACTTTATTCCTTTGAGAGATTTGATAATTTATGAAACCCAGATAATTTCTGAAGGTGGAAGTATGAATAGGAGAGAGACAGTAGCCCCTTCTCATGAATATCTTAAATATCCTAAGAAATTACAGTACTTTAATTTCCCAAATAACCCTATTATCCAAGACAGTAAAAGAAATATAAATAGAATAGAGCCTTTCCAGAAAGACTGGATAATGATGATTTGGAATTAAATTGGGTGGACTATGAGTTCATAGGTCAATTCACACCTGTTTTTCAGGATTATGTCATACATTTCCATGAAAGTATTAAAGGCTTTTGCAAAAATATTGCAATATAATGATTGCAAGATGGAGTGGAATTGCTGGGTTATTACCTATAAAGTAGGCAGATGTCCAACTTTAATAGACACTGCCAAAAAGCTTTCTAAATAGTTAGAGCAATTTACTTTCCTAGCAACAATGTATGACAATTCCAGTTGTTTCATGTCCTTTTTTCCCCATCAAAACTCTTAGCTTTGTCAGTCTTTTTAGTTTTAGCCATTCTGTTGAGCATGTATCAGTATTTTGTTGTGATTTTACTTTATTATTTTATTTTTTATTTGGATATTTGCTTGTTTTCCTACCGAAGTTGAATGTCTCTTCATCAGATAACTAACTGGCCATTTCAGTTTCGTAAAGTTTCCCTTTGTTTTTTTTTTTTTAATTTTCTGTTAAATTAAAAATGTTTTTATTGGAGCACCTGAGTGGCTCAGGGTTCAGTTGGTTAAGTGTCTGGCACTTGATTTCAGCTCAGGTCATGATCTCGGGGTTGTGGGATCGAGCCCCCTGTTGGACTCTGCACAAGATGTGGAGCCTGCTTGGGATTCTCTCTCTCCTTCTCCTTCTATCCCTCCCCCCTTCATGCTTGCTCTCTCTCTCGCTCTCTCTCCCTCTCTAAAAAAAAACATTTTTGTTGGTTTGTAGACATTTTTATTTATCTTGCATAGAAATCCTTTGTCATATATATTGTAAGAAATACATTGCCCTACACTGCAGCCTGTATTTTTAATCTCTTAATGGTGCCTTCTAATGAACAGAAATTCTTCATTTCAGCATAGTCTAATTTATCAGTCTTTTCCTTTATACTTAGCACTTTTTGTGTCCTGTTTAAGAAATTGTTTTCTAACAGAAATTCATTACTAAGTTATAATCTAGAAGCTTTACTGGTTACTTTTCACATTTAAATCTTTGTATCTGGAATTGAATTTTGGTCATGGAAATACAAGGTCAGTTGATCAGTTGACCCAAGACTGCATATCAAAAAGAAAATACTTTCTCACTATATTGCAGTGTTAACTTTGTCACAAATCTAGTGACCATACACATTTGAGTCTGTTTATAGATTCTATTTTAAACTGTTGGTTTATTTATTTATTCTTGTACCAATACATAATGTCTTAATACATGTGGACTTACAAGTCTTGATATCTGCTAGTACGAATTCTCCAGTGTCTTTAAGATTTAAGGAATATTTATTTATTTATTTATTTATTTATTTATTTATTTATTATGTTCAGTTAGCCAACATATAACTACATCATTAGTTTTTGATGTAGTGTTTAAGGAATATTTAAAAGATTTTCTTGGCTATTCTTAGCCCTTGAAATTTCTGCCTAAATTTTAAAATGAATGTTTCTTAAATTTAAAGAAATGTTACATTTACTCTTTTCCCCCCTCATTAAATCCCTTCTATGATTTTGATCCTGGGAGAACTGACTTTTTAACAGTATTAGGTTTTCCAGTCAGTGAACATAGTCTATACCTCTTTCATTTATGTCTTTAATTTTTCTCAGCAGTGTTGTGTAATTTTCACTTTAGAGGTCTTACCGATATTTCATTAGCTTTATCCTTAGAAATATGTGTTTATTGTTCCTATTATAAGTTTAAAATTTTTAGTTATTTATTTTCCAGTTGTTTGTTAAACTCCATGTGTTTTTGGTAGATTCACTTTGTATTTAGTGACCTCATTAAAGTTATTAGTTGTAATAGTTTGCATCTAGATTCTTTTGGAAGTTCTGTGCATATATAATAAACCATGGATAATGACAATACAAAATATTTTCTCTTCATGTTAATTTCAGTACTTTTACTGTAATGTGCTTAAGTCCAGTTTTCTTTGTACCCATACGGATTGGCATTCTTACCACTACTTGAATCTATGGCTTGATGTCCTTCATTGGCTTTGAAAAATTCTAAGTTTTCAAATATTTCTTCTGTTCCATACTTTTTCTTGCCCATCTTGGACTTCAGTTACGTGTACTGTACTTTTTAAAAAAGATTTTATTTATTTACTTGAGAGTGAGTGAGAGAGAGAGAGAGAGCATGAGAGGGGAAAGGGTCAGAGGGAGAAGAATCTTCAATGTGCAGGGAGCCTGATGTGGGGCTTGATCCTGGAACTCTGGGATCATGACCTGAGCTGAAGGCAGACACTGACCTGACTGAGCCACCCAGGAGCCCCTCCAGTTACATGTACTTTGGATACATGCACCATCTAGTTAAGTGTGTGCTACTAACATATATGGTAGCAATGTGTATTTTATGTGTGTGAAAAATGCACTGCATCTATATAATGTCTCTTATTTGCTTTTATATTTTTTCCTTCTCTCCATGCTCAGCTTGGATATTTCCTACTGATCTGTGTTCTAGATTAACTACTGATTTCTTTTGCTTTACCTGTTGAGTTCTTAATTTCACCTGTTTTTCAGTTTTAGAATTTTATATTTGATTTTTATAGAGTCCACTTCTGTAGCGAATTATTTATCTTCTCACGTATTTTATTAAATATAGTAATCATAGTTAATGTAAGGGCATGTCTCATAATAATTCCAATATTAAACATGTCTCCTATGAGTCTGTTTCTTTTGATTGTCTTTCCCATGGCCATGTTCTTCTTGGGAAGTCTGATTATTTTTTATTGAATGCCAGATATTGTGTATAAAAAAATTTTAGAGGCTTTTTCCTCTTCTCCAAGAAAGGATTTACCTTATTCCATAGTAAGCAGTTGCAGTAGGGGCAGATTATCTGATGAGGCTGTATTATAGTCTTGGTAAGGTGTGGTATACCTCTGATTCATGTGCATTCTTAGGAAATTTCCTCTAGTGGTTCCAGTTGAGAGACTAGGTTGCTTGCTTTGGCCTCTCCCTGTCAAATCCTGAATACAATTTTTGTCTCTAAAACTCTGCTAAATTTGTGCTTTACTTTTAGCTTGCTTTCTGTTCGTCTTTTTAACACTGAGGAATAGTGTTAGGAATAAACAAATTATGAAGTAGAAAAGTAGCTTGAAGAGTATTGGGCACATTTTATTTTTAAATCTTAGCTCCTCAAGTCCCGGCAGCTTTGGCAGCACAAACTTCAATTTTTATCTCCCCAGTCCTATGTGACTGATGAAAGCACTCAGTTGGTTTCTTAATGCCTCTTAGTAGCCATCCTCTGTATGGCTTTTATTACCTTTTCTTTCCAACTCAAGAATAATGAAATATCTATGAGGCCAATATTACCTTGATCCATAAACCAGGCAAAGACCCCATCAAAAAGGAGCATTACAGACCAATTTCCCTGATGAATATGGATGCCAAAATTCTCAGCAAGATCCTTGCTAATAGGATCAAACAGTACATTAAAAGGATTATCCATCATGACCAAGTGGGATTCATCTCTGGGATGCAAGGGTGGTTCAACATTCGCAAATCTATCAGTGTGATAGATCATATCAACAAGAAAAAAGCCAAAAATCATATGATCCTCTCAATTGATGCAGAAAAAGCATTTGATGAAATACAGCATCCTTTCCTGATCAAAACCCTTCAGAGTGTAGGGATAGAGGGTACGTTCCTCAATTTCATAAAAACCATCTACGAAAAGCGTACAGCGAATATCATTCTCAACAGGGAAAAGCTGGAAGCCTTTCCCTTAAGATCAGTAACACGACAAGGATGCCCACTTTTGCCATTATTATTCCACATAGTACTACAAGTCCTTGAAATGGCAGTCAGACAACAAAAAGGGATAAAAGGTATCCAAATCGGCAAAGAAGAAGTCAAACTGTCTCTTTTCGCAGATGACATGACACTTTATATGGAAAACCCAAAAGAATCTACCCCCAAACGACTAGAACTTATAGAGCAATTCAGTAATGTGGCAGATACAAAAATCAATGCTCAGAAATCAGTTGCATTTCTCTACACGAACAATGAGACTGAAGAAAGAGAAATTAGGGAATCCATTCCATTTACAATAGCACCAAGAAGCATGCGTTACCTTGGAATTAGCTTAACCAGAGATGTAAAGAATCTATATTCTAGAAACTACAAATCACTCTTGAAAGACATTGAAGAAGACACGAAACGATGGAAAAATATTCCATGCTCATGGATCGGAAGAATTAACACAGTTAAAATGTCTATGCTACCCAGAGCAATCTACACTTTCAACGCCATCCCGATCAAAATACCAATGACATTTTCCACAGAACTAGAACAAACAGCCCTTAAATTTGTGTGGAAACAGAAAAGGCCCTGAATCGCCAAGGAATTGTTGAAAAGGAAAAACAAAGCCGGGGGCATCACGTTGCCGGATTTCAAGCTATAGTACAAAGCTGTGATCACAAAGACAGCATGGTACTGGCACAAACACAGACACATAGACCAATGGAACAGATTAGAGAAACCAGAAATGGACCCTCGGCTCTTTGGGCAATTAATCTTTGATAAAGCAGGAAAAAACATCCAGTGGAAAAAAGACAGTCTCTTCAATAAACGGTGCTGGGATATTGGACAGCTACATTCAAAAGAATGGAACTTGACCACTCTCTCACACCATACATGAAGATAAACTCCAAATGGATGAAAGACCTTAATGTGAGACAGGAATCCATCAAAATCATAGAGGAGAACATAGACTACAACCTCTTTGACACTGGCCACAACAACTTTTTTCATGACACATCTCCACAGGCAAGAGAAACAAAAGAAAAAATGAACTTGTGGGACTTCATCAAGATAAAAAGCTTCTGCAGAGCCAAGGAAACAGTCAGAAAAACTAAGAGGCAGCCCATGGAATGGGAGAAGATAGTTGCAATACCCTTCAGCAGATGACTGGATTTAGAAGATGTGGTCCATATATACAATGGAATATTACTCAGCTATCAAAAAGAATGATTTCTCAACATTTGCTGCAACATGGACGGCACTGGAGGAGATAATGCTAAGTGAAATAAGTCAAGCAGAGAAAGACAATTATCATATGATTTCTCTCATCTATGGAACATAAGAAGTAGGAAGATCGGTAGGAGGAGAAAGGGATAAAGAAAGGGGGGGTTATCAGAAGGGGGAATGAAGCATGAGAGACTATGGACTCTGAGAAACAAACTGAAGACTTCNTCAGAGGGGAGAGGGGTGGGGGAATGGGATAGGTTGGTGATGGGTAGTAAGGAGGGCACGTATTGCATGGTGCACTGGGTGTTATACGCAACTAATGACATGGAACTTTACATCAAAAACCAGGGATGTACTGTATGGTGACTAACATAATATAATAAAAAATATTATTATGAAAAAAAAGAATAATGAAATATCTGAGTGAGAAAGTGGCGTGCAAAATATAGAGCTCACCTCATTGTTTTCCTTCTTTCCTGAATGTAGGCCTTGTAAGGCTTGGCTGTCTTGAAAATTCTTCAACTTCAAAAAGATGCACTTTGTACATTACGAGCATTTTTAACTATACTCACAGGAGCATTGGGCTGCTACCAGCTACTCATCATTACTAGAAGACAGAAGTTTTCATACTTTTCAGTTTGATAGGTCTTCAATCAGTTATCTGTTTTTTTTTCCTGATTTCATGCTGTATTTGTTTCATCCTTTTTTTCTTGATCATGTACACTGTTGGTAATCTATCTTGGTGTGAATTAGAGATAAAATCTAGGTTTTACTGCCGTTTGTCCTGGTCAGTTTTGGACAAACCTTAGGAAGAAAAGTACCAAAACCACAAAACCATGTTGATAACTCCAGTTTGCATTACTTTTCCAGGCAACCTCTGGTCATTGTTGTATCTTTAAGTTCTTAAGGAGGAGCAACATTGGATGGAATCTGTTTTATGTTTTAACTCACAAGCCTTGGGGCCTGTGAATGGAGAAGCAAGAGAAAGTAGGTGTTTGTGCCAAGACTCATTTTCAGCAATACTTTTTTCCCAGCAAAGTTTGTTCTTTATCTTGATTTTATCCTGGTGATTAGGATACCCCTAATTGTTACTGCTGATTTATAGTAAAAGAACCAACAATAATGTTCTCAATATTTGGGAAAGACAAAAAAAATGTTGAAAATTGTGCCCTATGCTGCAGTTACCCACCCTCCACACACATCAGTTTAAGATAGTCCTCAATGTCCCTGATTGTTTCTCAAGTTGTCTCTCTATTCCCATCCTCCTACCCCTCCCTCTCCTCTTCCCCATCCCCTGGTGTGTGTTAGTTCCTGGAATCTTCACTTGTCACTTTAATAGTTTTTCCAGAGTTTATTTTGGGAGAGGTAGCTGGCATCCCAAACTACTTTGTAATATTAACAAACAGGAAATTGCATTTAGCCATAACATGTTTTACTCCCTCAGCCACACTTTCATGTTAGTACTCTGTTTCCATAAGTGCTTATTAATGATACTATATACTTTAAAGTTTTTTAATGAGGAATAATTTACATATAATATAGTACATCCATTTAAGGGGTAAAATTTTATTAATTTTGACAATTATTTTCTTTTTTTATAATATTTTTTATTATATTATGTTAGTCAACATACAGTACATCCCTGGTTTTTGACGTAAAGTTCAATGATTCATTAGTTGCGTATAACACCCAGTGACAATGATATTCTTGTCTTGAAGTTTATTTTATCTTATGTTAATATAGCCACTCCAGCCTTTTTATGCTTATTGTTTGCATAAAATATTTTTTCTTCCATTTACTTTCAATCTCTCTGTGTCCTTATATTTAAAATACATTTCCTGTAGGTGGCATTTAGTTGGGTCTTGCATTTTATCCATTATGATATTATGTGCCTTTTAATTAGAGTGTTGATACTCCAATAGATTTAATGTAATCATTGATACTGATTTATATTTGCTATTTTTTGTTGGTCTCATCTGTTTTTTTCTTTTTTTCCCCTTTTCCATATTTTTGGAATTATTTGAATACTTTTAGGAAATCCATTGTAATTTATGTATTGGCTTATTTCTATACTTCTTTGCCTTTTTTGGTTATTTCTCTGGGAATTATAATATATATATTCATAGTTTTTTACAGTCATATAGAATTAACATTGTTTTACTTCATTTGAAATGTAAATACCTTACAACTGTATACATATATTTACAAACACACACCCCACTGCCATTCTTTGTTATACTTTTCATCTGTATTATATTTATATATTATGACTAACTTAAGACAGTATTATAATTTTTTAATCAATCAGATTTTAAAGAAATTAAGAGCTACAACATCATTTCATGATAAAAACCCTTTACAGACTGGGCACAGAAGGAGCATACTTAAACATAATAAAGGCCATATATGACAAACCCATATCTTACATTATACTCAATGGAGAGAAATGGAAAGCATTTTCTCTAAGGTCAGGAACAAAGCAAAGATACCCACTCTCACCACTCTTATTCAATATAGTACCAGAAGTCCTGGCTAGAGCAGTTAGGCAGACAAAGAAATAAAAGGCATCCAAATTGGAAAAGAAGTAAAATTATCATTATTTACTGATAATATGATCCTGTATATAGAAAATCCCAAAGAATCCTTTTAAAAACTGTTGGAATTAATCAATGATTTCAGTGAAGTGGCACAATACGAAATCAGCATACAGAAATCAGTTGCATTCCTTTATACTAATGATGAAGCATCTGAAAAAGAAATAAAGAAACCATCCCATTCACAATGGCATCAAAACGATAAAATACTTAGGAATAAATCTAACCAAGGAAGTGGAAGTTCTGTACAACAAAAACTACAAAACTTTGCTGAATGAAATAAAAGACACAAACAAGTGGAAAGATATCTGTTCATGGATCAGAAGAGTTAATATTCTTAAAATGGCACTGGGTGTTATATGCAAGTAATGAATCGTGGAACTTTACATCAAAAACTAGGAAGGTACTGTATGGTGACTAACATAATATAAAAAAAATATTATTAAAAAAATAAAATGGCTGTATTACCCAAAGTTACCTACAGGGGGCGCCTGGGTGGCACAGCGGTTAAGCGTCTGCCTTCGGCTCAGGGCGTGATCCCGGCGTTATGGGATCGAGCCCCACATCAGGCTCCTCCACTATGAGCCTGCTTCTCCCTCTCCCACTCCCCCTGCTTGTGTTCCCTCTCTCGCTGGCTGTCTCTATCTCTGTCAAATAAATAAATAAAATCTTTAAAAAAAAAAAAAACAAAAAAAAAACACAAAGTTACCTACAGATTCAATGTAACACCTACCAAAAGCAAAGGCATTCTTCACAGAAATAGAAGAAACGATCCTAAAATTTCTCATGGAACCACAAAAGTAGCCAAAGTAATCTTGAGAAAAAAAGAACAAAGCCAGAGGTATCATGCTTCCAGATTTAAAACTATACTGCAAAGCCATAGTAATAAAATAGTATGATCCTGGCACAAAAAACAGACACATTGATTAATGGAACTGAACAGAGGCTCAGAATTAATTCCTGGTATATATGGCTAACTACTACTTGACAACAGAACCAAGAACACTCAATGGGGAAGGATAGTCTCTTCAACAAATGGTGCTGGGAAAACTAGAAAAACACCTGCAAAATAATGAAATTGGACCCCTATCTCACACCACTCACAAAAATTAACTTGAAAAGGATTGAAGGCTTAAGCATAAGATCTGACACCATTAAATTTCTAGAAGTAATTTTAAGGAAGAAGTTCATCAGTTTTGGTCTTGGCAGTAATTTTTTGGGCATGACACCAAAAGCACAAGCAACAAAAGAAAAAACGGATGGGACTACATCAAACTCAAAAGCTTCTTTGCAGTGGAAGAAACAATTGATAAAATGAAAGGACAACCTACAGAATGGGAGAAAATGTTTGCATATATCAGATAAGGGGTTACTATCCAAAATATATGAAGAAATCAGTCAACTCAATAAAACAATCTATTTAAAAATAGGCAGAAGAACTTAATAGACATTTCTCCAAAGAGGATATCAAAATGGCCAATGGATACATGAAAAGATGTTCAACATCACTAATCATCAGGGAAATGCAAATCAAAACCACAATGAGATATCACCTCACACCTGTTAGAATGGCTGTTATCAAGAAGATGAAAACAACAGGTGGTAAGGAGGATGTGGTGGGAATGTGAATTGGTCCAACCACTATGGAAAACAATATGAAGTTTCCTCACAAAATTAAAAATAGATTTATCATACCCAGCAATTGCTCTTCTGGGTATATACCCAAAGAAAATAAAAACAGGATTTCAACAAGATCTATTATGCACTCCTGCGTTTTATTGCAGCGTTATTCACAAATGACCAAGGTACAACCCAAAAGCCCATCAACAGAAAAGTAGATAGAAATATGTGGGACATATACACTATGCAATCCTATTCAGCTATAAGAAAAGAGGATATCCTCTTATTCGTGACAAAATGGATGGACTTTAAGCACATTATGCTAATAAGCAAGATAAGTCAGAGAGAAAGATAAGTACTGTACAATATCATTGATATGTAGGATCTAAGAGTTAAACCTGTAAAAAACAGAGTAAAATGGTGGTTACCAGGGGATGAAGGGAAGGGATCATAGTGTTGACGTTTAAGGCTACAAACTTGTAATAAGTAATAAATAGCCATAGAGATCTAATGCATAGAATAATGAATATAGGCAGTAATGTTGTCCTATAATTATGTAATGTGATAAATATTGCTATATCAACATATTACAATATACAAATGTATTAACATAATATGCTGTGTATCTTAAATGTACAGAATGCTACACATTAAATTCATCTAATGAAAAAAAATTAAAAGCAAAAATATTCTTTAATATCTACCCATATATTTACCATTTCCAATGTTATTCATTTATGAAGATCCAGGAATTTCCCTTTGGTCCTTTCCCTTCAGTATAAAGAGCTTTCTTTGATATCTCTGTCATGTGAGTTTGGTGACAATGTTGTCTTTAATTTTTTCCTTTTTTAATTTTTTTGAAAGAGGACTTTTTTATTATTTAAATGCAATTAGCCAAGATATAGTACATTATTAGTTTTTGATATAATGTTCAATTTATTTATTTATTTATTTGAGAGAAAGAGAGCATAAGGGGGAGGGGCAGAAGGAGAGGGAGTCTGATGTGGGGCTTGATCCCAGGACTCTGGGATCATGACCTGAGCCCAAGGCAGACATTTAACCAACTGAGCCACCCAGGTGTCCCATTTTCATTTTTCTTAAAATGTCTTTATTTCATCTCCAATTCTTGAATCATATTTTTCTGGAGATAGAATTTTGGATTGCCTTTTTATGGTACGTTAAATATACTGTTCTACTGTGATCTGGCCTTATAGTTTCTGATGAAAAATCAGTGTAAATGTGAATCATTATTCTGCTGTATATAATTTACTGTTTTTCTCTGACTGCATTTAAGATCTTTTCTTTATCTTTTGTGTTTTATAGTTTGGCTATGGCGTACTTATACGTGGATTCCTTTAGTTTGTTTGCAAGTTTGCTAAGCTTGTTGAACTTCTAAATTTACGTCCTTCACCAGTATTGGGAAGTTTTTTTGCCATTACTTCTACAAATATTTTTTCTGCCTCATTCTTTCTCTTCTCTCTCTCTCTCTCTGGGATTCTGATTATGTTACAACTTTTAAAATTGTTCCACGGGTCTTTGAGGCTGTACCTTTTTTGTTCAAATTTATTTTCTCTTTTTTAGATTTATTCTGTTCATTTGTCGTCAAGTCCATTGACTCTTTCATCTGTCATTTTTATTCTGCCATTAAGCTCATTCAGTGAATTTAAAAATTTTCTCCTATTTTCTGTTCTAAAATTTCTGAAATATTAAGTCAAGCAGAGAAAGACAATTATCATATGATTTCTCTCATCTATGGAACATAAGAAGTAGGAAGATCGGTAGGAGAAGAAAGGGATAAAGAAAGGGGGGAATCAGAAGGGGTAATGAAGCATGAGAGACTATGGACTCTAAGAAACAAACTGAGGGCTTCAGAGGGGAGAGGAGTGGGGGAATGGATAGGCTGGTGATGGGTAGTAAGGAGGGCACGTATTGCATGGTGCACTGGGTGTTATACACAACTAATGAATCATGGAACTTTACATCAAAAACCAGGGATGTACTGTATGGTGACTAATATAATATAATAAAAAATATTATAACAAAAAAATAAAATTTCTGAAATTTTTTTGCATTTTACATTTTTTTTCTGCTGAGATTTCTTATTTTGTCATTTATTAATAGCATATTCTCCTTTATCTCACTGAATGTAATTATAATAGCTCCTTTAAGGTGTTTGATAATCCCAGCATCTTGACCATCTCAGGCTTGGCATCTTGTTGATTGTCTTTTTCCTTGAGACTAAGTAACATTTTCCAGCCTCATGAGATTCAGATCAAATAACTTTGGATTTAAAAAAATAATAACAACTTTGGATTGTGTCCTGGAAATGTTGAATCTTATGTTGTGGAGAATCTGGATCCTCTTACATTGTTCCTAAGAGTGTTGAGGTTTTGGTTTTAGCAAATGGTTAATTTGGCTAGACATGTTTATGTCCTCCCCAAATTCATATGTTGAAAATCTAATGTTTGATGTGATAGTATTAGGAAGTGGGGACTTGTGGGAGGTGCTTAGGTCATGAAGGTAGAACCCTATGAATGGACTTAGTGCTCTTATAAAAGCACTTATAAAAGAGACCCCAGTGAGCTCCCCGGACCCTTCTACCATGTGAAGACACAGTGAGAAGGTCCGCAGTCTGCAGTTCAGAAGAGGGCCTTCACCAGAACCTAACCAAGCAGGCACCCTGACCTTGAATTTCCAGCCTCCAGAACTGTAAGAAATAGATTTCTATTGTATATAAGCCATCCAATCTATGATATTTTATTATAGCAGCCCAAAAGGCTAAGAAATTATCTTATCACTTAAAAAAGAAAAACACTGCCTTTTTATTATTCTTCTTCTCCCTATAACCATTGATGACCTTGTTAAAAGCCACAGTATTGTACCAATTATATTGTCAGTCATTTCTAAGACTGAATATACAGAAAGGAAATTGGTCTAGGTAAGTGAAACGTTAATTGTAATAATTCCAAAGAGAAGTAGTGTTGTTTTTTGGGGTTTTTTTTAGATTTTATTTAAATTGAAGTTTGTTAACATAGAGTGTATTATTAGTTTCAGAGGTAGAACCCAGTGATTCATCAGTTGTATATAACACCCAGTGTTCATTAGATCATGTGCCCTCCCCAATGCCCATCACCCAATTACCCCATCCCTCACCCACCTCCCTTCCAGCAATCCTCAGTTTGTTTTCTTAACTATAGAGTCTCTTATGGTTTGTTTCCCTTTCTTTTTTTGTCTTATTTTTCCTTCCTGTTCCCTGTGTTCATCTCTTTTATTTCTTCAATTCCACATATGAGTGAAATCATAGGCTATTTGTCTTTCTCTGACTTATTTTGCTTAGCATAATACACTTTAGTTCCATCTATGTTATTGCAAATGACAAGATTTCATTCTTTTTGATGGCTGAGTAATATTCCATTGTGTATATATACACCACATCTTCTTTATCCATTCATCAGTCAATGAACATCTGAGCTCTTTCCATTATTTGGCTATTGTGGACATTGCTGCTGTAAACACTGGGATGCATGTGCCCCTTCAACTCATTATTTTTGTATCCTTTGGCTAAATACCTATTAGTGCAATTGCTGGGTTGTAGGGTAGCTCTATTTTTAACTTTTTGAGGAAACTCCATACTGTACAAGTTTCCCTTCCCATCAACAGTGTAAGAGGGTTCCCCTTTCACCATATCCTCACCAACATCTGTTGTTTTCTGAGTTGTTAATTTTAGCCATTCTGACCAGTGTGAGGTGGTATCTTTGTGGTGTAGTGTTCTTTTTAACATGGGAAAGAAGAGTAGCTTAGCATAGGTCTCTCGAACTTTTGTTTCTCTTAACAAATATCTGAGGAGAGCTAAGAAGTTGGGCACATGTTGATTCATTGTTAATTATAGAGTATGATGATAACAGGTTTGGGTATTAGTCATGTTCTCCTAGTGTTTGACAATAGCTCTTAATGCAGGAAGAAAAGGATTTTTTTAAAAGAGAATTAAGAGCATTTCCAGTACTGATTCTTCGCATATGTCATTTCCTTGGATTTGAGCCTTGAAATAGCTTTACCCGGGTATAATTCCAAAATAGACTTTTGTTTATTCTCTTTTGTATTTGAAAGTGATACTGCTGATGAATTAAAGTTACTTTTTATAGATAGTCATGACATGGTTTCTTTTTTCTAAGATGGAAGTAGATTGATTCTGTCATTAAAATAAGGACCAATACTGATAGTAATTCAAAGCTTATTATTATCTGTTGTATTGCTCTTTACCTAATAGCAGTGTTGTTAAGGTGACAACTTCATGCCAGTTAGTATCATTTCTTCTTACTGAATTCCTGGTCGCAAAGTACGTTAAACTTTCAACTAAAGGGGAATTCTGATTTTCTGTTCATGATCCTTGAACTATGACATAAAGCTGTCATAAGCTTAACAACTGCTAATCAGAGTCAAACGTCCCATAAAAAATGTATACTAAGGGGGGGGAGGTTAAGATGGCGGAGGAGTAGGGGACACCTTTTTCAGCCGGTCCCCTGAGTTGAGCTGGATAGGTACCCAGACCAGCAGGAATATCCACGGAATCAGCCTGAGACGCAGGAAGATACATCTGGATCTCTACAAATGAACATCTCCAGCGCTGAGTATCGAGGTACGAAGCGGGGAGCCGTGAAACCGCGCACAGATATCGGAAGCTAAACAGAAGGGGGAGGGAGCCGCCGTGTCAGGGCGCCGGGAAGCGGTAGCCACCTGCAAGGGGGAGCGGACAGACCGCGGACCCGCACGCTTGAGACAGCAGGCTGAGAAGGGAGCTCCGGGAGCGCACGCGGGACGGCTGGCGGTTGGCGGGCCACCTGCACGGGGGAGCAGGCGGACTCGCGGACGGCACCCGCGAGACAACAGACTTAGAACGCGAGCTCCAGGAGCGCGCGCGCAGGGCGGCTGGCGGGCCACCTGCACCGGGGAGCGGGCGGACCGCGGACCCGCACTCTGGAAACGGCAGACTGAGTCCGTGAGCCGGGAGCGTGCACCACCAAGCATCTCACGGAGCTCCGGAGCTCCGGTGTGCTCACTGGATCGAGGCTGAGACCGGGAGCTCCGGGAGCGTCCGCGGGGCGGCTGGCGGCTGGAGGGCCACCTGCACGGGGGAGCAGGCGGACTCGCGGTCAGCACCCGTGAGACACCAGACTGAGACGGGGAGCTCCGGGAGCCCGCGCGGGGCGGCTGGCGGCGGGCGGGGTTGGAAACACAAAGGACAGAGACGTGCCGGCCCTGGAAGTGAGGGCTGGGACGCCGGGTGTGGGGCGCACAGCCCGGGATGCTGCAGGGTTGAGCAGCACCAACAGAAACAGAGTTAAAGTGGCCAGAACATCAGTGGAGAACGATCCGCGATCCCTCTGTTCTGAGACAGAGGCTGAATTTCAGCCGCTGCTGCTCTCTCAGAAGAGGCATAGCAAACCGCCAGGGAAAGCCGCCAGAGAACAAAAGCCCGGAAATACCGGCTCACAGGGTGCCCATCCCCATCCCCCCTCGCAAGGGACACAGAGACTCTACCCAAACAGGGTTTTCTGAGTACCGGCAGGCAGGCCCCTCCCCCAGAAGGCAGGCTGAAAAATCAAGAAGCCCACAACCCGGAGCGCCTGAGTGGCGCAGTCACCAAGCACCTGTCTTCGGATTAGGGTGTGTTTACAACGTTCCGGAAAGGAGTCCCTCATCGGGCTTCTCCACCGGGAACCTGCTTCTTCCTCTCCCACTCCTCTGCTTGGGTTCCCTTTCTTGCTGACTGTCTCTCTCTCTCTCAAATAAATAAATAAACTCTTTAAGGAAGAAGCCCACATCCCTAAGATCTCTATAAAACAAGGGCGCACGGCCTGGGTCCCAGTCAACACTTGGGCTCTGGACAACCCTGCAATCTCTCTTCATCAGAATGACGAGAAGGAGAAGTCCCCCCCAGCAAAGAAAAGATAATGAGTCTGTGGCCTCTGCCACAGAATTGGCCTCGGCCACAGAATTAATACATATGGATGTATCCCAATTATCAGAAATGGAATTCAGAGCAACAATGGTCAAGATGATGAGTAAACTTGAAAAAAGCATCAGAGAAAGCGTTGCTGAGAATATAGAATCCCTAAGGGCAGAAATGAGAGCGAATCTGACAGAAATTAAAAATTCTATGGGCCAAATACAGTCAAAACTAGAGGCTCTGACGGCCAGGGTCACCGAGGCAGAGGAACGCGTTAGCGAATTGGAGGATGGGTTAGTAGAAGAAAAAACGAAAATAGAAGCTGGTCTTAAAAAAATCCACGCCCACGAATGTAGATTACGGGAGATTACTGACTCTATGAAACGATCCAATGTCAGAATCATCGGCATCCCTGAAGGGGTGGAGAAAAACAGAGGTCTAGAAGAGATATTTGAACAAATTGTAGCTGAAAACTTCCCTAATCTAGCAAGGGAAACAAGCATTCGTGTCCAAGAGGCAGAGAGGACCCCATCCAAGCTCAACCAGGACAAACCTACGCCACGGCATGTCATAGTGCAATTCGCAAATATTAGATCCAAGGATACAGTATTGAAAGCGGCCAGGGCAAAGAAATTTCTCACGTACCAAGGCAAAGGTATCAGGATTACGTCAGACCTGTCTACAGAGACCTGGAATGAGAGAAAGGCTTGGGGGGGCATTTTTAAAGCTCTTTCAGAGAAAAACATGCAGCCAAGGATCCTTTATCCAGCAAAGCTGTCATTCAGAATTGATGGAGAAATAAAGACGTTCCAAAATCGCCAATCATTAACCAATTTCGTAACCACGAAACCAGCCCTACAGGAGATATTAAGGGGGGCTCTATAAAGGTAAAAAGGCCCCAAGAGTGATACAGAGCAGCAAGTCACAACCGATACAAAGACTTTAAAGAGAAATGGCATCATTAAAATCATATCTGTCAATAATCTCTATCAATCTAAATGGCTTAAACTCTCCCATAAAACGCCACAGGGTTGCAGATTGGATAAAAAGACATGACCCATCCATTTGCTGTCTACAAGAGACTCATTTTGAACCCAAAGATGCATTCAGACTTAGAGTAAGGGGATGGAGTACCATCTTCCACGCAAATGGACCTCAAAAGAAAGCTGGAGTAGCAATTCTCATATCAGATAGACTGGATTTTAAACTAGAGGCCATAGAGAGAGATACAGAAGGGCACTATATTATTCTTAAAGGAAGTATTCAACAAGTGGATATGACAATTATTAATATATATGCCCCCAACAGGGGAGCAGCAAGATACACAAGCCAACTCTTAACCAAAATAAAGAGACATATAGATAAGAACACAGTAATAGTAGGGGACCTCAACACCCCACTATCAGAAATAGACAGAACACCCTGGCAAAAACTAAGCAAAGAATCAAAGGCTTTGAATGCCATACTCGACGAGTTGGACCTCATAGATATATATAGAACACTACACCCCAGAACCAAAGAATACTCATTCTATTCAAATGCCCATGGAACATTCTCAAGAATAGATCATGCTCTGGGACACAAAACAGGTCTCAGCCAATACCAAAAGATTGAAATTATCCCCTGCATATTCTCAGACCACAACGCTCTGAAATTGGAACTCAACCACAAGGAAAAACCTGGAAGAAACTCAAACACTTGGAGGCTAAGAACCATCCTGCTCAAGAATGACTCGATAAACCAGGAAATCAAAAAACAAATTAAACAATTTATGGAGACCAACGAGAATGAATACACAACGGTCCAAAACCTATGGGATACTGCAAAGGCAGTCCTAAGGGGGAAATACATAGCCATCCAAGCCTCACTCAAAAGAATAGAAAAATCTAAAATGCAGTTTCTATATTCTCACCTCAAGAAACTGGAACAGCAACAGAGGGACAGGCCTAACCCACTGACAAGGAAGGAGTTGACCAAGATTAGAGCAGAAATCAATGAATTAGAGACCAGAACCACAGTAGAGCAGATCAACAGGACTAGAAGCTGGTTCTTTGAGAGAATCCATAAAATTGATAGACCACTGGCAAAACTTGTCCAAAAACAAAGAGAAAGGACTGAGATTATTAAAATTATGACTGAAAAGGGAGAGGTCACGACCAGCACCATTGAAATTGCAAGGATTATTAGAAACTTTTATCAACAGCTATATGCCAAAAAACTAAACAATCTGGAAGAGATGGAGGCCTTCCTGGAAACCTATAAACTACCAAGACTGAAACAGGAAGAAATAGATTTCTTAAATAGGCCAATTAACTATGAAGAAATTGAGTCAGTGATAAACAACCTTCCAAATAATAAAACTCCAGGCCCAGACGGTTTTCCTGGGGAATTCTACCAAACATTCAAAGAAGAAATAATACCTATTCTCCTAAAGCTATTTCAAAAAATAGAAACAGAAGGAAAGCTACCAAACTCATTCTATGAGGCTAATATTACCTTGATCCCCAAACCAGGCAAAGACCCCCTCAAAAAGGAGAATTACAGACCGATTTCTCTAATGAATATGGATGCCAAAATCCTCAACAAGATCCTTGCTAATAGAATCCAACAGTACATTAAAAGGATTATCCATCATGACCAAGTGGGATTCATACCTGGGATGCAAGCATGGTTCAACACTCGCAAATCAATCAATGTGATACATCATATCAACAAGAAAAGACTCAAGAACCATATGATCCTCTCAATTGATGCAGAAAAAGCATTTGACAAAATACAGCATCCTTTCCTGATTAAAACCCTTCAGAGTGTAGGAATAGAGGGTACATTTCTCAATCTCATAAAAGCCATCTATGAAAAGCCTACTGCAAGCATTATTCTCAATGGGGAAAAGCTGGAAGCCTTTCCCTTAAGATCAGGAACACGACAAGGATGCCCACTCTCGCCACTATTATTCAACATAGTACTAGAAGTCCTTGCAACAGCAATCAGAAGACAAAAAGGGATCAAAGGTATCCAAATCGGCAAAGAAGAAGTCAAACTGTCTCTCTTTGCAGATGACATGATACTCTATATGGAAAACCCAAAGGAATCCACTCCCAAACTATTAGAAGTTATAGAACAATTCAGTAAGGTGGCAGGATACAAAATCAATGCCCAGAAATCAGTTGCATTTCTATACACGAATAACGAGACTGAAGAAAGAGAAATTAGGGAATCCATCCCATTTACAATAACACCAAAAACCATGCGTTACCTTGGAATTAACTTAACCAGAGACGTAAAGGACCTATATGCTAGAAACTATAGATCACTTTTGAAAGATATTGAGGAAGACATAAAAAGATGGAAAAATATTCCATGCTCATGGATTGGAAGAATTAACATAGTTAAAATGTCCATACTACCCAGAGCAATCTACACTTTCAATGCTATCCCGATCAAAATACCGAGGACATTTTTCAAAGAACTGGAACAAATAGTCCTTAAATTTGTATGGAACCAGAAAAGGCCCCGAATCTCCAAGGAACTGTTGAAAAGGAAAAACAAAGCTGGGGGCATCACAATGCCGGATTTCGAGCTGTACTACAAAGCTGTGATCACAAAGACAGCATGGTACTGGCACAAAAACAGACACATCGACCAATGGAACAGAATAGAGAACCCAGAAATGGACCCTCGGCTCTTTGGGCAACTAATCTTTGATAAAGCAGGAAAAAACATCCGGTGGAAAAAAGACAGTCTCTTCAATAAATGGTGCTGGGAAAATTGGACAGCTACATGCAAAAGAATGAAACTTGACCACTCTCTCACACCATACACAAAAATAAACTCCAAATGGATGAAAGACCTCAATGTGAGACAGGAATCCATCAAAATTCTAGAGGAGAACATAGGCAACAACTTCTATGACATCGGCCAGAGCAACCTTTTTCACGACACATCTCCAAAGGCAAGAGAAATAAAAGATAAAATGAACTTATGGGACTTTATCAGGATAAAGAGCTTCTGCACAGCCAAGGAAACAGTCAAAAAAACTAAGAGACAGCCCACGGAATGGGAGAATATATTTGCAAAGGACACCACAGATAAAGGACTGGTATCCAAGATCTACAAAGAACTTCTCAAACTCAATACACGAGAAACAAATAAACAAATCATAAAATGGGCAGAAGATATGAACAGACACTTTTCCAATGAAGACATACAAATGGCTAACAGACACATGAAAAAATGTTCAAAATCATTAGCCATCAGGGAAATTCAAATCAAAACCACACTGAGATACCACCTTACGCCAGTTAGAATGGCAAAGATAGACAAGGCAAGAAACAACAATTGTTGGAGAGGATGTGGAGAAAGGGGATCCCTCCTACATTGTTGGTGGGAATGCAAGTTGGTACAGCCACTCTGGAAAACAGTGTGGAGGTCCCTTAAAAAGTTAAAAATTGAACTACCCTATGACCCAGCCATTGCACTACTGGGTGTTTACCCCAAAGATACAGACGTAGTAAAGAGAAGGGCCATATGCACCCCAATGTTCATAGCTGCATTGTCCACAATAGCCAAATCATGGAAGGAGCCGAGATGCCCTTCAACAGATGACTGGATTAAGAAGCTGTGGTCCATATATACAATGGAATATTACTCAGCTATCAGAAAGAACGAATTCTCAACATTTGCTGCAACATGGACGGCACTGGAGGAGATAATGCTAAGTGAAATAAGTCAAGCAGAGAAAGACAATTATCATATGATTTCTCTCATCTATGGAACATAAGAACTAGGAGGATCGGTAGGGGAAGAAAGGGATAAAGAAAAGGGGGGTAATCAGAGGGGGGAATGAAACATGAGAGACTATGGACTGTGAGAGGCAAACTGAGGACTTCAGAGGGGAGGGGGTGGGGGAAGGGGATAGCCTGGTGATGGGTAGTAGGGAGGGCACGTATTGCATGGTGCACTGGGTGTTATACGCAACTAATGAAGCATCAAACTTTACATCGGAATCTGGGGATGTACTGTATGGTGATTAGCACAATATAATAAAATAAAATTAAAAAAAAAAAAGAAAAAGAAATGAAAATCTCCTTGAGCATGTCCAAACACTTTAGGTATTTTACCAGTTTAATTTTTTTTCTCAGTGATTTCTTGTCTAGAACTCTCCAACCTCTTGTGTTAATCTGGCCTTAGAATTTTCTTTGCCCCTTTCCTAGGTCCCTCTGCCTCCTGGATTAAATCAATATCATCTTAATTCTTGGTTTACTTTCTAATTTGATGAATCACTGTCTGCATAGCTTCCTGAGAAAAGTATATGGGAGAATTTTTTTTTTTGAGATTCTGCATTTTTGAAATGCCTTTACCCTTAGTTTGGTTGATAGTTTGGCTTGATATAAAATTCTTGGTTACAAATAAACTACAGTAGTTTTAAAAACATTCCTTCATTATATTTTAGCTTCTAGTGTTGTTGTTGACAAGTCCAATGTCATTCTAGTTCCCGACTCTTTTATTGACAAGTTGTTTTCCATGAAAGATTTTAGGATCATCTCTTTGTTCCCAGTGTTCTGCAATTTTACAGTAATGCGTCTTGGTTAGATCTTTTTTCCTTGATTATGCTGACTACTCAGTGAGTTCTATCATCATAGAAACTCATTTCCTTTAGTCCTGGGAGACATGTATTGTATTAGTTCCTTGACCGTTTCTTCCCATCTGTTTCCGTAGTTCTCCCTTCCTGTAATTCTTTTATTAGAATTGGACATCCTGGAATAATTCACTAATTTTCTTATATTTTCACCCCCATTTACCCATTGCATACTTTTTTTGTTCTGTTTTCTGGCAGAATTCCTCAGCTTTCTCTTCCATCACTTTCACTGAATTTTGCCTTAAATTACATCAATCTTATCTTTAATTTCCAAAAGTTCTTTTGGGCTCTAGAGCTTTTGCTCTTTTCTGTTATATCTTCTTATTTCATGGATGTACTGTAATCTCTATGCTCTCTGAAAATACTAATTATTGCTTTTTTGAAATTTTCTTTTACTTCTGGCATTGTTTCTGTCTCTCCAGTTTCCATTTTTCTGATTGTTTTGGTCTCTTAACTTCATGTTGGAAGTTTATTTCATTATATGTTATATTCTTTTCTATTGATATTTAAGAATGAGGCATTAAAGTGTTGCCAGAAGTCTCTGTGAATGGGGCTAGTATTTCCTAACCAGTGGACATTACTATAGAGTGATTAGAAGAGGAGCTGACTTTTCATGGCAGAAGGAGAGCAACTGTCAGTATTTAAGGGTCTTTTCCCGGGGCCGAATTTTCCCAGTGAAGATTTTGCATACTCCTTCTTAGGAAGGTTTAAGCCTGGCTGTCAGCATTTTGGGAGCTCCTTGTGGGAAGGGCACCAGGGATCCCATTGTTTACTACATAATCTTTTTTTTAAAATTTTTTATTATGTTATGTTAGTCACCGTATAGTACATCATTAGTTTCTGATGTAGTGCTCCATGATTCATTGTTTGCATGTAACACCCAGTGCTCCATGCAATATATGCCCTCCTAAATACCCATCACCGGCCTATCCCAGTCCCCTACCCCCCTCCTCTCTGAAGCCCTCAGTTTGTTCCCCAGAGTCCATAGTCTCTCATGGTTCATTCCCCCTTCTGTTTACCCCCCCCCTTCATTCTTCCCTTCCTTCTCCTACTGATCTCCCTGCTATTCCTTATGTTCCATAAATGAGTGAAACCATATGATAATTGTCTTTCTCTCCTTGACTTATTTCATTTATCATAATCTCCTCCAGTCCCATCCATGTTGCTGCAAATGTTGGGTAATCGTTCTTTCTGATGGCTGAGTAATATCCCATGATATATACGGACCACATCTTCTTAATCCAGTCATCTGTTGAAGGGCATCTCGGCTCCTTCCACAGTTTAGCTGTTGTGGACAATGCTGCTATGAACGTTGGGGTGCATATGGCCCTTCTCTTCACTATGTCTGTATCTTTGGGGTAAATACTAGGTACTGCAATTCCTGGGTCATAGGGTAGCTCTATTTTTAACTTTTTGAAGGACCTCCACACTGTTTTCCAAAGTGGCTGTAATCTTAGACTTTATATCCCTGTTTTAAACATCATTAGTTCTGTTTAGTGCCCTTCAGTATATAGACCCTGTTTTAACCTCTGTGGAGAGTAAACTATCACATGGAAAAAGGTATCCGGGGAGAAAGCCTGGCAGAATACAGTTAGGGATAATGAACTGAATGTCTTACAGACTTTTTTTTTTAATAGAAAAAAATACTCTATTTAATTTTTTTACTTTAGAAAACTCTATTTTGTTATTTTGTTTTTTAAGTTTTTATTGAAATTCCAGATAGTTAACTTACAGTGTAATATTAATTTCAGTTGTACAATTTAGTGATTCAGCACTTTCATACAACATCCAGTGCTCATCACAGCAAGTTCACCCTTAACCCCCTTCACCTGTTTCACCCACCCACCCCCCGCCCACCTCCCCTCTGGTAACCATCAGTTTGTTCTCTATAGTTAAGTGTCTTAACAGACTTTTAAAAGACTTATAATCAGTTCTGTTTCCATTCCCAAGGTACATACTTCAGACCCACCACACACACACACACACACACACACACACACACACACACACACCTTCAGGGGTTCCTGGTACTTCCAATCCCTGAGTCTTTCTGTATAGATAATAGACTTGATTCTTTTATCTGTAGTGTCATTTGCAACTATCTTCTCCCATTCCGTGGGCTGCCTCTTGGTTTCTTTGACTGTTTCCTTGGCTCTGCAGAAGCTTTTTATCTTGATGAAGTCCCACAAGTTCATTTTTTCTTTTGTTTCTCTTACCTTTGGAGATGTGTCATGAAAAAAGTTGCTGTGGCCGATGTCAAAGAGGTTACAGCCTATGTTCTCCTCTAGGATTTTGATGGATTCCTGTCTCACATCGAGGTCTTTCATCCATTTGGAGTTTACCTTTGTGTATGGTGTGAGAGAATGGTCCAGTTTCATTCTTTTGCATATAGCTGTCTAATTTTCCAGCACCATTTATTGAAGAGACTGTCTTTTTTTCACTGGATGTTTTTTCCTGCTTTATCAAAGATTAGTTGCCTAAAAAGCCGAGGGTCCCTTTCTGTGTTCTCTATTCTGTTCCATTGGTCTATGTGTCTGTGTTTGTGCCGCTACCATGCTGTCTTGGTGATCACAGCTTTGTAGTATAGTTTCAAATCTGGCAACGTGATGCCCCCAGCTTTGTTTTTCTTTTTCAACAATTCCTTGGCAATTCAGGGTCTTTTCTGGTTCCACACAAATTTAAGGGCTGTTTGTTCCAGTTCTTCGAAAAGTGTCATTGGTATTTTGATCGGGATGGCATTGAAAGTGTAGATTGCTCTGGGTAGCATAGACATTTTAACTATGTTAATTCTTCCAATCCATGAGCATGGAATATTTTTCCATCTTTTTATGTCTTCCTCAATATCTTTCAAAAGNATTCAATGTCTTTCAAGAGTGATTTGTAGTTTCTAGAATACAGAATCTTTACGTCTCTAGTTAAGTTAGTTCCGAGATAATGTAGGCTTTTTGGTGCTATTGTAAATGGAATGGATTCCCTAATTTCTCTTTCTTCAGTCTCATTGTTCGTGTATAGAAATGCAACTGATTTCTGGGCATTGATTTTGTATCCTGCCACCTTACTGAATTGTTCTATAACTTCTAATAGTTTGGGAGTGGATTCCTTTGGGTTTTCCATATAGAGTATCATGTCATCTGCAAAGAGAGACAGTTTGACTTCTTCTTTGCCGATTTGGATACCTTTGATCCCTTTTTGTCTTCTGATTGCTGTTGCAAGGACTTCTAGTACTATGTTGAATAATAGTGGCGAGAGTGGGCATCCTTGTCGTGTTCCTGATCTNCAAGATAGTTTGACTTCTTTGCCAATTTGGATACTTTTATCCCTTTTTGTTGTCTGATTGCTGTTGCAAGGACTTCTAGTACTATGTTGAATAATAGTGGCGAGAGTGGGCATCCTTGTCGTGTTCCTGATCTTAAGGGAAAGGCTTCCAGCTTTTCCCTGTTGAGAATGATATTCGCTGTAGGCTTTTATAGATGGTTTTTATGAAATTGAAGAATGTACCCTCTATCCCTACACTCTGAAGGGTTTTAATCAGGAAAGGATGCTGTATTTTGTCAAATGCTTTTTCTGCATCAATTGAGAGGATCATATGGTTCTTGAGTCTTTTCTTGTTGATATGATCTGCCACACTGGTCAATTTGCGAGTGTTGAACCACCCTTGCATCCCAGGTATGAATCCCACTTGGTCATGATGGATAATCCTTTTAATGTACTGTTGGATTCTATTAGCTGGGATATTATTGAGAATTTTGGCATCTATATTCATCAGGGATGTCAGTGTGTAATTCTCCTTTTTCATGCGGTCTTTGCCTGGTTTGAGGATCAAGGTAATCCTGGCCTCATAGAATGAGTTTGGTAGTTTTCCTTCTGTTTCTATTTTTTGAAACAGCTTTAGGAGAATAGGTATTATTTCTTCTTTGAATGTTTGGTAGAATTCCCCAGGAAAACCGTCTGGGCCTGGAGTTTTATTATTTGGAAGGTTGTTTATCACTGACTCAATTTCTTCATAGTTAATTGGCCTATTTAAGAAATCTATTTCTTCCTGTTTCAGTCTTGGTAGTTTATAGGTTTCCAGGAAGGCCTCCATCTCTTCCAGATTGTTTAGTTTTTTGGCATATAGCTGTTGATAAAAGTTTCTAATAATCCTTGCAATTTCAATGGTGCTGGTCGTGACCTCTCCCTTTTCAGTCATNAATCGGTCTGTAATTCTCCTTTTTGAGGGGGTCTTTGCCTGGTTTGGGGATCAAGGTAATATTAGCCTCATAGAATGAGTTTGGTAGCTTTCCTTCTGTTTCTATTTTTTGAAATAGCTTTAGGAGAATAGGTATTATTTCTTCTTTGAATGTTTGGTAGAATTCCCCGGGGAATCCGTCAGGCACTGGACTCTTGTTTTTGGAGAGGTTTTTGATCATTGCTTCAATCTCTTCATAATTAATCCGTCTGTTTAATCAGTTTCTTCTTGTTTCAGTCTTGGTAGTTTATAGGTTTCCAGGAAGGCATCCATTTCTTCCAGGTTGTTTAGTTTNAACAGTCAAAAAAACTAAGAGACAGCCCACGGAATGGGAGAATATATTTGCAAAGGACACCACAGATAAAGGACTGGTATCCAAGATCTACAAAGAACTTCTCAAACTCAATACACGAGAAACAAATAAACAAATCATAAAATGGGCAGAAGATATGAACAGACACTTTTCCAATGAAGACATACAAATGGCTAACAGACACATGAAAAAATGTTCAACATCGTTAGCCATCAGGGAAATTGAAATCAAAACCACACTGAGATACCACCTTACGCCAGTTAGAATGGCAAAAATAGACAAGGCAAGAAACAACAATTGTTGGAGAGGATGTGGAGAAAGGGGATCCCTCTTACACTCCTGGTGGGAATGCAAGTTGGTACAGCCAACTGCATTTCCACTTTGGGAAACAGTGTGGAGGTCCCTTAAAAGTTAAAAATTGAGCTACCCTATGACCCAGTAATTGCACTACTGGGTATTTACCCCAAAGATACAGACATAGTGAAGAGAAGGGCCATATGCACCCCAATGTTCATAGCTGCATTGTCCACAATAGCCAAATCATGGAAGGAGCCGAGATGCCCTTCAACAGATGACTGGATTAAGAAGCTGTGGTCCATATATACAATGGAATATTACTCAGCTATCAGAAAGAACGAATTCTCAACATTTGCTGCAACATGGACGGCACTGGAGGAGATAATGCTAAGTGAAATAAGTCAAGCAGAGAAAGACAAATCCTATAGTTTCACTCATTTATGGAACATAAGAAGTAGGAAGATTGGTAGGAGAAGAAAGGGAAGAATGAAGGGGGGGTAAACAGAAGGGGGGGTGAACTATGAGAGACCATGGACTCTGGGAAACAAACTGAGGGCTTTAGCGGGAAGGGGGTGGGCGATTGGGATAGGCCGGTGATGGGTATTAAGGAAGGCACGTATTGCATGGTGCAGTGGGTGTTATACGCAAGTAATGAATCATGGAATTTTACATCAAAAACTAAGGATGTACTGTATGGTGACTAACATAACATAATAAAAAATTATTATAAAAAAATAGACTTGATTCTTGTTGATTTCCCTCCAACATTCCCACCTTCCCCAACTGTATTCCTCCTTCTTGTCCCCAGGGCTCAGTTTTCAGTCTTCTATTTTCTGCCAAGTTGCCTACTTTCCAACTTTTATCTTTAACATTTGGAAGAAGGGATAATTGTACATGGAGAAAATTGGGGTGGTTTTTTATTGGTCTCTGTATGTAAGAAGAGGTAGCTCTAGGAGACAGATTAAATGCTGTCTTTAAGTAGAGGTTTGTTCTGTTTTGTGTAGAAGGGCTACCTGTGAGCCTGAGAATGCCTGAGCTGTCCACAGCCCACTGTCAGGTAAACTCACCCTGTTCAGCATTGTGAATGTGTGCCCTTGACATCAGCAACTGCCGTCTCTATTTTTGGTATCACTAATATTTTCTTTACCTTTCAGTTGACTTTGCTCCCCTCTTATCAAGATTCTTTTCTGCTCTAAGGAAAGAATATGATCAGCTTATTTAAACTAAAGTAGAAAGAATTTCTTAAAGCCTTAGCTCTCCTGCAAATACTTGTGTTATGAAAGAAGATTGACACTATAAAGGGTGTTATTTTGGTTATCATTTAGTCTGTGAGGGAGTATATGTTTGGGTTGAGAATGGAATGAGAAAGATGTCCTGGCCCCTCAGAGGCGGAGGAATAAACATGTATGCCAGGCAAATAGATTGTATTAGGTACACGGCCATATTTGTGAACAGTTTAAAAAGAATTTCCACATTGCTGCTTTGCATTTTTATTTCTTGCAAATATGTACTTGAAGATCATTGTGGAAATAGCTTGGATTTAGATACTGTTTTGTTTCACAGAAATTTCTCTTTCGAACTCAGTTTCAAGCTTTGGCCAACTATGTTGAGGAACAGCCTAAAATGACAGTCTAAATTCCTGGGCTTAAAGATATTTTTGGCAGAAGAGTCACTGGGGTTGCAAGTATTGCATTTCAGATATTTTTATATTATACTGGGATGAGTTCTAGAGCTCCAATGTATAATGTAAACAGTTTGAATAGGATTAGCGGTTACTTCATGATAAGAGACTATTTCACAGCAATGAAAAAGATACTGGAGGGGTTTTTTTTGTTGTTTTTTTAAAATAATTTTTATTTTGTTATATTAGTCACCATACAGTACATCCCCAGTTTTTGATGCAATGTTCCATGATTCATTATTTGCATATAACACCCAGTGCACCATGCAATATGTGCCCTCCTTAATACCCATCACCAGCCTATCCCAATCCTCCACTCCCCTCCCCTCTGAAGCCCTCTGTTCGTGTCCCGGAGTCCACAGTCTCTCATGGTTCATTCCCCCTTCTGTTTACCCCCCTTCATTCTTCCCTTCCTTCTCCTATGGATCTTCCTATTTCTTATGTTCCATAAATGAGTGAAACCATATGATAATTTGGTTTCTTTCTCTGCTTAACTTTTTTCATTTATTAGGAAGATCGGTAGGAGAAGGCAGGGAAGAATGAAGGGGGGGTAAACAGAAAGGGGAATGAACCATGACAGACTATGGACTCTGGGAAACAAACTGAGGGCTTCAGAGGGGTGGGAGGTGGGGGACTGGGATAGGCCGGTGATGGGTATTAAGGAGGGCATATACTGCATGGAGCACTGGGTGTTATACGCAAAGAATGAATCATGGAACACTACATCAAAAACTTAGGATATACTGTATGGTGACTAACATAACATAATAAAAAATTATAAAAAATAAAAAATAAAATTAATAAAATTTAAAAAAATAAAATGAGTCTCTTGTAGGCAACATATAGATTAAAAAAATAAGAAGTAAAACAAACAGAAAGAGATTGGGCATCTGCTCTTAACAACTTGAGTTTTAGATGCAGTGTTTAACTTCTATTAAATTTGGACTCTGGGAAACAAACTGAGGGTTACAGAAGGGAGTTGGGGGGGTGACGGGATGGGGTAACCAGGTGATGAGCATTAAGGAGGGCACGTGTGGTGATGAGCATTGGGTGTTACACGCAACTAATGAATCATTGAACACTACATCAAAAACTAGTGATGTACTATATGCTGACTAACTGAACATAATAAAAAATGAAGAAATAAAAAATTGGTTTTCACCTAAAGCTTTTAGTACTCATGGCAGGTTACTTGTTCTTTTTGAGGATAGTATTACTTTTGATGTAATTTTTAAATTAGATTTTTATAATCTTTCATTAGCACATATTAACCAGTCTTTGTGCATGTGTAGTTTTAAAATAAAGCTAGCATACTTGGTGATGGACACTCTAACAGCTTTGCACCTTTGCTGACTGAGATGCATCATTGCAGCACAGCCTTTCTTTCCACATTGGGTTACAAGCAGTTTAGTAAAAATAATTCTAAAATCAGGAGTATTAAGGGGTGCTTGCGTGGCTCAGTTTGTTAAGCATCTTGCCTTCAACTTAGATCATGATCTCAAGGTCCTGTGATTGAACCCCTTGTTGTGTCGGGCTCCCTGCTCAGTGGAGAGTCTGCTTCTCCCTTTCCCTCTCTTCTCCACTCGTTCTCTCTCTCTCTCTCTCTCAAATGAATAAATAAAATCTTTAAAAATAATAAAATAAAGTCTTTAAAAAATAAAATAAAATCAGGTGTATTAAAACTCACATTTTTTTTTCTGTAGAGTTCCAGGGATTCTTTCGCAGTGGTGAGGCAAACTCTGCTTGGCATGTGGTTGTAGTTTAACTATTCTAAATTTATAGTTTCTGCTGATTGTTCAATATACTTCCCAAATATTCTGCAACTGTTATTGACAAATATTAGACTATAGAGCTTTTGGAGAGGCTGAACATGTTGCTAAGATGGGCTGTGGATTTCTTTTTCTTTTTCTTTTTAATTTTCCTCCTTTTATTTTAGCCTTGACAGGAACTAGGGATGATTGTGCAGGAAAACTAAACCTTACCACCAACCTAAATGTACTGTTATTTTAATCTACTGAGGAGCAGGACTCGCAGTAGAATAGGATTGTTCAGCCTGAGGGGGCCATTCAGCTGTCCTGTGGTGTCAAGTGATCCTAGGTAAATTGCGTGCTCTGGGGCCAGGTGCTCCAGATTGCTCACCTTGAACGGTGTGTGTTTTCTGGCAGCAAATCCAAGAGTGCCGTGGTGGTGTCATAGCAGTGCTGGCGGAGCAGTCTCTTGTGCTATGACCTCTGGTCAAAGAAGTAATTAGGTTGGACTGGAGAAAGAAATTAGCACCACATTGATTGTAATAACAGTTCTACTTTCTGATTATGTGGTCCATTTCATTCTTTGTGCAGGGTTAGCATTCCCAGCTTCATATAATTAGAAACAATAATTTTTCTATTTGGAAAAAATATTGTACAGTTTTCCCAATTACCTACATAAAAAACTACCCCAAACCTTAGTGGCGTTAAACTCCTATTTATTATATTCCATTCTTCTCTGGATAGAATGAGCACAGTTGGGTAGATTTCACATAGGGTTTCTCATTCTGTTGCAGTCACATTTGGGCAGGAGCTGTAGTTCCCTGAAGGTTCTACTGGGCTAGGCATAGCAGTCAAGATGACTCACTCGTACAGCTGGGACTGCTTACTGGAGTGTCTCCTTGTGGCCTCTCCATGCAGCTTGGGCTTTTCACAGCATGACAGCTGGATTCTGAGAGCGAACCTCCCAGAAGGAACATGTATTCCAAGAGGCAGGAGGCTGAAGCTGTGAGGCAAGTGAAAGACTGCTCCTAGAATAGCTTTAGCTCCCTGCTCTTGTGTTCAGTAGATCAGAGTAGTCTCAGGGTCTGCCCAGTTTCAAAAGTGTGAAGAAACAGATTCCATCTCAAACTGGAGGTGTGTTAGGGTCACGTTTTTGCAGAATAGTACTTGGGAGTTATTGTAGTCATCTTTGGACAGTACAATCTGTTAGAAACTCTTGATTAATGAAGGACTGTTTGATGCTTTAAAAGACTATATTAGTATATTCTGGCATCGATATTGTATATGTGTGCATGTATATGTTATGTAAATATTTTGTGTATGTGCATGAATATATATATTTGTGCATAGATATACATGCATATACACATATATATACATACATACTTGATATTTCTTTTTTTTTTAAAGATTTTATTTATTTATTCGACAGAGTTAGAGACAGCCAGCCAGAGAGGGAACACAAGAGGGGGAGTGGGAGAGGAAGAAGCAGGCTCACAGCAGAGGAGCCCGATGTGGGGCTCGATCCCATAACACCAGGATCACGCCCTGAGCCGAAGGCAGACGCTCAACCGCTGTGCCACCCAGGCGCCCCTGATATTTCAATATCAATATACATCATTACTCTTGGCTTAAAAAATACACATAACCACACTTTTAATTAGTGTTCACAAATCTCAAAACCATCTGACAGTTGAACTACCTATCTCTGGCTGAGATTGTGTTACCACTCCCTGTGAAAACTGTTTTACATCTTCTCTATTCTCAAATCTCGAACACCACCTCCTACCCTGTTCACTCTCAGCTGAGAACACCTTGCTTCTTATTTCCTTGAGAATAGGTACCCAGAAGAAAAATTTAGTTCTCCTGTCACCAAATCTCCCAAATGCCTTCATTTTCTCAGTTCTTTGCGTTTCCTCTGTGACAGTATATAGAATATCCAGGCTAAACGGAGCCTCCCTTTTGACCTGGCACCCATCTCTTCTTGGCTACTGAAGGACTTAACACCTGCATCATCAAATTTTTTCTCTTTACTCAATCATTCTCTTCAGCATAAAAATAGCCTGAAATTTTGTCTCATTCAAAAAAAAAAAACAAAACCCTCCCCTGATTGCACAACACTGTTATACTACCTCATTTCTCTGCTTCCAATTACTGAATATTCTACAAAAGAGCTATCTGTACTCTGTTCCCATTCCCTTCTCTCCCATTACTCTTGAATTAAAAACTGCCCTTATATAAGTCCGTGATGGCCACCACAATGCCAGATGCAGTGGCTAACTCTCAGTCTATACTAACCTCTCAGTGCATTTGACAGTCTTCCTTAAAACCCTATATTAAATACACTCCTGCTTTTCCTGTTGTCTCACTACTTTTTCTTTCTTAGTTTCCTGTGCTAGATACTCCTCACTTTTCTGACCTGTAAATGTTGGATCTCAGTGTCAAACCTAGCATGTCCAAATTGAACCTTGTTTCCCTCCTCTAGACATGCTTCCCAGGTCAGGAAAAAAGAGTAATCCTTGACTCCATTCATATCCCACATCTAATCCATCAGCAGATCCTGACAGCTCTCCATACAAAACATGTCTAATCTCTAAGTCCTGGAGGTTTTACATTACCATTTTTACCTTTCTCTAATCAACTATCATCCTGTGGATTGTTGTAATAAATAGCCTCCTGACTGGAACCCCTGCTTTCCTCTTTGCCCTTTCATGGTTTGTTTTCACTCAGGGTGATGCTTTCAAGCTTTAAGTCCTATCATATGACTCTTCTCCCTATTTCCAGTGGCTTCCTGTCTTGCTTGGAATAAAAGCCAAACCCTTTCACATGGCTTACACAAAGGCCCTGCTTACTCTGTACCCTGTTGCCTCTGACTGAATCACCACCACTCTCCCCCTTGTTCACTTTGCTGCAGGTGCACTGACCTCTCTGTTCTCCATGACCATGCCAAGTCCACTTCCACAGCAGGGCATTTGTCCTTGCTGTTTCTGATGTCTCTAAAACTTCCCCAGTTTTTTTTTTAAGTTTTTATTTAAATACCAGTTAGTTAACAGCGTAATAAACTTCCCCAGTTTTCCCAAGTGCTGTCACCTTATTTCATTCAGGTTCCTACTTGAAGTTCCACTTCCAAAGAAGCCTTTCCCTGACCACCCTACCTGAAGCAGTACCTTCCCCCATGCCCCAGCCAACCCACCATTGGCCACCTCCTGTCCCTACTCTGCTTTAATTTTCTTGTTAGAACTTATCACCACCATTATGTATTTGTCTCTGGTCTATCTCTGCTCCCTAGAATGAAACCATGAAAGTAGGGACTTTGAATCACAACAAAGTGATAGCACTCATCAGGTGCTCCATAAGCATTTGTAAATCAAGTGAATGAATAAATGCTTATGTGTGTATGCAGTAGATTACTGTGTGTGGTTGATGGGAAAATAGCTTTCTATTTTAAACTTCAACTGGTGGCCCTGTTTTATCAAAAAGAAATGAATGTACTGGAAGCAAAGTCCACATTGCCTTTATTGCTTACCTTAAGGTCTCAATTTTCCAGATGATATAATTTGCTTAGGCCTTGTTACTTGAACTGAATTTGTGAGTTCTGCCCTTCTGCCAGCATTGTGTGCCATCAAGGTACTTAACTTTTCTTCATATGATCATCAAGTGAGGAAAGGACCACATGCTATTTGAAATGATGTCGTTAGAGTGCATGATTCCTAAGGTCTTCTACTTAAAAATAATTTCTCTATGAGATGGACCTTTAAAGGTCTCATGCTCCATTAGATGATTTCCAAGTAGCATGATGTCCTGAACATTTTAATCATAAGATCACTGCCACCTAAGAATATTAGCTGATTCTGCTAGTTTTTAATTTTCTTTATTATTAATTTTATTTATAGTTACTTTAATTGAGCTTATTTTAGCAAGGGTCTTTTTAGGGGACATTCCATATAGAGGCTTTTCTAATATGGTACAGGTTGATCTGACCTTAAAGAGCATTCTTTATAGATAAGTTGTATTCCAAAACTTTTAATTATCATATAAAATCATGCTTCTCTATAACAGAAACCTAAACATTTCTAAACCAAGATAGCACTTGTGAGCATATAAGACTTTAGTTTTTAAATCTATATTCTTAAATAAATCTTTTTCTTTCAAGCATCTATTGTCATGGCATTTACATTTTTTACCTATAAGGTTGAAACCCCTATGATGTCCATAATTAAGTTCATTAAAATGTTTCCACTTTAACTCTTATAAAGGTGACACTTTTTATTAAGCTGAAAAGAGTAGAAATCTGTGACACTAGGGACGCATATTGTTTACAAAAGCTAATTAAAACTAGATGAGGCCTGGAAACTTGGAGTGAATGTTACTCCAGAGACTGTGGCTTTTTATTGAAGCCTTAGTTCCTTCAAAGTAGGGCAAGTGATTTTCTCTCTGCCCTCCCTGACTTGAGGATCCCTTCTAGAGAAACCAGAGATGCTACAAACATAGGAACTTCTGACAGAGGAAACAGCTTGAGGCTCCTGTTTAATTTTCTGTTCTGATTAAGTTTAGTAACTCTGGTTACTGGAAAATTAATTGTCCGGAATGGAGTAGAGATAAGTGATACTTTGCATGAGACAGATCAATTATATTACTTGTTAAAGGTCTTTATATAGAGATTTTTAGGCAGTAGAAACTAAGGACTTTGCTTTAAGATTCTTAAATATGCTCCTCTTTACATTGCCTTTTTTAGAGGTTTAGAGAAATGAACACTTTTCATAGTTTAACTGTTTCTCTTTCTTTTTTCATTCTCTTTCCATATCCCTTTTTCATCTCACCCAACACCAAAAATGCCCTTTCAGAAACACAAAGTAGATCTTTTCTACAAGCTACGCCATGTGATGAATGAACTTATTGACCTTCGAAGGCAGCTACTGTCTGGTCACCTTACTCAGGATCAGGTGCGGGAGGTTAAGCGGCATATCACCGTGCGCCTGGACTGGGGTAATGAGTAAGTATGAATATCATTTAGGCATTTCAGTTACATTTATGTTAACTCAGTTCTTACAGAGTTTTGTACCTGATCAAAGCTTCTCTCCAGTGTTGAAAAGACATTGTTATATTCTCCACTTAGCTATGATCATTTTTACTATGAGTAGTTGTTTCTTTTAGTTTAGCAAAGGACATTCACTGACTCTACACATTGAAACTCTCTCAGTCTTAATTTTGACTTCTGGAAAATTAAATAATTGGACTGCATTATCCTCTGAGGTCTCTTCCAGCTCAAAATTTTTGATTCTAGATCTCAGTAATCAGAGTATACTTCTCTTTCATCTTTTCGTATCTTTATTTTTTCATGTGAATTCTGTGTCTTTTACATTTTATAGCCATACAATTAATCTGAATAAGCATATACTACAAATGAGACCTGTCTACATCTGTACTTCAAAATATTCCTAATTAATTTATCATTCAAAAATAGTCCTGCATTTATGCAATAGGTATGATTATTTGCTGTTTTTATAGTATTCTAAGACTTTGGGATAGGAAGCTAGAGTAGATAGTATTCAAATTCTTTTTCTTCCTAGATATAATAATTGATATAATTCTTAAGTGATTTTGTCTAATTGTCTTAAAATCAAGTCCATTGAACCTTGAAGTGACCGGATTGCTTCCTATTTAAGATATACATACACCTTAAATATATTTTAGTATAAGTCTTTAACTCCTCTCCCTCTCAAGACATCATTGAAATGATAAAAATAAAAAGAATGGTAGGGGACCTAGCAATAAGTGGGATATATGAAATAATTTCTAGAATCTGGAAAGTATATGGAGTATTAGTGATGGAGCAAGCCCTGTATATGTGGAAGAAACTTTAGCTAATGAAAGAGCTGTTCTGTCCTGCAGTTTGCAGAATAATGGAGGATAGGAGTGTACCTTGGCACTTAAAAAGGGGGGGATTGCTTAAAAGTATATAAAAGGACTAACCCACAGCCAGGTGTTTGTCTCTCCTTCGGATAAAGAAATACAAAGACAGACTGTCGGGGGAGAATTGGGCAACAAGAGTGTGCACTGGGACCTTATTGCAAAGCTCTCCATATTGTGCCATTTATGGGTTCCAAAGTGTAATGACCAGATCCTTTCCACTTACTGGAATTAGAAGCTTGCTTGGTTATCAGAAAGAATGAGTTCTCAACATTTGCTGCAACATGGACGGCACTGGAGGAGATAATGCTAAGTGAAATAAGTCAAGCAGAGAAAGACAATTATCATATGATTTCTCTCATCTATGGAACATAAGAACTAGGAAGATCGGTAGGGGAAGAAAGGGATAAAGAAAGGGGGGGTAATCAGAAGGGGGAATGAAGCATGAGAGACTATGGACTATGAGAAACCAACTGAGGGCTTCAGAAGGGAGGGGGTGGGGGAATGGGATAGGCTGGTGAGGGTAGTAAGGAGGGCATGTATTGCATGGTGCACTGGGTGTTATACGCAACTAATGAATCATAAAACTTTACATCAGAAACCAGGGATGTACTGTATGGTGACTAACATAACATAATAAAAAGCATTTAAAAAAAAAAGAAGCTGGCTTGGTCACCCACCATATGCAAAAACTCCCCACACTTCCAGTGCCTTTTAAATTAGGATGGACAATTCAGTATCACCAGGTATTTAAAAAATCCTTCAACAGAGAAGAGAGAGAGACCAGGATAAACAAAAATACTCTGCCCCCCACCCCCCAGGAAATAACCTGGCCCCAGAGACAACTAGAGATTAGTAAAAAAAAAAAACTTCTTAAAAAAACCTCTGTGCATCCTCAAAGAGAATCAAGATCCATTATGTGGAATAAAATACTCTGAAAAAGTAATGGAGAATGCGATTTCCAAAATAAAACATTCAAGACGAGAGCAGTAAGATAATTTTCTGTTATCTCTGGGAAAATAAAACAAAAAGATGGGAAATGGTTGAAGAAAGAAGAACAATACGGAAGTTCAATCTAGGAGGGTCTAACATCAGATATTATAATTTCCAGGAAAAGAACAAAGGCGATAAAGAGGAAATTCTAAAGGAATGATAGAAGAGAATTTCCCAGAGCCAAACAGCCAGGAGTCTTAGATTGAAAGAGCCCACCAAACACCTACTATAATGAATGAGGGGAAAAACCCAAAACCCACAGCAAGGCACTTTAAGATATTTCAGTATTCCAGGGATAAAGAGAAGATCCTAAAAGGTTTTCAGGCAGGAAAACAAGTCTTCTTACAAAAGAATAAGTATCACACCAACCTTAAAAGTTTTATCAGTGACACTGGATGCTAGAATACAGTGAAGTAATATCTTCAAAATTCTGTTGGGAAATGGTTTGGCAGCCAGAATTTTATTAACAGCCAAACTATCTAATCAAGTGTAAGGGCCAGCCAAAGCCATTTTAAAGTATTCATGGATGTGGAAGTTACCTTTGATGGCTTGTTTCTTCAGAAGGAACTTGAGAATGTGTTCTTGCAAAGTGAAAGAGCAAATTGGGAAAGAGGAAACACAGAATCTTATCAAGTCAATCCACCCCAGAGTGGATGCTGTTCATCCTCAGAAAAGAAAAATACAACCCTAAATTAGCTATTTGTGACCTTTTGAAGTGACAGCATCCTATCCTTGTTTGTTTCATTAAATTACATCCTTTTTTTGACTGTCAGTAGGGTTGCTTGGCACACTCCACAGACTCCTTGTATGATATAACGTGGCTTCAGGTGTACCATAGATTGGACAGTGTTCTCTAAATCCAATTTTGGGCAATAAAAATCCAGCAAAATACTGGATATTAGCTCATAGCATAACTACTGATTCTGTCTCCTCAGCCCCAAACAGTACTGTGTTATAAAATGGCATTATTCCATTTATTGAATAAATTAATGATAGTAATAATTGCAAAACTAATATTACTATGTGCCAAGCAAATTATAAACTTGAACTGAAGACACTAAATTGTATATAAGTCATTATATTGCAGTTTAGCTGCAGTTGTGCATACCAGTAGATGAAGAAGAGAAATACTCAAGAAATATCAATACCTCTATAATAAAACTTGGAGAACAGACTAATCAGAATTTGCAATAAAATCTGAAAACTTAAAGATGATGACTTGGAAATGAGTTCAAATTATACTTGAAAAAGGCAAAGACCATTACAAATACCTGTCAGTAAATTGCAGAGTTATCCCACCTTCATTTTTTTTTAAAGATTTCATGACAGTGTTTATTTAAATAATGATCCTTTGTGGTACACGTGAAATACCTTATTTACCCACGACATATTTAAAAAGCATACAGTCTATGATTGTAACGTTTTCTTCATTACCTATAGTCTAAGTTTTTAAAAAAAATTTTTTATTATGTTACATTAGTCACCATACAGTACATCATTAGTTTTTGATGTAGTGTTCCATGATTCACTGTTTGCATATAACACCCAGTGCTCCATGCAATACGTGCCCTCCTTAATACCCATCACCTGGTTAGCCCAGCCCCCCAGCCCACTCCCCTCTGAAGCCCTCAGTTTGTTTCCTGGAGTCCATAGTCTCTCATGGTTCATCTCCCCCTCTATTTCCCCCCCGCTTCATTTTTCCTTTTCTTCTCCTGATGATCTCCCTGCTATTCCTTATGTTCCACAAATAACTGAAACCATATGATAATTGTCCTTCTCTGGTTGACTTATTTCACTTAGCATAATCTCCTCCAGTCCCGCCCATGTTGCTGCAAATGTTAGGTAATCGTTCTTTCTGATGGCTGAGTAATATTCCATTTTATATATGGACCACATCTTCTTTATCCATTCGTCTGTTGAAGGGCATCTCGGCTCCTTCCAGAGTTTAGCTATTGTGGACAATGCAGCTATGAACATTGGGGTGCATATGGCCCTTCTCTTCATTACATCTGTATCTTTGGGGTAAATACCCAGTAGTGCAATTGCTGGGTCATAGGGTAGCTCTATTTTTAACTTTTTGAGGGACCTTCATTAATAAATTTTTCTCAGCAAAGTGTATATGTGTGTTGAGGGGGAGTATTCATATGTCCATTTTAATAAACATAAAAATCAGGAATGTAGTTCTGTCCCCTTCCCTTCTTCTTTCCCTTCTCCCTCCCCTCTCCCTATTCCTCCTTTCCCAGCTTCTCTGTATCATCTTTCCCCTTTTCTCTACCCCACTCCACTTCTTTCCTCCCCTGCTCTTCCTTTTCCTTCCATTTCTCCCCTTACCCCCAGTGGAAAATATAAAAACTTGAATGAGAACTTTGTATATCTATTATTATTAGAGAAAAAAAGACCTATTTCCCCCAGAATCGATAGGACTATTCTCTCTGGTTCTCACTTGAACGAACCCTTTAAAAAATTTTCCTTCTTACTTTGAAAGAAGTGATGGTATACTGTAGAAATAAAGGCACTTCATACCATTAGGTTATGTAAAGGAGACTTGCTCCACACAGTAGCTGAGCACTGATAACCATATCCATTGTTCCTGTTTTATGCCCTGAGAGTTCCACATTTCTTGTCCCCTCACACTTTTTTAAGTGCCATAAAATACTGAATCTTAGCATATGTTGTCATGTAGGAGATGCACAATCAGTGTTTGTGGAATGTATTTTTTGTTTTAATTGATATAAGTAAATATCAATCACATATAATTTTAAACTTTTATGTCTTTTCAGTAAGCCCTTACACAGACATCACAGCTCTGCCTTGTCAGAACCTATTTTAGAAGCTATTAATAACAGCTATTAATTATTGAGTACATCTGCTTATATCACTGTGGCAAGTGCATGGTCTAACATATGCATTTTTTTAAAGGTTTATTTATTAGAGAGAGAGGGAGCGCACCCGCAAGTTGGGGGAGGGACGGGGGAGAGAAGCCTCAAGCAGATTCCCCACGGAGCATGATGCGGGGCTCCCACAACCCATGAGATCATGATCTGAGCTGAAGGCAAGATGCTTAACAAACTGAGACACCCAGGCACCCCTAACATATGCATTTATAATGAAATGCTATTATGCTCTTCCAAGACAAGAGCTCTGTTTTACCTGATGAGGATACTGAGGCTCCAAAGTGCTTTTTCCAGTGTTGCACAGTGAGTGGTAGAACTGGTTTTTGTACCCAGAACTGATCCCAAAGTCCATATACTTTGTGCAGGACCTTACCATCTCTCTGATTATTTTTTAAGTGTGAGTCTTAAAACCAAGCAAATTATTGCCAGTATTTCTAGTCTATGGGTTATTTGATCTTTGTTCTGTTCTCCTAGTGTGAACGCTGTATGTCCCATAGTACATATCTGATTTAACATTGAATTAGAACTTTCAAGGATAAAAAGTAAACTGAATCATGGAACACTACATTAAAAACTAATGATGTACTGTATGGTGACTAACATGACATAATAAAATTTTTTAAAAAGTAAACGGGTATTATACTCTTTTATTTAGAGTTTAAATTAAATGCAGAGCTCTCCACTTCTACATAACAACAATTTTTCTTTTGTTTCCTGAGATTAAGAATTCTTATTTCTTTAGCTAAAAAAATTGAAGATCCCAGAATTAAATTTATATGCTTATACTTGTTGGCCAGTTTGCATATGTGTACACTCATTCCAAAAGTAAAAATTACTAAAATTATATCATGTAAAAATAGGCACTTAAAATGTTGTGTTCTTATGTTTTTAGAAACTGAAATATGGAAAGGGCATAAAACAAAGTTGTGCTTAAACGAACTAGCCATTATCTCTGCATAAGTCTCCTACTCAAAGAATAAGTCAGTTAATTACATCCTCTCTAATGGAATTTTAAAACAATTTATCTAGCAGTATAATTTTGATGTGTTAATATTTTCAACACCTTCAATAAAAATGTTGCTAAAAGTTTTTTCTCATTCTAATCTCATCGCTACTATAGCATACCTAAGTTAAACTCGTGTTAACCCAGGACCAACACACGTTAATTGATCTTTGCCTTAGAAAAATACCTAAGTAGTAAATGCTTTATTCGTGGAATAATTTATAAGATTTTTGTATTTCTTCTTTAGGAAGAAAGAACAGATTTGAATATGGTGTAAACATTTTACAGGCTTTTGTTGAATTAGAATGAGTTTCTGTAGATTATCAAATGAAGTAATTAGTATCTTTTTTATTCTGAAGTCTCAACGTTTAAGACAAATCACCAATAAATATATAATTTCTAGTTCTTATATTGTCTTTCTCTCCCTCTATCATAGTCTCTCTACCCCCCCTTTTGTACCCTCTTCCTCAGATTTTCATATATCCTAATCCTTCCATGTCCCTTTCTTCCCCCATAGTTTATATCCTTCACCAAGGGAATTGCTTTTAGAGGAAGCAGCACAAACAGAAGTTTGGGTTGTAGTATGCAGAAAATACTGCCACCCCCTCCTTCACGCCAACAAGTTTCCTCTGAGTAGATTTTTAGCTGGGACTCAGAAGGGCTTATGGCTCAGTACTTTCCCTTTAAGGACATGGTTATATTTTCCAGCTTTGGGACACCTGAAGTAATAGGAGTTTCCAACAACTTCTTCTTAGAGTCATTCTGATACAGGGTATTTTTTTAAAGATTTTATTTATTTATTCGACAGAGATAGAGACAGCCAGCGAGAGAGGGAACACAAGCAGGGGGAGTGGGAGAGGAAGAAGCAGGCTCATAGCGGAGGAGCCTGATGTGGGGCTCGATCCCACAACGCCGGGATCACGCCCTGAGCCGAAGGCAGACGCTTAACCGCTGTGCCACCCAGGCGTCCCATGATACAGGGTATTGTGCCCATCAATTAGTACCTTGCTGTACCCAAGAAGTCTGAGATAACAATGTTTAAAGTGTGCATGGTGTCAAAATCCTCCCATGAAGTTATGTTCAGATGAGTAAACTCCCCGCCCCCCTCACTCTTTGGGCGTCTGTTTTGCTCACCATCATACCCTGCACTTAGCACAGTGTCTGCACTTGGCAGGCACTATGTGAATGTGAATCTAAGTAATAAAACAGGTTTGTTCTTATGCCTGATGGCCACTCATTTACCAATCTATATTTGTTTCCTTCTGGATTGATATATTTGCACAAAACCATCCCTCAAACTATTATGACTGAACAGATTACAGTCAGTATTAGTATTTAACTTTCATGGTTATTAGTAGAAAGACAGAAGGTATGGTGGAAATACCATAGTTTCAGAGTAAGACAGACATAGTTTGAGACAAGCCCACCTCTGCCCCCCTTCATAGCCCACTTCATTAACCTCTCTGGACTTCAGTTTTCTCAATTATAAAATGGATCTAATACTATGTACTTCCCATATTGCTTAAAGATGATATGTATAAAATGCCTAGCCCAAGTAAATGCTCAGTAAAGGGTAGCTATTATTATTATTTATGTCTTATTATATCATTATATAAATATAAATCATTCTTTCATTAGTGTAGTTATTATCTATATGCTCTCTTTACTGTAAGTATTAGAAAAAGCCAGTACATACAGGAAATATTTTTTTTTTTTGCTTTTTTGTTGTTGTTTAAATTCAATTAGCCAACATAGCCATCATTAGTTTTTGGTGTAGTGTTCAATGATTCATTGGGTGCATACAGGAAGTCTTAATAATCTCTAGCCTTTCTCAACCAATTTTGGGGGAGAACTAAGTCCTGATAACTTAAAATATCCATTGTTTATAATTAATTAACTTCAAATTATTTTCTGTGTTCTGTGGTTCAGATGAGGAACCACAGAAGAAAAAGATACAATGGAAAATAGAATAGAACATAGAACATTCTAAAGAAATGCAAAATTCAAAGAATTTGATATAGAGATTCAGGACCTTTAAAGAGGTGCACCTGAAAGAATATAGGACCAAAGTATCTCTTATTCACTGCTGTGTCCCTGAGTTCTGCATGAACCTGGCACAGAGTAGGTGCTAACAAATATTTATTGAATTATTGGAATGAATGAATGAGTGATCAATGGCAGGTGGTGAGACAACAATAAATGTTTTTGTGAAGACTGTTTACCTAAACAATTAGTAAGACCATTTTTGAAAACTCTGCTCTATACTACCTGTATATAGATATGCATAGATGTATACCTCCTGCTTGTGTCCATCTGTTCAAGAGTCTCTTTTTCAGACACTGTATCTCTTTGATCACAATCCTTGTACTTTAGGCCATATTTTGGCTAATGATATAACACATAATTATGATAATTATAACAGCAGTAGCAGTTTACAGTGCCAGACAGTGTGCTAAAAGCTTTCTGTGGATTGATCTTTACAACAGCATATGATAGTAGATAGGACAGTGTGGCCTAGTGGAAGAGCCAAAATGCAAACCAGGCAATTTGACACCAGAGCCCATGTTCCTCGGTACCCTGCTGCCCTGCCCCCTGTGCTGGGAAGACAGAGAAAACACTAAATTAACTGCTCTCTGCACTTGTTGTTCACTATTCCTAGAGTAATCCACAAGGAGAAATAGCCAGAAACCTCTTTTCCAGAATGAAATTTGTGATGAATGTGTCGGGCTTCTCACCATACAGCACCTCTGCCTTTTTCCAGTAGGCCAGTCCTCCCAATTTAGGTTCTGAAAACTACTCTCCCTCCTTTGAAGACTATCTCAGTAGAAGGAATTCAGTCTTCAGTTTTATCAGATCACGCATTAATAATTTTCTTATTTCCTAAGATAATGAAATCAAGAAACTAAAAGGTACTGTGCCCTACTGACTTCTAGGAGACAGAAAACACTGCTCCCAGATGAAAATGAACATTTGTTTGACTCAAAACTGCTGTATTCCTTGTATCCGGTATCACTGGTGGGAAATGATAGGTCCTCAGAGAGTACCTGTGGGGTGAGTGGATGGGTGTATGCATGGATAGGTGAATGGACAAGCAAGCTAAGGGTGTCACAGTGCTAAGACAGAGTTTGCATACATGCCAGTCCAGACAGCCCATTGCTGTGTGTGGTGCACAACCACAAAGTACATACACTCAATCCTAGCCCTGTTGTCTTAGGTCCATTGGGATTTTTTTCTAATGCCGTTGTTTTGAAAATATCTGTTTTGATTGGAATATTCACACAGTCCTTTTTGTTACTTAATTGTAATATTTAAACTATCATATATTTTATGAGCACTGATGGTTAAAGAGTATGTATGGAATTTTGATTCTTCATTGTTGTATTTTAGAGTTTTAATAGCTATCGAAAATTGGAAAGTGTTTTTTAGTGATCAAAGGTATGATTCCATTTCCCTAATATAAATACTAATGTCATTTTTTTATCTTTCCACTGTTTTTCTACATACATATTAAAGTATCTTAAATACTTTGAGGTTATACCTGCAAAATTATCTTTATGATGTAAATTGCTTTTTATGACAAGAGAGGTAGAAAGGATGTGCTTCAGCGTTCTCTTGCTTTCTGTGACACTGCTGCCTTTACATGTAGTAAGTGTTGGAAGCCAGAGGCCTGAAATTATATCAGAGAAATTAAGAATAGCTAATATGAAGTGACTAAATGCAGTATTTTTTTGATATAAGAAGACAGGATCCCAGTGGTAGAAAAATTAAATCTGTTATCTACTCAAGTACATTTCCTTCAATAATCAGATTCAATGGCATGGTTTTGCCATTAAACTGTAAACTATCATAGTTAAGGCCAACAGTGTATTACTGATTTCATCATGTAAAACTGAGGATTTTTTTTTTGGCACCTAGTACCAATAGTTATTTCTTCTTTAAAAATTCATGTTTCTCTCTCCCTCTTTTTTAAGGGGAGAAAGAGAGAGAGAGAGCACAAGCACAGGGGGAGGGGCAGAGGGAGAGAGAATCCTAAGCAGGCTGGATGCCCAGCACAGAGCCCAATGTGGGCCTAGATCTCAAAACCCTGAGATCTTGACTTGAGTCAAAATCAAGAGTTGGATGCTTAACCAATGAGCCACCCAGGCACCCTATAAAAATTCATGTTTTTGTATTAAAGGATGATAAAGGGGGGGAACAGAAGGGGGAATGAACCATGAGATACTGTGGACTCTGGGAAACTGAGGGCTTCAGAGGGGAGGGGGGTTGGGGATTGGGATAGGCCGGTGATGGGTATTAGGGAGGGCACATATTGCATGGTGCACAGGGTGTTATATGCAAATAATGAATCTTGGAACATTGCATCAAAATCTGGGGATGTACTGTATGGTGACTAATATAACAAAATAAAAATTATAAAAAAATAAAGGATGATGGAAGTTATATAATAGAAAAACTTGAGTTTTTATCTTTTAGGAGAAAAACAGGTTTTTCCTTTTTTCTTGCCTGCTAAAAAGTACAAATCTGAATTTTGATTCTTAATCATAGTTATCATATTAGCCTATGCGATTAGTATGTTTGCTTCTACCTTTCTCGTGTAGGTTTGATTTTCTATTTTCATTTCCTCAATCTTATTGCAGCTTCTTTAACCTCTTCATATCTCTTCCTATAAATAGGTTATAAATTATAAATAAAATAAAACAGATGCATTTTGGATGTATACATGGATTTTTAAATATATTTTTTCACATGGTTTATTTTAAATGAGTGGTAGTTTTATGCACAGAAAGAGCCTACAGAATTAGTTTTGCTGGTATGTTCTAGAAGTGGTTCATAATCTAGTTGAAGAGAAAAAAATACATACTTCTCCTTTTATTGGCTATGGAATACTTTTTCCAGACACAGTAATTCATAACCCTTGTGTTGGAGTATAGGGTGGTCACAGAGCAGCTCCGAAACCCTGATGAGAGTTATAGACCCTCTCCTCAGAAAAAAATTCATACATGAACACACACACACATACCGTTGTAAGCAGTTTTGGGGTCCCCAACCCCCTAACTCCATTTGACTCCAGGTTTAGAGAATGAGAAAAGAGCTAATATTTACTGAACATAAATTATGTGTCATTTTTGAATGCACAAGCTCTGGCTGTCTGCAGTTATTTACACTGCCTCATCCCGCCTGCCATAGTTAATCAATCATTAATCACCATCTCTTACTCTTGCCTCCACAAGTTATACCAGATCTTCCAAATACTCGGGGTATTTTTTTAGGAGTAGTACTCCTTGGTTAAACTTTCATATAAAGTTTCTTAAGATATTGGTTAATCATCAGAGAGTCAAAATTGACAGTTGTAGATCTTTTGATGATTTACACAAATGAACATTTCCAGTTAGAATAAGAATGTTATTAGCTTCCTTTTGCATGTGAATTTAAGGAAGGACATAGCATCTAAGATTTTTTTTAGAAGTAGAAGCCTGGATCATCACCTGTGAGAGAAGAAAACAAGGAATTTAAAACGTATCAGGAATAATAACCAGTTCCACATGTGCTGGCTATGCAAATAAACACAAATGGGTTGAACTAAAAAAATATATATATTGGCTAATGTGTGGTAAGGTCATTACTATAACCAATGTCAGTATTAATTAAATTGAAAATGAGATAAAAACTCAATTAAAACATAGATTTCTTTGAGTTAAGTATCTTTTGGAGGGTGATTTTTTATGTGTTTGCATGGAGCCTGAAAAATTTTTTCATCCTAATGAAAGTAATGCATGATGGAGTCTTGAGCATGCTTGTAGGATTACGAGGAAGAGAAAAATAAAACATGACTTATTAATAACCTATAGAGGGGTGCCTGGGTGGCTCAGTTGATTAAGTGTCTGCCTTCGGCTCAGGTCATGATCCCAGGGTCCTGGATTGAGCCTTGCATCGGTCTCCCTGCTCAGTGGGGAGTCTGATTCTCCCCCTCTCCTTCTGTGTGTATGCCCTCTCTCTCTAGCTCTCTCTCTCTAGCTCTCACTCTCTCTCGAATAAGTAAATAAAAATAAAATAATAAAAAAATAATCTATAGAAAATACATACTTAATGAACTCAAGCAGGCTCTTATAGACATGATACTGAATGGTTTTTATCATCAGAAGGGGGAACTGCTTGGTGATTAAAATTGTCAGTCTTAAAATCCCCAGCCTTATTTATTTACCTTAAGGTGAGCACAGTTAGATGTTACTGGAGAAAAGCATGTCCCTGCTGGGGTAGCATCTCAGTCTCTGTCCACAGGTCATGGCAGTTATGAGCTTCCAGGCACGTAAAGAAAGATGAGTATAATGTGAGGGCATGGCATGCTGAGTGTGTTCTTTCTCTTTACTAGGCATTTGGGCCTGGACTTGGTGCCTCGAAAGGACTTTGAAGTAGTGGATTCAGACCAGATTAGTGTCTCAGATCTCTATAAAATGGTAAGAAATCTAACACAGGGTAAGCTTATTCCCTGCACACCTCATTTTTTCTCCTTTATCATCCCTAGTTACATTATGAAACAATATTACAAAAGTTGTTCCTTTGGCTTTGTCCCAAAGCATGTAAGGGGTCTTCCTTATTCTGACACTGTATACCACCTTTGCTTTCTAAATGGAATTACTGCATAAGAGTGTACCATGATACCCAGGGGTCATTTATCTGTTGATTTTAGTGGTGAATGGAACTTCTTCAGCCTGCAGCAGTTACCAACATTCGGTCTTTCCCCACCTCTTAAAAAGAGAAGGTAGTTGAAGCTGTAAAGAGCCAATTTATTGGTTAATGTAATGATTAAACCTGGAAATAATGTACCGGTATTTCTAAGAGAGCTCTAAGTCTATTGGCTATTATTAAAATGTATTGAGCTAATTGATGACCAAGATTATATTTTGCAGGCTGAATGAGAAGTAATTAAAAGAAATGTTAAAATTTTTGAGGTAAAACAAACATCAGAGACCTCAGGTGACTATTCAGCTTAGACTAAGGGACTGGGTAAAACCTCACTTTGAGGAGTTATGTATTTGAGTATTTATTGGTGAGAATTACAGGTGTTAGAAAGAATTACAAGTTTCTTTTTAAGAAAAGTGTAATTTTTATAGGGAACTTCAAAGATACAAAGTATGTTGCTTGGTCGAGGTTCTTTGGAAATTTGCCTAGATAATATACAAGTAACGTATCAATTGCTTATATATATTTGCTAGTGTACAAAAACATTTGTGTATAGTACCCTAACTACGTGATAAGCATGGGATGTAGAGATGAACAAAATGAGCAGGGCTTATCCCTTCCTTCAAGAATATCACCATCTAGAATATTGGTTCTTAACCCTTTTGGGGTCATGAAGATCAGATAGAATTTCTTCCCAGGACAACACAAGTATGGTTTTGCATACGAAGTTTTACACTCAATTTTAGGGAATTAACAGTTCCTTCTGATGATTGCCCATGAAGTCTGTACATGGCCCCCATGTTTAGAAACTATTCTAGTGGGATCAAATAGACCACAAGCAAACAATTGCCATATCTGTGCTGCATATACACTGATATTGTTAGAGGGAGTGACTGATTACTTGGGGCTGGAAAAAAATCAATGAAAGCTTCCAGTGGCAGTAATACTCAAGGTGAGCCTTGAGAGGTGGACAGGGGTTCACCTAGAGGACAAACAAAAAGGAGAGACGTTCCAAAATGGCACAACAGCATAGGGAAGTGATAGATCCAGGAAACTATAAGATATTTGGTAACTTTGGCATGCAAATACGTGTTAGTGATTGGGATAGTAAGGTAAGGAAGGAGGCAAGGGTCAGATCATGAGAGTTTTGTAAGTCCCAAATTGCACTTTCTCCAGTAGTCTGATATAACCACGGGAGTAGCATGATTGGATATGGATATGGGTGGTTTTTTTTAAGAGAGGGGAAGAGAGAGAGAATCTCAAGCAGGCTCCATGCCCAGCACAGAGCCTGATTCGGGGGTCAGTCTCACAACCCTGAGATCATGACCTGAGCTGAAATCAGAGTTGGACACATAACCGACAGAGCCACCCATGTATCCCCAGATATGGGTTTTAAATGCTGTCTCTGTCTATAGAAAATGTAAAATGCAGAAGACCAGAATCACGGAGGAAGGAGACCACAGAAGTGATTCGGGCAATAAATAATGACTAGACAGCAATAGGAGTGAAGAAGAAATGAAGTAGAGAATGTAGATGTTAGTAAATAAAAATCAATTTGATGATCAATTAGATGTGGAAAGTGAAGGGTGATTGAGAGGTTGAGGCTAAGAGCTTCCCTCACAATGGTGGCATAGAGAATGCTATTTTTGGTGAGGATTTTACATTTTGTTCTAAAGCCTGTGAAGGTATTTGAGCAGGGGTATCGCATGATCTGTCTTGCATTTTAAAAGGATCCCTCCCACTGATGTGTGCAGAAGGACTGGAGTGGGGCAAGAATGGAAGCAAGGAGCAGTCATTCAAGCAAAAATATTTTAATTTTCAGTATTTGGGCTAGAGGTGAAACAAAGGAGTAAGAAATTGTTGGATTATGAATGTGTGTTGGAGATAAATCCATTTGGAGTTGTTGATAGGTTGATTTGGTTTGTGTGTACAAAAAAGAGAAAGGTCAGAGAAGAATGACTCCTGTGTTTTGATCTTCTCCAAATTTGACCTTGTAAAAGTAATAAGAAACATTGCGGGAGAAGCAGGTTTGGGAGTACAGAAGTGGGGATCAATATATTGGTCTGGTTTTTCCTTTCAAGTTTGAGATGCCTTTTAAGCTGCCAAACTGAGATGTTGAAAGTCTAGACCTCAGAAGTGAAGTTCAGATACAACAATTTTAGAGTCATCAAAGTATATGTGGTGTTTAAAGCTGTTGGATGAGATGACCACTCCCTTCCCCAGACCTCCATACAGTGAAATCCGGTGTTCAGCAGACCCTACACAGCACTTCCAGACAGCCAAGCATCAATAAACATTGGAGGAAACCTCCCACAAAAGTTAGAGACCAGAACAAATACATGTGAAAGGAACTTGGAAGAAACAGACAAGTCAGTAGAAGAAAATGGTGGTTGCTGTCTGCAAAGAGAAATGAAGAAACAACAAGGAGACAGAGTGGAGCAATCCAAGAAGGAATCAAAGGAGCTCTAGAAAATTACAAATGAGATAACAGGGATAAACTTGATATAAAGATTAGAAAATAGGGTAGGGAGGGCACGTATTGCATGGTGCACTGGGTGTTATACGCAACTAATGAAGCATCAAACTTTACATCGGAATCTGGGGATGTACTGTATGGTGATTAACACAATATAATAAAATAAAATTAAAAAAAAAAAGAAAATAGGATGACAGCAACAAAAATGTATCAATAGGAGAGAAATGTTAGAGGTTTGATCCAAGAGGTCCAATATCCAGGTAACAGAGTTTCAGAAGAGAGAACAGAGGAAAAAGAAAGAAAATTACCGAAGAGATCTTACTAAAAACTTTTCCAGGGTGATGATATCACCAAGATGGTGGAATGGAGTTTTCCATCCTCTGTTCCTCATGAAGATCAACAATTTGATAGGCACGAATGAAAAATAGCTCTGGGAGAGCTCAAGAAAGAAGAAAGCTATCACTTAAGAAGCTTCAGTAACACAGTAGAGCAAAACCTCAGAATAACCATACAGAAAGGGTAGGAAGAACAGTTTCATTTTGCTGCATCATTCCTTACCCCAGGCTGACACTGCTCAGCACCAAGATAGAATTCCCTAGACTTAGAGTTACCCTCTCCAGGAAAAGGAGAAGAGGATGAGTAACCAGCTTACCCAGTCCTTCAGGCCACTGTACAAAGGACCCACTTCAGTTTTATCCCACCCAGGACTGGCAAAGCTGAGACATCTAGAGATAGGTAGGAACAAGGAAAAGGGCAGGGGCTACCCCTGTGAGCCATGCAGTGAGAGTGACCATGGTTCCCACTGGTCTGCTCCGTATAGGATCCCAGCAGCCTTCACTGCTGAGGACTTCAACTACCCTTATGGATGCTACAAACCCCCTCAGCTTTCATCACTGAAGACCTTGTCATAGACCCCAGCAGACTGCTCACAGAGGACCCCAGCATCTTTCACCTTTGAAGAAACCAGTGGCCAGCAAAGCTGCCACAGAACCCCTGCAGATTTTTTTTTACCAAGTTTTTCACCCCACAGGTATTTGCATTCACAGATGTCAGCCCCCTGAGCACCTCCTACTCTCTCCCCTGCCCCTTGCTGGGACATGAAATATGCAGCAGCCAGCCCCAGCCTCTGTTGACTATGCATATGTAACATGTCAACCTAGACTCCCATGGCTGACCCCCGTGGTTGTGCACATGTTCACGCCTAGCCCTTGCAGCTCTATTCCTGCATACTGCTGGCCTGACTTCCGTCACTGGCCTCCATTGCCATGCATGCTCCCATGGTGACCTCCTGTAGACACAGGAGTGTATGCCAGCAGCCAAGGCCCCCACAGCTGCTTAAGGGTCCATATTTGCCCTTGACACTTGTAAGTGGCCTGCATTTCTGGGCTTACCTAAAGCTAGCCCCTGCAACTATGCACCTGCACATTGCCAACCCAACTCCTGTACTAGTCTCCACCGCCTCTACAGCTGCACAAGTGCATGCCAATAACCAGGGCCCCTACAGTTGCAGGTGCATGTGCAGTTGCCATCAGCCTCTTCTGCTGGTCCCAGCCCTTACCATTACCTCTGTGTCTGCAGCTTTCCCCTGACATTTTGCAGGTATCTGCAGCTGAGGGTATACACACTATCAGCTCTGGCCACCACTGCTATCTGCCCACATTCCTAGCTGCTGGACTTGGAAAAGCCACTGAAGACCCCAATAACCATCGCAGACACTGTGGCCCTCTGCAGCTCTCCACAAGGATCACATGGTTGTTGATGTTGTGGACCCGTGTGGCCTAAACCAGTGAGATATACACTCCTGGGCCCAGAGCTGCCACATGCACTTAGCACCCTGCACCACTAAACCCAGAATCACAGCATTCTCTGGCATGCCCCTACCCATGGATGAAGGTCTTTCCTCGTCTAAGCCAGTTGGTACAGTCTGGAAGAGGTGACTGCTCTTCACATGCACAGACAACTATTCAAGAGTACAGGAATCATGAAAATCAAGGAAACATGATACCACAAAAAGAACACAGTAAACTTTCAGTGACCCTAAAGAAATGGAAATCCACAAATTTCTTGATAAATAATTCAAAATAATTGTTCTAAAGATGTTCAAAGAGCTTATAGTACTCACAGAAAAACAACTCAACAAAATCAGGTAAATAACATAAGAACAAAATGAAAAGTTCAACAAAAAGATAGAATACATAAAAAATAACCAAATAAATTTTGGAGCTGAATGTTACAAACACTGAAGAATTCAATAGAGAGCTTCGGTATCAGAATGGACCAAGCAGGAGAATCTGAACTCAAAGACAGATAAATTGAAATTATCCAGTCAAAGGAGCAAAAAGAAAAAAGAATGAAGAAATCCTGTGGGACTTCTAGGACACCATTAAGAGAATTAATGTACACACTATTAGAATACCAAAGAAGAGAAGGAGAAAGGGGAAGAAAGCTTATTTAAGGTGATAGTGGCTGAGAACTTTCCAAATCTGGGAAGAGATTTGGACATCCAAGTTCATGATATTCATAGGTCTCCAAACAATTTCAGTCCTCAAAGAGATCTTCTCCAAGGCATTACAATAAAACTGTTTAAAAATAAAAAAATCTTGAAAGCAACAAGAAAAAAGAAGCTTGTCACTTACAAGGCAACCCCCATAAGGCTATGAACATATTTCTTAGCAGAAACCATGCAGGCCAGGAGAGAGTAGGATGATATGTTCAAAGTGCTGAAAGAAAAAAAAAAACCTACCAACCAAGAATATTTTACCCAGGAAAGTTGTCCTTCAGAAATAAAGGAGATATAAAGATTTTCCAGACAAAAGCTGAGGGAGTTCAAAATTACTAGACCTGATTTACAAGAAATGCTGCAAGTTGTTCACGCTGAAATGAAAAAAACGTTTATTAGTGGCATGAAAACACATGAAAATATAAGACACAATGGTAAAGGTAAGCATAGATTCAAATTCAGAATACTCCAATACTGTAATATGGTGGTCTATAACTCTAGTATAAAGGTTAAAAGACAGAAAAATTTAAAATAACTGTAGCTAGCACAAAAACAGATACATAGATCAATGGAACAGAACAGAAAACCCAGAAATGGACACACAACTATATGGTTAATCTGACAAAGCAGGATATCCAGTGGAAAAGAGACAGTCTCTTCAACAAATGGTATTGGGAGTTTGACTTATTCTTTGCCAGTTTGGATACCTTTTATTTCTTTTTGTTGTCTGATTGCTGATGCTAGGACTTCTACTACTATGCTGAACAATAGTGGCAAGAGTGGGCACCCTTGTGTTCCTGTCTTAAGGGAAAAGCTCTCAGCTTTTCCCCATTGAAAATATTATTCGCTGTGGGCTTTTCATAGATGGTTTTTATGAAATTGAAGAATGTTCCCTCTATCCCTATACTCTGAAGAATTTTAATCAGGAAAGGATGCTGTATTTTGTCAAATGCTTTTTCTGCATCAATTGAGAGCATCACATGTTTCTTGTCACATTGATTGATTTGCTAATGTTGAACCACCCTTGCATCCCAGGAATTAATCCCACCTGGTCGTGGTGGATAATCTTTTTAATGTACTGTCAGATCCTCTTGGCTAGGATCTTGTTGAGAATTTTGGCATCCGTATTCATCAGGGATATTGGTCTATAGTTCTCCTTGTTGGTGGGGTCTTCACCTGGTTTTGGGATCAAGGTAATGCTGGCCTCATAGAATGAGTTTGGAGGTTTTCCTTCAGTTTCTATTTTTTGAAAGAGCTTCAGGAGAATAGGTATTATTTCTTCTTTAAATGTTTGGTAGAATTTGCCTGGAAGCCATCTCACCCAGGACTCTAGTTTTTTGGGAGGTTTTTGATCACTGCTTCAATTTTGTTACTGGTTATTGGCCTATTCAGATTGTCAATTTCTTCCTGTTTCATAGTTTATAGGTTTCCAGGAAGGTATCCATTTCTTCCAGGTTGCCTAATTTATTAGCATATAGTTGCTGATAATATTTTCTAATAATCAGAAACGATGAATACCCACCATTTGCATCAACATGGATGGAACTGAAGGGGATTATGCTAAGTGAAATAAGTCAAGAGAAAGACAATTATCATATGGTTTCACTTATTTGTGGAACATAAGGGATAGCATAAAGGACATCAGGAGAAGGAAGGGAAAAATGAAGGTGGGGGAATCAGAAGAGGAGATGAATCATGAGAGACTGTGGACTCCAGGAAACAAACTGAGGGTTTCAGAGGGGAGGAGGGTGGGGGGATGGGTTAGCATGGTGTGCTGGGTATTAAAGGAGGGCATGTATTGCATGGAGTACTGGGTGTTATATGCAAACAATGAAGCATGGAATGCTACATCAAAAACTAATGAAGTACTGTATGGTAACTAACTAACATAATAAAACAAAACAAAACCAAATGGTGGGAGAACTGGACAGCAACATGCAGAAGAATGAAGCTAGACCACTTTTTTACACCATATGCAAATATAAATTCAAAATGGATGAAAGACCTAAATGTGAGACAGGAAATCACTAAAATCCTAGAGAAGAACACAGGCAGAAACCTCTTTGAGATCAGTCATACCAGCTTCTTACTAGACACATCTCCAGAGGCAAGGGAAACAGAAGCAAAAGTGAACTACTGAGACTTCATCAGGATAAAAAGCTTCTGCACAGCAAAGGAAACAGTCAACAAAACTAAAAGGCAACCTACAGAATGGGAGAAGATATTTGCAAATGACATATCTGACAAAGGTTTAGTATCCAGAATCTATAAAGAACTCATCAAAATCAACACCCAAAAAGTAAATAATCCAGTTAAGAAATGCGCAGAAGACATGAATAGACACTTTTCTAAAGAAGACATCCAGATGGTCAATGGACACATGAAAAGATGCTCAACCTCACTCATCGTCAGGGAAATATAAATCAAAACTACAGTGAGATATCACCTCACACCAGTCAGACTGGCTAAAATCAACAACACAAGAAACAGCAGGTGTTGGCTAGGTTGTGGAGGAAGGGTAACATTCTTACACTGTTGGTGGGAATGCAGACTGGTGCAGTCACTCTGCAAAACAGTATGGAGGTTCCTCAAACAGTTAAAAATGGAAGTACCCTATGACCCAGCAATTGCACTCCTAGGTATTTACCCAAAGGATAGAAAAATACTGATTCAAAGAGGCACATGCACCCTGATGTTTATAGCAGCATTTCAACAGTAGCCAAATTATGGGAAGAATCTTAGTGTCCATTGACTGATGAGTGGATAAATATATACAATGGAATATTACTCAGCCATAAACAGGAATAAAGTCTTGCCATTCGCAACAACATGGATGGAGCTGGAGTGTATTGTGCTAAGCAAAATAAGTCAGTCAGAGGAAGACAAATACCAATGGTTTCATTCATATGTGAAGTTTAAGAAAACAAATAAGATGAATATAGGGGAAGAAAAAATAAAGAGAGAGAGAGACAAACCATAGGAGACTCTTAACTATAGAGAAGAAACTGAGGGTTGCTGGAGGGGAGGGTGGGGGATTAGCTAGATGGGCGACAGATATTAAGGAAGGTACCTGTTGTGATGAGCACTGGGTGTTATATGTAAGTAATGAATCAGTAAATGCTACTTCTGAAACCAATATTATACTCTATGTTAACTAACTAGAATTTAAATAAAAACTACGGACTCTGGGAAACAAACTGAGGGCTTCAGAGGGGAGGGGGTGGGGGACTGGGATAGGCTGGTGATAGGTATTAAGGAGGGCACATATTGCATGGTGCACTGGGTGTTATACACAAGTAATGAATCATGGAACTTTACATCAAAAACTAGGGATGTACTGTATGGTGACTAACATAATAAAATAAAAAATTATTATAAAAAAAAGGAGGGCACATATTGCATGGTGCGCTGGGTGTTAGACGCAAATAATGAATCATGGAACATTACATCAAAAACTAAGGATGTACTGTATGGTGACTAACATAATAAAAAATTATAAGTAAATAAATAAATAAAAACTTGAAACACAAAAAAATAACTATAGCTGGTATAATTTGCTAATGGATACACAATATAAAAACATATAAATTGGAACATCTAAACCATAGAGAGGGGTTGAGTAAAAGGGTAGATAATTTTGTATGGGACTGTTATGGTTATAAGATGTTTTATGTAAGCCTTATGTAACCAGACAGCAAACACCTACAGTAGGTACACGCAAAATAAACAGAAGGGAATCAAAGCATACCACTGTGGGAAATTGTCAGTTCATAAAGAAAGACAGCAAGAGAGGACAGGAATAAAGGAACTACAAAAAGAGCCAGAAAACAAACTTTTTTCCAGAAAAGTTTTTTTAAATGGCAATAATGAATCCTTTTCTATCAATAGTTACTTTAAATGTAAATGGATTAAATTTTCAATCAAAGATTTAGAGTGGCTAAATAGATAAAGAAATGATCCAAGAATATGTTTCTTACAAGAGACTTACTTTAGCTTTGAGGACACACATAGGCTGAAAGTAAAGGGATAGGAAAAAGATACTCCATTCAAATGGAAACCAAAAGATGGCAGTGGTAGCTATTCTTATATCAGACAAAATAGACTTTCAATTAAAAGCTGTAATGAGACAAATAAGGTGATTATATAATGATGGAAGGGTCAGTTCATTAAGAGCATATGACATATGTAAATGTATATGCCTCCAACTTCAGAACACCTAAATATAGAAAGCAAATACTAACAAAACTAAAGGGAGAAATAAACAGCAATACAATAACAGTAGGGGATGTCAAAGCCCCACTTTCAATATTGGATAGATCATCCAAACAGAAAATCAATAAGGACACATTGGACTTGACTTAGGGCCCTATACTTAGGACCTAATAGACCTAACACATATATACAGAATATTCCATCCTAAAGCAGAGTAGGATAGACATTCTTCTCAAGTGCACATGGAATAGTCTGGGGATAGATCATATGTTAGGTCACAAGACAAGTATTAATAAATTTAAGAAGATTAAAATTATATGAAATATCTTTTCTTATGACAATGATTTGAAACTAGAAATCAATAACAGGAAGAAAGCTGGAAAATTCACAAATATGTAAAAATTAAACACCGCACGCCTGAATAAACAGTGGGTCACAGAAGAAATCAAAAGGGAAATTAAAAAAAAATCTTGAAACAAAAAATGGAAACACAACATACTGAAACTTATCAAACATTAAATAAATAAAGCAGTTTTAAGAGGAAAGTTTATAGTAATAAATGCCTACATTAAGAAAAATCTCAAATAACTGAACTTTATGCCTCAAAGAACTAGAAAAATAACAAACTAAGCCCAAATTTAGCAGAAGGAAGGAGATGAAGATCAGTCCAAATTTAGCAGAAGGAAGGAGATAAAGCTCTGCTATAAATATAGAAAATGAACAGAAAAACAATAGAAAAGATCAAGGAAGGAAACTAAGAGTTGGGTTTGTTTTTTAAAAAGATAAACAAAATTGACAAACCTTTAGTTAGACTTGCCAAGAAAAGAAGAGAACTCAAATAAATGAAATTATAGATGAAAGAGGACATTACAACTGATACAACAAAATACAAATAATCATGAGACTAGTGTGAATAATTATATGCCAACAAATTGGACAGTCTGAATAGAAACATACAACCTACCAAGACTAAATCAAGAAGAAATAGAAAGGCTGAACAGACTAGAAACAAGTAAGGGGAGTGAATCAGTAATCAAAAACTTCCCAACAATGAAAAGCTGAGGACCAAATAGCTTCATGGGTGAATTCTATTGAACATTTAAGAAGAATACCAGTCTTTCTCAAACTCTTTCAAAAAATTGAAGAGGAAGGAACATTCACACACTTATTTTACAAGGACAGCATTACCCTGATAACCAAAAGTCAGATAAGGACACTAAACTGAGGGTTACAGAAGGGAGGGGGTGGGGAATGGGGTAACCAAGTGATGGGTATTAAGGAGGGCATGTGTTGTGATGAGCACTGGGTGTTATATGCAACTAATGAATTGTTGAACTACATCAAAAACTAATGATATACTATATATTGGCTAACTGAACATAATAATAAAAAAAAACAAGAAAGGAAATCTACAGACCAGTCTCTCTGATGAATAGAGATGCAAAAACTCTCAACAAAATACTAGCAAATCAAATTCAGCAGCTCATTAAAAGGATCACACAGCATGAATGAGAGGGATTTATTTCTGGAATGCAAGGATTGTTCAGTGTAAAGGTGATATACCACATTAATGGAATGCTATGTTGAAATCATATGATCATCTCAGTAGATGCAGAAAAAGCACTTGACAGAATTCAACAACTTTTCATGATAAAAACTCTCAAGAAAATGGGGCACCTGGGTGGTGCAGTTGGTTGAGTGCCCAGTTCTTGGTTTCAGCTCAGGTTGTGATCTCGGGATTGTGAGATCAAGGCCCGAGTTGGGCTCCGTGCTCAGCCTGGAGTCTGCTAGGGACTCTCTTTCCCTTTTCCTCTGCCCCTCACCCCCATCTCTCTCTTTCTTTCTAAAATAAATAAATCTTTAAAAAAAGAAAAACTCTCAACAAAATGGACATAGAAGCAACACACCTCAACATAATAAAGAGCATACATGACAAGCCCACAGCTGACATCATGCTCAACAATGAAAGGCTGAAAGCTTTTCCTCTAACATCAAAATCAGACAAGGGTGCCTAATTTCAACATTCCTTTTCAGCATAGAAGTTTTAGCCATAGTGATTAGGCAAGAAAACTAAGAAATGGCATCCAGATTGGTAAGGAAGAAGTAAAATTGTTTCTATTTGCATATGACATGACCTTATATATAGAAAATCCTGAAGCTTCTCCCCGCAAACTGCTAACTAATAAATTCAGTGAATTTTCAGAATACAAAATCAACACACAAAAGTTAATTGCAAAAGTTAATTACACCTACAATGAACTATCTGAAAAAGAAATAAAGAAAACAATCCCATTAACGATAGCATCAAAAACAATAAAATACTTAGGAATAATTTAATCAAGGAAGTGAAAGATCTATATACTAACAATTACAAGATATTGATGAAAGAAATTAAAGAAGACACAAGTAAATGGAAAGATAGCTCATGTTTATGAAGGGGAAGAACTAATATTCTTAAAATGTCCATGCTGCATAAAGCCATGTATATATTCAATATAACCCTTATCAAAATGCCAGATTTTCCAGAAATAGAAAAAACAATCCTAAAATTCAAATGGAACTCCAATATACCTTGTATAGCCAAGCAATCTTGAGAAAGAACACAGCTGGAGGTATCACACTTTCTTTATTTTCAACATCAACTTTTTTTTATTTTAATTTTTTTTATTATATTATGTTAGTCACCATACAGTACATCCCTGGTTTTTGATGTAAAGTTCAATTATTCATTAGTTGCGTATAACACCCAGTGCACCATGTAATATGTGCCCTCCTTACTACCCATCACCAGTTTATCCCATTCCCCCACCCCCCTCCCCTCTGAAGCCCTCAGTTGGTTTCTCAGAGTCCATAGTGTCTCATCCTTCATTCCCCCTTCTGATCACCCCCCCCTTTCTTTATCCCTTTCTTCCCCTGCCGATCTTCCATCTTCCTAGTTCTTATGTTCCATAGATGAGAGAAATCATATGATAATTGTCTCTCTCTGCTTGACTTATTTCACTTAGCATTATCTCCTCCAGTGCTGTCCATGTTGCAGCAAATGTTGAGAACTCGTTCTTTCTGATAGCTGAGTAATACACTTTCTGATTTCAAACTATATTATAAATTTATAGTAAAACAGCATGAAAAAAACAAAAACAAACTGTGGTACTGGCATAAAAATAGGTGCACAGACCAATGGAACAGAATTGAGACCCCAGAAATAAACCCACACATATATGGTGAACTAATATTTGGCAAGGGAACCAATAATATTCGAAGGGGAAAGAAGAGTTTCTTCAGTAAATGTTGGGAAAACTGGATATTCACATGCAGAAGAATGAAATTGCACCTCTTACAACCACTCACAAAAATTAATTCTAAATGGATTAAATGTTAGACCTGAAACTGTAATCTCCCAGAAGAAAACAGAGCAAGCCTGCTTGACATTGTTGTTGGTGATATTTTTTTGAATATGACACCAAAAGCACAACAGCAAAAGCGAAAATCAACAAGTGAAACAACATTAAAAAAAATAGCTTCTGTACAGCAAAAGAATCAACGAAACGAAAAATCAGCCTACAGGATAGGAGAAAATATTCACAAACCATATAGGTGACAAAGAGTTAATATCCAAAATACGTAAGGAACTCCTAAAGTTCAAGAGCAAAAAACCAAATAATCTGATTTTTAAAATGGGCAAAGGTTCTGACTTTTTTCCCAAAGAAGACACAAAAATACATGAAAAGGTATTCAGTATCACCAATCATTAAGGAAGTGCTAATCAAAACCACAATGAAATATTATCTCACATCTGTTAGAATGCCTGTCATCAGAAAGACAAGAGGTACAAACTTCTAGTTATAAAATAAATAATTCATGGAGTGGAAAGTACTGCATAGGGAGTATAGTCAATAATATTATAACAACATCAGGTGTTATTATATGGTGACAGATGTTGACTGCACTTAACTGTGATGAACATTGAATAATGTATAGTATTGTTGAATCAGTGTTGCACACCTGAAACTAATATAACATGGTATGTCAATTATATTTCAATAATAAAAAATAAAAGAAATAGAGTTTTTAAAAAGATGAGATAAATAGTAGCAAGGATGTAGAGAAAAAAGAACTCTTGGGGCACCTGGGTGGCTCAGTCAGTTGAGCAGCCCACCTGTGATTTCCGCTTGGGTCATTATCTCAGGGTCATGAGTTTGAGCCCCACATCATCAGGCTCCACACTCAGTCGGGAGTCTGCTTGAGATTCTCTCCCTTTGCCCCCTCCCCACTTGTGCTCACTCACTTTCTCTCTAAAATAAATAAATCTTTAAAAAAAAGAGAGAGAGAATTCTTGTGCACTGTTGTTGGAAATACAAATTTGTACAGTCATTATAAAAAACAGAATGGAGATTCCTCAGAAAAAATAGAAAATTGAACTACCGTATGATTAAGCAATTCCACTTCTAGGTGTATAGCCAAAGGAATTGAAATCAGGATCTCAAAGAGATAGCTATACTTCCTTGTTCATTGCAGTATTATTCACAATAGCCAAGACATAGAAACAACCTAAGTGTCCACTGATGAATGAATGGGTAAATAAAATATGGTATATATACAATGGAATATTAATCATCCATAATAAAGACAGAAATCCTGCCATTGGTGACAACATGGATAAAACTTGAGAGCATTATACTAAGTGAAATAAGTTAGAGAGTGACAAATACTTTATGATCTCATTTATATGTGGAATGTAAAAAAGCTGAACTCATAAAAACAAAGAGTAGATTGGTGGTTTCCTAGGGCTGGGGGAGTAGGGGAAATGAGGAGATATTAATTAAAGCGTATAGACTTTCAGTTATAAGAGGATTAAGTTCTGGGGATCTAATGTGAAGCATGGTGACTATAGTTAATAGGAGTGTATTTTGTACCTGAAAGTTGTTAAAACAGTAGATCTTAAACATTCTCACCATGCCAACAGCAAAAAGGTAATTATGTTAGATGAAGGATGTGTTAACTAACCTTATTGTGGTACACATTTAGCAATTTTATACATGTAGCAAATCATCATGTTGTGTACCTTAGACTTATATAATGTTACATGTCAATTATATCTCAGTAAAGCTGGAAAAAAAAAAACTTTTCCAGAACATAGGTATGATATGTCCAGATTGAAAGGGCCTAACAAGTATTTAGGACTTAATTATGAAACTTCAGCTCACTAAAGCTGCATGCTTCCAGCAAGAAAAATAGGTCACCTACTAAGGATTTGTCATAAGAATATCATTTGTCTTCTTAATAGCAACATTGAAAACTAGAAAATAATGAAATATTGCCTTTAAAATTCTGAGGGAAAATAAAATTTGACCTAGAATTCTATTTTTATTCAGCCACATTATCAATCAAATGGGAAAGTAGCCTAAAGAAAATTTTGGTCACTCAAATTATCAAAACAAACAAATAAAAAGTCTCTTCAACCCTTTTTCAGGAAACTACTGAAGGATAAATTATTTCTTTAAAATGAGGGAGTGAACCAAAAGAGAATTATATGCCCTCCAGGAAGGGGATTCCGACTCAAAGGAGAGTTGCAAAGAAGTGGGTTACTGTTGGAGGGAGGTTCCAGGATGACAGTTTTGCAATAGGTCTAGAGAGTATCTGGTTCCGATGAAAACAGAAGGGCAGCCAGGAAACCTCTCTAAGAGAAAAATGACTTCAGAGGATATTTGGTAGTTTTAGATGTGGAGAATGTTTTTGAAAGGTACTTTTTTAAAAAGGTATTTTATAGAGCTGTAGGAGGGCATAAGAGAAAACCCTATAATTTAAATAAAACGAAGATTTCTAAAACAAAAGCAGAATGTAGTAGAAGAAAGGAAATGTAATTGAAGGACACTATTTGGCCCATCAGTAAACAATATTTAAAAGTTACAATCTGGGCGCCTGGGTGCTCAGTCGTTAAGCGTCTGCCTTCCGCTCAGGTCATGATCCCAGGGTCCTGGGATAGCCCCCCATCGGGCTCCCTGCTCAGCGGGAAGCCTGCTTCTCCCTCTTCCAATCCCCCTGCTTGTGTTCCCTCTCTCGCTGTCTCTCTCTCTCTCTGTCAAATAAATAAATAAAATATTTTTTTAAAAATACTGTTTAAAAAAATAATAAAAATTACAATCTTATAAACAAGTTTTAACCAAAACCTGTGAGATATTAGGAAGATAGATGAAGGGAAATGGACACAAACATATGTGAAAATCCTTAGCTGCCATTGTAAGAAGCCAATAGATAAATAAAAAACTGCATAAAAAGAGAGCAATATAAATGTGACATTTAGAAATATTTGGTGAATTTTAGAGAAAAATTATAAAGAGTTGAAAGTACTTATCTCTAGGAAATAGTACAGGATGAATAGAGGACTGATAATTTTATTGCAAAACTTTTAGGGTTATTTAGCTTTTAATACTATGTGCTAATATTACTTTTAGTACATTTAAATGTTAATTTTAAAATGTTGACATCAAAAAGGCCAAAGAAAGTTTCAAGCCCCTTTTAATATATTTTCAGTTCATGCTGATTTTTCTGTCTTTTATCCCATGTATTTGCTTTTTAGATAGGGTGAAGAAAAACCATTTGAAACCAACCTTTGAAAGTCCATAAATTTATTGAAAACCACTTATTTTTATGTTAAATTGCATATGGTAAATGCACAGTGTTTAGGTTAAATCTTAAATTCATCGACAAGTTTCAAAAGAATGACCTTTTGGAAACTTTTTGTTATGAACACTTAAATCTAATACTGGAGATTACAAAAACTCCATGTGAAACTTTCTGATTTCTTTGTTTTGTTTTGTTTTGTTATTATGATGATATGTTAGTCACCATACAGTACATCATTAGTTTTTGATTTGGTGTTCCATGCTTCATTGTCTGTGTATTACACCCAGTGCTCCATGCAATATGTGCCCTCCTTAAAACCCATCACCGGGCTAGCCCATCCCCCCACCCCCCTCCCCTCTAAAACCCTCAGTTTGTTTCCTGGAGTCCATAGTCTCTCATGGTTCATCTCCCCCTTTGTTATCCCCCCCTTCATTTTTCCCTTCCTTCTCCTGATGATCTCCTTGCTATTCCTTATGTTCCACAAATAAGTGAAACCATATGGTAATTGTCTTTCTGATTTTAATACTCTTTGTCACTCGTTTTACAAGAAAACCTTTATGAATAGGATTATATCTTAATTCATTTACAGCACTTTGTTTTTCCTAAAAAAAAAACAACCCACACAAATCAATCCCCTATGCAAGTGTTGAGTGGTAATAATTGATGAAAATCTCTTTAAATGCACAAATGGATTTTCTCTTCTACATAACAAGAACCAGAGGAAGCCTCCAGTGCTCCTCAATTCTTACTTCTGCATGATAACACGTCCAAACCCACTTTCAGCAACAGAGAGTTGGTACTGCCCAAACTAGAAAGCATTTCAAAGGGCAACAACAAAATATTTATGTTAATTTTAATTAGTTATGCCTTTTTGGGGAATGTAGACACTTGAAGATTATATAAGAGCTTCTAAATTGTGGGAAGATGTAACAGAGCACTCACATTATAACCTCCTGTTATATTATTATCTTTCTACAATAGCATGTGTTGGGAACAGTGTTAGTCTGTTATCTTCTAATTAATATTAATATTTTTATTAGATCAATATTTGTACTTTCACTTCTGGACTTCAGTCAATTGATTGGATTATTCACTAACAATGAAGCATCATTTTATTAGTGATCCCGACTAAGATATGTCCTTGTGAGACCCACAATACTTAACACAATTATATGTGTTCCTCAGTTGAATAGAATCTCTAAAGTTGCAGGGTTTTTTTCCATATTGGTAGACTTTTGTAGATTAAATGAACCAGAGACTTAAAAGGGATGAAAATGCCTTCTGTATGGGGGAAATTTGGCAGTACAGTAATGTAGTGCATACATTTTTTAATGAGAAAGGAAAATTTATTCCAAACATAAAGAACACAAAAGCAATCGTAACAGAATATTTTGTTATTGCCAGATATGGCAATAAATGAGAAAAATTGGATAAAATAAAAGAAGTTTTCCTAGGAAAAGATAAGTTACCAGTGTTAACAGAAATACAGATTTAAAAGAAAGAAGTGTTAGTATTTGGCTGGCCAGATAGTTAGGCAGACAGACATCTGGCCAGCCAAATACCTTATATATACTCACAAAGGTCTTTGAATACTATGAAGTTTATAACCAGGAGACAAATTACTGAATGATTAGGTAATCACATCTTCAGCTCTAATACATTAGGCTATATTTTTTTCGACAATGATTATATATACTCCCACTAGCAATGTCCATGAGATTCTTAATTAATTTATATTTGATGTACATCGTACATTGCCTGATGTACTTAGGATATAAAGATGATTAAAATAGGGGTTTTTGCTCCCTGGGAGGGCAGTCTAGAGTTGGATAGCAAACATGGAGACAATACATTATAGCTCTAATACAGGTGGTGATGGTTCTGAAGAGGGATGTATCAGCTGGCCAGCTGAATGCTGCTTAGTCACAGGAGTGGTTTCTCATTATAATGCTGTGAAAGATGTTCCAGAATGCCAGTTTTGATGCCTTTCTCTGGCTACCCATGCAGTGTGCTTTTAGACTGGTTTGAAAATTCTCCTCAAATTTGATGCTTCTGAAATCTAGAATGACATTTGTTATTGTCAATACAGATGTTTTACACTGAAATTAGCTGTAAACTCCTGTCTATAGTTATAACTGAACATTTATGTTTAAGATTGGTAGTCATTTTCAAGAGTTAATCAGTAAATCCACTTGAGAAGAATGACTTAGTGCAGCCCCTGAAAGTAAAAACAACAATGGAAAGCATTTTAGTCTAATAACCTTCCCAGTAGGATATGGGTCAGTATACTAGAAAACTTGATTTTTTTGAAAACCTGATTCTTTAAAAGATTTTTTGTATATGATGGGTTTTTTGTACATATACATTCTGTGTGATGATTTCCCAAGCTGGTGGAGGCCTATTTTATTATATTTATTATATATCATGGAAACAGTCCCATGAATGGACATTAATAGCCAATAGTAATTAACTAATATAGCTAATAATACACGTGAATATTTAATAATTAGCAAATACAGCTAGTAAGGTACATTTAAATTAATATTTAATTGTATTCAGTTTTCCAGGTACACACATTTAACCCTAAATAAAATTAAAGAGGGAATGTAACGTGATGATCACTGAGTGTTTATTCAACTAATGAAGCATTGAACCCGGTACCGAAAACTAGTAATGTACTATATGTTGGCTAATTGAATTTAAATTTTAAAAAGTTGTTTACCCATTTTTCTATTGATGGACATTTAAGTTATTTTTACTTTGGGGCTTTTACAAATTAAACTATTATGAAAATTGTGTACAAGAAAAAAAAGAAAGAAGAAATGAAACCATTCTACTCAGAAACCATCCTTCCTACCCATGTGATATAGAATAGTTCACCAAATGAGTGCTGTCTCACGCGTCTACAGCCCAAGGGGAGCTCTCATTGTTGAGGTTACCAAGACCAGGGACTGAACTGTCGTGAACTCACAATTCTTCCTGGCCAGGGTTTCCTTCTAAATGGAACTGACTTTTCTATAAAAACTACTTATAAAGAAGACTACCAATAATAATAAAATAAGAATGATCAGCCACTTACAATATTATAGATACTGTGGCAGGTTAATCTGCACAAAGCCCTATGAGGTTGAGTTCAGTACAAAATATTATCCTTACTTTATAGATGAGCAAACACAAGTGTGAGTCAAGCTTTAAAACCAAGTGTCCTGACTTCTGCACTTAGGTCCCTATCTAATATATCATGCTGCTTCCAATTATGTAATTTAAGCCTCGCAGTAACTCTGTGAGGAAGACAATAAAAGCTTTTATGTCAGTTTTACAATCAAGGGAAATGTGTCTTGGAAGGACTAAGCAATTTATCTGATTTCACAACTCATTTGCATGTAGCTAGGATTGGAATCTGCTTTTTCTAACATCAGCCAGCTGCAGAGGAACAGCATGTTTGGGAGGGGCCCCTTTGAGTTTAAAGACTACAGCCTCCAGTGTAGAGAGCCTAGAGAAGCTGGATCATAGAGCTCAGGATGTGGTAGAGAGCATGGAGGGGACAGCGCCAAAACACAAATCCAGTAGCAAGCACCTGTGACTTGGCTGGTACTTTGAACAGGAGAGGCTTGGGTTTGAGTCTAGACTTTGCCCCTTTCTTGCTGTCTGATCTTCAGCACATCACTTCCTTACACCAAGCTTTAGTTGCCTCCATCAAATACAAATAGCATTGTTCTTAAAATGTTATCAGAATTAAGTGAGAACATATATGGAAAAGACTGCAGAATGCCTGGCATATGGAAGGTGCTCAATAAAAGTTAGTTTCCTTCCCAGATGAGTAAATTTTTCTTTCTTTCTTTCTTCCCACAGCACTTATCTAGCCGGCAGAGTGTCCAGCAAAGCACATCCCAGGTAAGCAGCTTAACTAGGCCTCCCAGTCTTTTCCCTCAGCACTTTAAGAGATCACAGCATGGGGATGCAACAGGCAATGATAGCCCCCACGGACATCTTGATGGTGTGATGCCTTTCATCTAAATAGCCCTGATCTCCAAGCAGATTTGCCTTGTCTCCCCTCACTCCTCTGTGCAAATTTACATGGGCACAATTGAAATAACGTAGACTGGGAGACTAAAATGAATCCATCTGGGAGAAAGTAAAAGTGTCATTTAGAATAGTATCTATTACCATCTAACATTGCAAATGAAGTGCATCAAGTAACAGCATCTCCAAGAAATAACTTTGAATTTAGAAGTTCATGGAGAATTTAGGAGTTTGTGACCTGGTGGAGATATTAAGTTCACTCATAAATTGGAATTACCGTTTCCATAGCTCCTTCACTCAATTTACTTCTCCCAGCTGCGTATTTGCCTGCCTCAAACGAAGTATATTGACACAGCACTCTCCTACTAGCAGAGAAGACACCTTCTGTCTCTCTTATATGATCCCCTTTGGTAGTATGAGGAGAGTTGGTCATTTAGTTTTCATTTTACTTATAATCAATGTAGTGAATAATTAAAATAGGAACGACTGTTTTGTTTTGTTTTGTTTTGGTTTTTTTTTTTTTTTTTTTGCCTTCCTCCTTAGGTAGATACAATGCGCCCACGTCATGGGGAAACCTGTCGGATGCCAGTGCCACACCACTTCTTCCTCAGCCTGAAGAGTTTCACCTACAATACCATTGGGGAAGACACCGATGTCTTCTTTTCCTTATATGATATGAGAGAAGGCAAGCAGATCAGGTAAAAGTTACTAAAGTTGTGATGAGGTTGAGACTTGTAAGGATGGTATTACCTGGGTCATAAGCATTTCTGACTTTCAGAGAAGATAGATGCACAGAGAAGGAAAAAACAATATAAAGTAACCTCTTACTTAGCTGGGAGTTTTGCCTCAAATCCCAGTGTACCTTGAAGTCATGTGTGGCCTCTTTTTTATCCTATGCCTATTTCCACATGGAAGTTCAAATCCCAGTCTTGGCTGTCACCACCTCAGGGAGAGAACAGGATGCAACTGTTCAGTGCCAGAGAAAACGCACAGGAGAAACACAGAACAAAGCAAATTCAGCAGAGAGGCCCCACTCTAGAATGTAGGAAGCCCTGGGCTCTGCCTTGCTGCATGTGAAAGAGAGGGTTCACAGGGAAAGAGGCTAATGGTGTCCTCCTTTCTGAGAGCAGCCTCAGCCCTCAATGCTATTCCAGCCCTGCAAGGGGGAGAGCATCTTCTGGACAGAAGGGAACGTCGGTCTGACCGCATCATTCCTTTTTGTCCTGGATTGGAAGAGAGGCCACAGAATGGGGCTGATATGCAATAGACCATGTATCTTGGCAGAGCAATGAAGCCTATAATCATGAGCAGCTGCGCTGGGCTTCCGTCTTGAAAGGTGGGGAGGAGTCAAGGAGACACTCTGGGCTTCACTTTCTCTACAGGACAGCAAGGCTCTGATGGGGTGAGATGATCATTGTGCCAATTTTAGGGAGTCCAGGCATTTCTCTGGTTGTCCTCCAAGTGGGGCAGAGAGAAAATAAATTTGGGGATACTTTTATATTGCTTGGAAATTTCCTGTATTCAGAGTGCTTTATGGGTTTTTTATTTTGTTTTTTTACTTAAAATTTGGAAACAGCTGTTCCATTTTTCCAGTTGCATGTTATATGTAGGAAAATTAAAAATGGAAGTTATAACAGTACAAAAGAAAAGCAGTTAATTTGCATGCTCTACGGTACCTCTGATCTTGACACCCCTTGCCCCGAAAATTAAAGCACCCTGCTTCACTTTGGCAGAGAGCTAAAATGATGGAGGCTTGTGGGTTTTCCTTGTCACTGCTGTCTCCCAGTATGGGTGTCTAGAAAGGTTGTTGTTAAAGACAGTTGTGGCAGGGATGGTAGCTACAGGTGCTGGGCACAGGCAAGACTACAGGCCAGGGCTGTGTGGATGCAGATTCTGGCTGCCCCTGTTTTTCTATTAGCCCAGAGGTTTGTAAACTTTATTCCTTATTTTTGTATGTGGAAGAATCCTTTCTAAAAGCTATATTTTTTGAGAAAGTTCAATAAATGAAACAGATAAAATAGAGCTACTTTACTGTTGGAGGCGAAAGGGAAATAACAGGAATCTCATTATGCCCTTTCCCCGACCCAGTACTGGGTGTAACCACTGAAAATTCCTGGATTGGGGCGCCTGGGTGGCACAGCGGTTAAGCGTCTGCCTTCAGCTCAGGGGGTGATCCCGGATCGAGCCCCACATCAGGCTCCTCTGCTATGAGCCTGCTTCTTCCTCTCCCACTCCCCCTGCTTGTGTTCCCTCTCTCGCTGGCTGTCTCTATCTCTGTTGAATAAATAAATAAAATCTTTAAAAAAAAAAAAAAAATTCCTGGATTGCAGTTTGAAAACCAGAGCACCCTGCTTTATCATCCTTGAGTGCTAGTGACTGTGTCTTCTCTTTCCGTGATCCCAGCACCTCACACAGTGCCTGTGCCCAGTACATGCTTTATCGGGCTTACTGTACAGAGAAGATCCAAGCCCAGCAGAGACACCCCTGCTCTGGTTTGTAATCCATGCAGGATCATCACTGCATCAGTTGTTTTATCTTTGGGCTGATTATTTATAATTGAGCCTCAAGAAATAATAAAACATATTAAAAGAAGAGAGGTAAAAAACATTTTTTTTTGTAGAGTTGCTGGAAATGTTTTGGTCATTTAAAAATCCCTAGATATTAGAGAACTATACCAGCTTCCCATTCACATAATAAACTTGTAAGGTCCTTAACTGAAAATACCATTTACTTTCTTTTGTTTTAAGAGTGAACTTATAACACAGAATTTTAGATCTATGTTTAATTGATAAGTGTTCCTTCTTCCTTCCATTAACATTTGTGTAGTTGTATAAGCCCTCAAAAATTTTAGTTCATTGAGCTGATGATACCAGCTAAGTATGCTTTCCTAATGATTAGGTATTAAACTGGTCATATATTACTGCCTTGAAGCAGTTATCAGAAATGATGAAAGGTTAGGGATCTATTACATTAGGTGCACAGAGTGTTGATACGGAGCAATGTTTATCAATCAAAGAGTGCTAGTCTAGTGTTCCATATTGCCAGGACACTCTCACCTCTGTGACTGAGAATGTGTGTGAGCAGAGGGAGCAGGCTAATGAGAGGACCAGATGTTCCTTCACTCGGAGTCTCATTGCTGATCCCACAGGCAAACCTAGAGAGGCTCCAGTGAATGACAAACTGCGAACCCGCATAGCACATCCTGATAGATGTTGACTGATGAGTATTAAACAATCTGCAGAAAGGAAGGAGCAGCAGCTGGTAGGGCCTTAGTAGCAGTAACTGTTTTTGTGACATGTTATCATTCTGTACAAAATCATAAATATTTAGCCTTGAAATTAAACCTCTGATTAAGACCTCTCCCCTGAGCTTCAGAGTCTCATTTCCTTTTTCCTACCAGACATCTGCCCTTGGATGTCCCTCAGACATTTCTACCTCAGCATATCTAAACTCAATTCATTTTCTTTCTTTACACATATACTTCCTTCTGTGCTCTTTAAATCAAGTGAAAGGCATTATCATTTGCTCAGAGATACATGCCAGAAACTTTGGTGTCCTCTTAGGCTCCTTTCTCTCTAACTCCTTCCTTTCTCAATTAATCACTGTATCTTATCAACTTCTGTCTCCCAAAATCAATCAATTCACTCTCCCTACACCATCCCTGTTGTCACCCCAGATCCTTCACATTTCTTCCCAAATACAGACTCCCTGAATCCACAGCCTTCCTACCCTGAGTTATTGTCCATAGCACCACACTTATCTTTTAAAAATGCAAACTGTTCACATCAACTCCCACTTAACCTAAAGCCCTTGTTACTTAGTGTGACATAAAAGGTCCAGCATGATATAATTCTATTTCTCTAACCTTATTTCCTGCATCTGGGTGACTTAGTTGTCTTACCCTAAACATGCTTTTCTCTTTCATGCCTTCCTACCCTTGCTGGCTTGGTAAACTCCTGTCCATTGAAACTCAGCCAAAGGAAACATTCCTCAGTATTTATGAGTATAATCAGGCCCTGGAACTTCATTGTGCCCATGATAACACCCTGTACCTAGCTTTATTACATTATTACATATTAAATTGGAATCATACATGTGCATGTAGATTTCACCCACATTTCAGGGAGCTTTCTTGTGTGTCTTTACCATCACCTCCCCCCCAGTGCTAAGCATAGGACTCTGGATATTGGAGCATTAAATAATTATTTATTGAGTGAATGAATGAAGAAGTGGTCAAATAACAATTCAGTCCTCTGTGAATCAAGAAATTTTTATTTAATTGAGCAGTTTTGCAAGGATTTACTAAGAATTTCTTGTTTGTAATAACTGCTTGGGATTTAGAGGTTTTAAACGACTGTCCCTCACCCTGAGGAGGTCTAAACAGGGCATTACAGGATTTCTAGGTGTGAAACATGTTTTCCTCATTTTAAGTACCAAAGCTAAGTGGAAAAGTAAGATTAGGGCATATGTCTTACTGACATGCAGCAAGACTTTAAGCACAAGAAGCAGTCAGGAAAAAACAAAAAATACAACTCTTTAGACAGAAACTTTTATGGAGTTTTTTTAAGCTAAAAAAATGAGCAGTCTTGTCTAAATCATTGGTTGTTTTATATTTTTTTCTAATCAATTACATTTTAGACCTTGCTTTATATTTAGGATTAAACTGTATAGTTTGGGCAAGAAATATAGTCAATTTTACCATGTAATACACTGAGAGAGATGGCTTTTTCTGTCACGATGAGCTAGATCAGTTGTCACCAAGGTTTTGAATTCAATATTCGAAGAACTACTCTTTAAAAATAAAAAAGAAATTAAAGAAGAAGAGGCTCATTGAAAGACTGAGAAGCCAGGCTCTTGGAGAGAGGGCTCTTGGAGAAAATGAAAGTAATTGAATTAAAGAGTGTCCAGGATCCAGATAAGGTACTAATTCATTCGTTCAACAGATATTTATTAACCATCTACTAGCTGTTGGGATAGAACCTAGGGATACTGAGGTGAGCAAGAGAGATATCTGCTTGTCTTCCTGGACCTTATGATCTAGAAGAGAGACTGTCTCTCTCTACTGGAGAGAGGTCACCAAACACATGATCACATGAATAAGTAGGTAGTTTAAAAAGTGTGATAGGTGTTGTAAAGGAAAATCATTCAGAGTGCTCTGAAACCTCATGTAGATTGGAGTGAGGGGAGGCTCTTACGGCATCCGTGTTGAGGCTTAAAGTATGAGTAAACAGAATGAGTGGAGAATGAGATCTAGGCAGAAGAAGGCCTAGAGGCAGGGGGAAACTTGGTATATTCAGAGAACTGAATGGCAGTCAGTGTTGCTGGAATGTTGCGAGTGAGAGAAGGAAAGGATATCTCAAGACGGTGAAGAGATAGTCAGGGGCCAGATTATACAGGGCCTTGTAGTCATGTAAGGATTTTGGATTTTATTGGAAGTTCAATAAGAAAAGCTACTCAAACACAAAAAGTAGCAAAGGCAAAAGCATGAGTTAGACACAACAAAGATATCAACATATGTATTCAGGAAATTAGAAGAGTCTATTAGAGCTGGGAAGAGGTTTGTATTGACACTAAACTCCAGGTCTTGAACCTGTTTCTTACCCATCTTTGCTCACAGCCCCTTGATCAAAGAAAGAACTCAGTAAATGTTCAGTCAGAAAATGTGTTAGAGGGGCGCCTGGGTGGCACAGCGGTTAAGCGTCTGCCTTCGGCTCAGGGCGTGATCCCGGCGTTATGGGATCGAGCCCCACATCAGGCTCCTCTGCTATGAGCCTGCTTCTTCCTCTCCCACTCCCCCTGCTTGTGTTCCCTCTCTCGCTGGCTGTCTCTATCTCTGTCGAATAAATAAAAAAAAAATCTTTAAAAAAAAAGAAAATGTGTTAGAGACAAGATTAAATATGTCTAGAATAGCCCTGAAAACCCTGTATACTGATGTAGATTTGATGCATTAGATAACCCTTATGAATCCTTGAGCAGGGGGATGACATGAATGACATGTTGAAGGTGGTGATTTGAGATTATCATTATGGTATTATAGAGGTTAAACTAGAAAATAGATAAGTTAGAAGCTGTTGCAGACATGAAGTGATAAAGCCTCAGGATAAGGAGGCTAGTAGTAAGATTAGAGAAGATAGGGCATCATGCCCTATAAAATTTGGACCCAGCCTCATCACCTCTATAACCTAATTTCTTATCCTTCCCTCGTTGATCAGTCTAGTTTACAGTGGCCTCCTTGCTATTCCCTGAAAATACAACACGTTTCTATTTTAGGGCCTTTCTTTGCATCTGCTATTTCCCGAATGTCCTCATGGGGCTTGCATCCTCACCGTCAAATATCACCCTTTCAGGCTTTTCCTGGCCACTCTATGTAGAATTGAAACCTCATGGTGCTTGCATCCTCACCTTCAAATATCACCCTTTCAGGCTTTTCCTGGCCACTCTATGTAGAATTGAAACCACTACCACCCAGGTAGGCTCAGTTGGTCAAGCGTGTCTGCCTTTAGCTCATGATCTCAGGGTCCTGGGATAGGGCTCCCATGTTGGACTTCCTGCTCAGCAAAGAATCTGCTTTTCCCTCTTCCTCTGCCCCCACCCCTGCTCATGCTCTCTCTCTCCATCTCCTCTCTCAAAATAAATAAAATCTTTAGGATTGAAACCATCATTACCACTATCTCCCACATACACATCCATATTCTCAGTGTCTCTTCCTTGCTTTATATTTTTCCTTAGCACTTAGCACCATCTAGCATACTAAAAAGTTTACATATTTACCTTTTTTATTGTCTGTGTTCCATCACTGGGCTGTAAGCACTATGAGAACAGAGATTTTTTAATCTTATTCACCAGCAAATCCCCTGAACCTAATAGAGTATGGCATATGGTAGGTACTCAATAATTATTTGTTGAAAGGACAAATAGTCTACTAAATGTAACAATAAACTTACTTATTTGTCTTATCACTTTTTCTGTTTCTAAAACCTATAACTCAGTGGTTTATTGTTATTGTGGTGGTGGTGATGGTGGTTTTACCCTGGAAACAAGGAGAATGGTGCTATAATTATTGAAGCCAGTTGAGTGAAGGAAATGATGAGTTCAATTTGGACTATGTTGAGTTTGAAGTGATAGCCAAACAACCCACAGGTCATGTGGTGGGGGCATCTCGGATGCAGGTGAAATGTCACAGATGGAGATGAGAATTTTCATGGGAATAGTTTCTGCATGCAGAAACAAAGCTATCTGAAAAAGAGAACATGTGAGAAGAGCAAAGGGCAAAACACGGGAAATATTTCAGTCATTAAGAAAACAGTTTATGTATACCTAACATGCACAATGTACTGCGCCAAGTAATTTAGGAATTCATTTAAGGCTGGGAAGATAAATGCCACTAAAAGAGAAGAAACAATTGAACACAGCTGGAAGCATCATAGTACTTGAATTAAAAAATATATTACAAAGCTACAGTAATCAAAACAGTATGGTACTGGCATAAAAAGAGATACAATGACCAATGGAACAGAACAGAGAGCCCAGAAATAAACTTACACATATACAGTCAACCAATCTTTGATAAGGGTACCAAGAATACACAATAGAGAAAGGATAGTCTCTTCGATAAATGGTGTCGGGAAAACTAGGTAACCACATGCAAAAGAATGAAATTTTTCATACCATTCTCAAAAATTAACTCAAAATGGATTAAAGACTTAATGTGTAAGACATTAAATCTTAAAACTTCTATAAGAAAACACAGAGAGACAGCTTATTGATATTGACCTTGGCAGTGATATTTTGGATATGACACCAAAACACAAGCTTTGTTGCAAAAAATAGACGAGTGAGATTATATCAAACTAAAACTTTCATTCTGCACAGCAAAAGAAACAGGCAACAAAATGAAAAGGCAGCCTATGATATTGTAGAAAATATTTTCAAACCGTATATCTGATTAAGTATTAATATTCAAAATATATAAGGAAATCCTACAGCGCAGTAGTAAAAAGAAAAAAAAAACCAAATAACCCATTTTAAAAATGGGCAAAGGAACTGAATAGGCATTTCTCCAAAGAAGACATACATCTACATGGGCAACAGGTGTATGAAGAGGTGTTCAACATGACTAATCAACGTGGAAATGTAAATCAGAATCACAATGAGATATCACCTCACACCTATTAGAATACCTATCATCAATAAACAAAAGATAACGAGTATTGGGAAGAATGTGGAGAAAAGGGAACCCTTGCACACGTTAGTGATGTAAATTGGTATAGCCGTAATGGAAAACAATATGGAGATTCCTCAAAAAGTAGAAAATAGAATTACCCTATGATCCAGCAATCCCACCTTCAGATATATATCCAAAGGAATTTAAATTAGGATCTCAAAGAGATAGCTGCACTCCCATGTTCATTGCAGTATTGTTTACAACAGCAAAGACATGGAAATAACCTAAATTTTCATCAGAAGATGAGTGGATAAAGAAAATGTGATATATACATACAGTGGAATATTTTTCAGCCTTAAAAAAGAAAGACATCCTCCCAATTGCTACAGTGTGGATGAACTTGGAGGACATTATGTTTTGTGAGATAAGCCAGACGTAGAAGGACAAATATTACATGATAGCACTTATATGATGACTCTAAAGTAGTCAAACTCCTAGGAACAGGGAGAAAAATGGCGGTTGTCAGAGCCTGGGTGGGGTGAGGAAAATGCAGATGTATTAGGTACAAAGTTCCATTTACATGAGGTAAGTTCTAGAACCCTACTATACAGCATAGTGCTTATGGTTAACAATACTGTGTTGTATTCTTAAAAATTTGCAAGAGGGTAGATCATATGTTGTGTTCTTATCTCACACTATAAATAAATAGTAATAATAATTAGAGTGGGAGGAAAGTTTTAGAGGTGATGCATATGTTTATGGCATAGATTGTGGTGATGGTTTCATGAGTATATACTTACCTACAGACTCATTCAGTGTATACATGAAATATATACAACTTTTCACATCAATCATACCTCAATGAAGTGACTTAAAAAAAAATGTGGGGAGATGTGAATTTTCCTAGCAAGTGTTGCACCTAATAACAATTTAAGATTTACTAAATAAAATGTATATGTATCACATAACCAGTATGACAAACATTATGCAGCTTTGCCTCACTTATGCTCTGAAACAATTTTCTAAGATAACCAGTGATCTCATTACAGGAAAATAAAATTGTCTTTCTTCTGGAGGAAAAAAAAAAACAGAGGAGGAATTACCTTACTCACTTCTTTTTTAAATGGCATTTATCACTTCCTACATTCTATATAGTTTAATCATTTATTGTGTTTATCATTTAATTCTGTTTCCTCATTTTGTCTTTTTAAATAAATCTCCTCCTGGGTGGCAATGTTTTTATTTTGTTCACTGAGGTACCCAAGTGCCTGAAATAGTGCTTGCCACCTAGTAAGTGCTCAGTAAATATTTCTTGAATAAATGAGTGTAACTATCCAGAATGTAGTAAAAAGATATAAGGAGATGAAAAATATGAAACGAGTATTATGGAACATGGAGAATTGAATGAGAAAAGATAATAAACACCTAACTAGGATCACAGAAAAACAGAAAAGAAGGAAAATTTTCATCACTGATGAAAGACATGAAGGCACAAATAAAAGATTGCTTATTTGCTTTGCTGTCACAAGATTCTTCCTTGGGAGCAGTGCCCTCTTTGATAGTTGTCAGAGGATGGAGAAGCCAAGGTTCTTAAATAGATCTTGTCTTCTTCCCCACCACCTCACTCTGTGGTAATGGTGAATTTAGAACATCCAAGTTGGGCCAAAATGCTTTGTTCTTAATGGATATAGTATATATTGGGGAAAGACATGAAGCTCACTGATGGTTTATGGTGTCTTGATGGATGAAGGTTTCACTACCACAACAACTAAAAAGAAACTTTTGAGCTATTTGACTTTGAAAGCACTATTGTGCACAGATATAATTAAAATTAAAATTTAAGAAATAAAGTTATTCACAAAGAAACTCTTAGATTCCCTAATCCAACATAGAGTCAGATATGACCTTAAATGGCAGTCAAAGACTGCCATTGACAGAGCACACAAAATTACCCTCATGGAAGAGCCATGGTACGTACAGCTGTTCCTTTAGCTGCATCCACATGCTGGCCTTTGTGGGCAGCTGCCAAAATACTGCATGAACGTTTGTCAGCATGTGGATGCCTTCCTGTGCCCCTCAATTTTGCTGAGTACCTCCTCCATGTTTATACACTGACTGTTAACAAATCAGGTCATTGGCTGAATCATGGAACACTACATCAAAAACTAATGATATACTGTATGGTGACTAACATAACATAATAAAATGAAATTAAATTTAAAAAAAACAGGTCATTAGCAAGAAACCCCTCACCCCCCAAAATGAAAAATAAATGATTTATATTTTGAATTTGGGATGCAAGAAAAAAAAAGTAAACCTAAAGAAAGCAGAAGGAAGAAAATAATATAACAACAGAACTTAAAGAAAGGGTCAATAAAATAAAAACTGATTATCTAAAAAAAGAAACTTTAAAAAAACAGATATACCTTCCTTGGAAAAATGCCTCTTCAGGTCCTCTACCCATCTTAAATTGGATTACTTTTTTTGGTGTTGAGTCCTTTTAGTTCTTTATATATTTTGAATACCAGCCTCTTATCAGATATATCATTTGCAAATACCTTCTCTCATTCTGTAGGTTGTCTTTTTGTTTTCTTGATGGTTTCCTTTGCTGTACAAAAGTTTTTTGTTTTGGTGTGGTCCCAGTAGCTTAATTTGGTTTGGTTTCTCTTGCCTGAGGAGACACATCTAGAAAAATGTCTCTGTGGCTGATGTCAAAGAAAGTACTGCCTATGTTTTCTTCTAAGAGTTTTATGGTTTGTTGGTATGCCACTGTTGGTGGGAATGCAAATTGGTGTAGCCAGTGTGGAAAACAGTATGGAGGTTCCTCAAAAAACTAAAAATACAGTCACCATATAATCCAGTAATTCCACTACTGGATATTTACCCAAGGAAAATGAAAACACTAATTTGAAAAGGTATATGCATCCCTGTGTTTATTGTAGCATTATTTACAATAGCCCAGATATGGAAACAACCTAAGTGTTCATCGATGGATGAATGGATCAAGATGTGGTATATTCAATGGAATATTACTCAGACATTAAAAAGAATGTGATCTTGCCATTTGCAAAAACATGGTTGGGCCTAGAGGATATAATGCTCAGTGAAATAAATCAGACAGAGAAACACAGAAAACATATAATTTTGCTCATATGTTGAATTTAAGAAACAAACAAACAGAGAAAAACAAAAAAACCAGACTCTTAAATACAGAGAACATACTAGTGTTTGCCAGAAGGGAGGTGGGTGGGGGGAGAGGTGAAATAGATAAAGGCAATGAAAAGTACACTTATCTTGATGAGCACTGAGAAATGTATAGAATTGTTGAATCATCCTATGGTATACTAGAACTAATATAACACTGTATGTTAATTATCTTCAATAAAACAAATTTTAATAAGTATACCACTAGTAAGAGTAATCAAGAAGAAACACAGATAAGCTATAAATATTAAAAATTATATGGAACGCATTTATTTAAATCAAGGTAAGGTTGACATAGCATAAAAATTAACCATTTTAAAATGAACAGTTGAAGCATTTGACAAAATACAGCATCCTTTCCTGATTAAAACCCTTCAGAGTGTAGGAATAGAGGGTACATTTCTCAATCTCATAAAAGCCATCTATGAAAAGCCTACTGCAAGCATTATTCTCAATGGGGAAAAGCTGGAAGCCTTTCCCTTAAGATCAGGAACACGACAAGGATGCCCACTCTCGCCACTATTATTCAACATAGTACTAGAAGTCCTTGCAACAGCAATCAGAAGACAAAAAGGGATCAAAGGTATCCAAATCGGCAAAGAAGAAGTCAAACTGTCTCTCTTTGCAGATGACATGATACTCTATATGGAAAACCCAAAGGAATCCACTCCCAAACTATTAGAAGTTATAGAACAATTCAGTAAGGTGGCAGGATACAAAATCAATGCCCAGAAATCAGTTGCATTTCTATACACGAATAACGAGACTGAAGAAAGAGAAATTAGGGAATCCATCCCATTTACAATAACACCAAAAACCATACGTTACCTTGGAATTAACTTAACCAGAGACGTAAAGGACCTATATGCTAGAAACTATAGATCACTTTTGAAAGATATTGAGGAAGACATAAAAAGATGGAAAAATATTCCATGCTCATGGATTGGAAGAATTAACATAGTTAAAATGTCCATACTACCCAGAGCAATCTACACTTTCAATGCTATCCCGATCAAAATACCGAGGACATTTTTCAAAGAACTGGAACAAATAGTCCTTAAATTTGTATGGAACCAGAAAAGGCCCCGAATCTCCAAGGAACTGTTGAAAAGGAAAAACAAAGCTGGGGGCATCACAATGCCGGATTTCGAGCTGTACTACAAAGCTGTGATCACAAAGACAGCATGGTACTGGCACAAAAACAGACACATCGACCAATGGAACAGAATAGAGAACCCAGAAATGGACCCTCGGCTCTTTGGGCAACTAATCTTTGATAAAGCAGGAAAAAACATCCGGTGGAAAAAAGACAGTCTCTTCAATAAATGGTGCTGGGAAAATTGGACAGCTACATGCAAAAGAATGAAACTTGACCACTCTCTCACACCATACACAAAAATAAACTCCAAATGGATGAAAGACCTCAATGTGAGACAGGAATCCATCAAAATTCTAGAGGAGAACATAGGCAACAACTTCTATGACATCGGCCAGAGCAACCTTTTTCACGACACATCTCCAAAGGCAAGAGAAATAAAAGATAAAATGAACTTATGGGACTTTATCAGGATAAAGAGCTTCTGCACAGCCAAGGAAACAGTCAAAAAAACTAAGAGACAGCCCACGGAATGGGAGAATATATTTGCAAAGGACACCACAGATAAAGGACTGGTATCCAAGATCTACAAAGAACTTCTCAAACTCAATACACGAGAAACAAATAAACAAATCATAAAATGGGCAGAAGATATGAACAGACACTTTTCCAATGAAGACATACAAATGGCTAACAGACACATGAAAAAATGTTCAAAATCATTAGCCATCAGGGAAATTCAAATCAAAACCACACTGAGATACCACCTTACGCCAGTTAGAATGGCAAAGATAGACAAGGCAAGAAACAACAATTGTTGGAGAGGATGTGGAGAAAGGGGATCCCTCCTACATTGTTGGTGGGAATGCAAGTTGGTACAGCCACTCTGGAAAACAGTGTGGAGGTCCCTTAAAAAGTTAAAAATTGAACTACCCTATGACCCAGCCATTGCACTACTGGGTGTTTACCCCAAAGATACAGACGTAGTAAAGAGAAGGGCCATATGCACCCCAATGTTCATAGCTGCATTGTCCACAATAGCCAAATCATGGAAGGAGCCGAGATGCCCTTCAACAGATGACTGGATTAAGAAGCTGTGGTCCATATATACAATGGAATATTACTCAGCTATCAGAAAGAACGAATTCTCAACATTTGCTGCAACATGGACGGCACTGGAGGAGATAATGCTAAGTGAAATAAGTCAAGCAGAGAAAGACAATTATCATATGATTTCTCTCATCTATGGAACATAAGAACTAGGATGATCGGTAGGGGAAGAAAGGGATAAAGAAAAGGGGGGTAATCAGAAGGGGGAATGAAACATGAGAGACTATGGACTATGAGAAACAAACTGAAGACTTCAGAGGGGAGGGGGTGGGGGAATGGGATAGACTGGTGATGGGTAGTAAGGAGGGCACGTATTGCATGGTGCACTGGGTGTTATACGCAACTAATGAAGCATCACTTTACATCGGAATCTGGGGATGTACTGTATGGTGATTAACATAATATAATAAAATAAAATTTAAAAAAAAATAAAAAATAAAAATAAAAAAATAAAATGAACAGTTGAGTGACATTTACTGCATTCACAATGTAGTACAACCATCACCTCTGTCTAGTTCCAAAACATTTCCATACCCCAAAATGAAGCCCTGAATCTAATAAGCAGTTGTTCTTTGTTTTTGTCCCCAATCTACCCCTGCTTACAGCCCCTGGTAGCCACCAATCTGCATTCCATCTTTATAGATTTATATATTCTAGATATTTCACATAAATGGAATCATACATATATGTGACCTTTTGCACCTGATTTGCTTCACTTACAGTGTTTTTAAGGTTCATTCACATTGTAGCATGTATCATCAGTACTTCATTTCTTTATATGGCTAATTAATATTCCATTGTATGGCTATGCCACAAATTGTTTATTTGTTCATTCATTGTTGGATAGTTGCACTGTTTCTACCTTTTGACTGTAGTGAATAGTACTGTGAACACATGTGTATATGTATTTGATTGCCTGACTTCTATTTTGTTAGATATATATCTAGAAGTGGAACTTCTGGGTTATATAGTATTTCTATGTTTAACTTTTGAGGAACTGCCAAACTGTTTTTCACAGAGACCTAACCATTTTACATTCCCACCAGCCATATGTGAGGGCTCCAGTTTCAGCACATCCACATCAATACTTGTAATTTTCTTTTCTTTTTTTTTTTAATTCTAGCCATCCTACAGGGTGTGATTGTGAATTAGTACCTCATTTTTGTTTGATTTGCATTTTAATGGTAACTAATGATGTGAGCATCTTTTCATGTGTTTATTCACCATTTGTATATCTTATTTGGAGAAATGTATATTCAAGTCCTTTGCCTGTTTTTAATTAGATTATTTGTCCCTTTTTTTAGAAATTTAAAAAATATATATATTAACTGAATATTTTGTTTTGTTTTGTTTCCAGTTTTTATTTAAATTCCAGTTAGTTAACAGATAGTGTAATATTAGTTCAGGGGTAGAATTTAGTGATTCGTCACTTACATATACCACACAGTGCTCATCACAACAATGCCTCTTTAAGGCCCATCACCCATTTAGCTCATCCCCCCACCCACCCTCCAGCAACCCTCAGTTTGTTCTCTATGATAAAGAGTCTGTTTTATGGTTTGCCTGTCTCTTTTTTTCCCTTCTGTGTTCATCTGTTTTGTTTCTTAAATTCCACATATGAATGAAATCACACGGTATTTATTTTTCTCTGACTGACTTACTCTCTTAGAATAATACACTCTAGCTCTATCCATGTTGTTGTGAATGGCAAGATTTCATTCTTTTTATGGCTAATATTCCATTGTATAGATATATCACAACTTTTTTTCCCAACTTCTTTTTTTATAATAATTTTTTATTATGTTAGTCACCATACAGCACATCCCTAGTTTTTGATGTAATGTTCCATGATTCATTATTTGCGTGTAACACCCAGTGCACCATGCAATACATTTTCCCAACTTCTTTATCCATTTATCAGTTGATGGATATTTGGGCTCTTTCCATAACTTGGCTATTGTTGTTAATGCTGCTATAAACAACTGAATTTTTTTTTTAATTTTCATTCCAGTGTAGTTAAAATACAGAGTTATATGAGTTTCAGGTGTACAATATAGTGATTCAACAATTCCATATATCCCCTAGTGCTCGTCATGACACATGCACTCCTTAATCCCCACCACCTATTTCACCCATTCCCTCCACCTACCTCCCCTCTGGTAACCATCAGTTTTTCTCTGTAGTTAAAAGTGTGTTTCTTGGTTTGCCTCTCTCTCTTTTTTCCCTTTGCTCATCGGTTTTGTTTCTTAAATTCCACATATGAGTGAAATCATATGATATTTGTCTTTCTCTGACTAACTTATTTCGCTTAGCATTATACTCTATCCATGTTGATGCAAATGCAAGATTTTGTTTTTTTTTATGTCTGAATAATATTCTATCCTGTGTATATATAACACATCTTCTTTATCCATTCATCCATTGATGGACACTGGGCTACTTCCATAATTTTCTGTTGTAAACAATGCTGCAGTAAACAAAGGGGTTTATATCCCTTCAAATTAGTGTTTTCTTATTCTTTTTTTTTTTAAGATTTTATTTATTTATTTGACAGAGACAGAGACAGCCAGCGAGAGAGGGAACACAAGCAGGGGGAGTGGGAGAGAAAGAAGCAGGCTCCTAGCAGAGGAGCCTGATGCGGGGCTCGATCCCAGAACGCCGGGATCACGCCCTGAGCCGAAGGCAGACGCTTAACCGCTGTGCCACCCAGGCGCCCCGTGTTTTCTTATTCTTAGGGTAAATACCCAGTAGTGCAATTACTAGATCATGGGGTAATTCTATTTTTAACTTTTTGAGGAACCTCCATATTGTCTTCCACAGTGGCTGTACCAGTTTGCATTCCCAACAGTGCGCAAGTATTCCTTTTTCTCCACATCCTCACGAACACTTGTCATTTCTTGAGTTTTTTATTTTAGCCATTCTGACAGATGTGAGGTGATATGTCATTGTCATTTTGATTTGCATTTCCCTGATGATGAGTGATGTTGAGCATCTCTTCATATGTCTGTTGGCCATCTGGATGTGTTCTTCAGAGAAGTGTCTGTTCATGTCTTCTGCCCATTGTTTAATTGGATTATTTGTTTTTGGGATGTTGTGTAAGTTCTTTATATATTTTGAATATAATCCATCAGATATGTCATTTGCAAATACCTTCTCCAATTCCATGGGTTACCTTTTAGTTTTGTTTGTCATTTCCTTTGCTGTGCAGAAGCTTTTTATTTTGATGAAGTCACAATAGTTATTTTTGCTTTTGTTTCCCTTGCCTTAAGAGTCATATCTAGAAAGACATTGTTATGGCTGATGTCAGAGAAGTCATTGCCTTGGTTCTCTTGTAGGATTTTTATGGTTTCAAGTATCATCACATTTAGGGTCCTGAATCCATTTAGAGTATTTTGTGTATGGTGTAAGAAAGTGGTCCAATTTCATTCTTTTGCATGTAGCTGTCCAATTTTCCCAACACCATTTGTTTAAAGAGACTGTCTTTTCCCCATTGCATATTCTTGCCTTTTTTGTTGAAGATTAATTGACCATATAATTATGGGTTCATTTCGGGATTTTCTGCTTGATTCCATTGATCAATGTGTCTATTTTTGTGCCAGTACCATACTGTCTTGATCACTACAGCTTTGTAATATAACTTAAAGTCTGGAATTGTGATACCTCCAATTTTGCTTTTCTTTTTTGAGATTTTTATTTGTTTTTTTAAGTTGTTAGAGTTCTTTATACTTCCTGGATACTAAATGTTTATCAGATATATGATTTGCAAATATATTCTCCCATTCTGTAGGTTGTCTTTGCACTTTCTTGATAACATCCTTTGATGGACAACAATTTTTAGTTTTGATGAAGTCCACTTTATTTTTTTCTCATGTTGCTTGTGCTTTTGGAGTCATAGAATACATTTTAAAAATTGTTTACATATACTATGAACAACTTGATACCAATAAACTTGTGTTCATATACATGAGTGTTATTTCTGCAGTAGCAGATATCTTAATTAAAGCAGTCTAAATGTCCGTAAGTAGAGAGATAACTAAATACATAATAGTATAACCTTTGAAAAGATTAAGATGAAAACAAGTGAGAAAGGAACTGAATTAGTTTTCAATTGTTGCACAACATATGACATCAAATTCTGTGAATTAAAAAAAATACCCATTTTTTAGTTCATAGCTGTGTAGGTTAGAAGTCTGCCAAGACATGACTGGGCTCTGCTCAGATTACCACAAAGCTGAAGTCAAAAGTGTCAACTCTTCTGTGTTCTAGTCTGAAAGCTCTAGGGGGAATATGGTTCCAGACTCTTTAGATGTTGTTGGCAGGATTCAGTTTACAGTTGTAGGATTGAAGTTAACCATTTCCTTGCTGGCTTTCAGCTGAGAGCTGCTCTCAGCAGCTAAAGGTCACTTGCTTTCCTTGCTACATCATAGCCCCCTTCATCTTCAGGTTATCAGCAATGCAGTGAATTCTTTCCACTCTTTGAACCTCTGACTTTGCTTTCTGCAAACAGCAGAAGAAAATTCTGCACTTTTAAAGATTCAAGGCACTGAGTCATACTCACCCAGACACTCTCCCTATCTTATGTTCAGTTGTGCCATATAACATAACCTAATCATGGGAGTAAATGACACCATATTTACAGTCACAGGGATTATGAAACCCCAGAATTGGGAAGGAAATTTGGGAGACCATATTAGAATCTGCCTACAGCAAGGATTATCTCTACATAAGTACATTCTATATATTAAAAAAATTTAATGAAATATTGTTCAGTGAAAACAGCAAGTTTACAATTGTATGTTTAGTATGACATATTTGTGGAGATAAACTATATATGTCTGTATGCATATAATGTGTATTATAATCTTCAGTAATTTTTTTAAAAGACTAAAATTTCTAAAAAGGATTCTTGAACTGACATTTAAAGTTTTGGTAGTGATACTTTCTTAAATTGGCTGGCAATTTAAGAGAGACAATTACAGCAAGTTATAACTAATATTGGCTTGCTGTATTAGTAGATAAATAGACCACAATGTTTCGTTTATACTTCTCCCCTTGCTCAAATGGCCAGCTTCTTATGTCAGTGTGGAACAAACATCTGTTTTGCTGTTGACTGATAATGAGGTAATAGAAGAACAAAGCCTATAAAAGGCCAGAATTTAAAGTGTCCTTCGTGAGACTCTCGCCCCACAAGAGAAGTGATTTCACTTGGAAGGCATCCTGGGTGTTTGCACTGATACTGTGTGCCCAAAGCATGGTAAGCAAATTATTTTTAAAAACTGACAGGGCACTACTAACTTTTAAGCTTATAAATGTGCATTAAAATCAGAAATGATGCAGTCAAAAAGTAGGGAAGGAATTAGGATCCAAACCATGTTCTTAATTCAAGTGAGTGGATCATATGATCTCTCCATGCTTCAGTTTTCTCTGCAAAATGGGGATCCTTTTGATTTCACTAGGTGGTTGTGAGAATGAAGCGATATAGATACATATCAAAATGCTTTGGAAGGTGCAAAGTGACATACAAAATGCAAGGATTTTATCCAAGTTGATGAACAAAGGACCTCATTCAGAAACATACCTAGAGGGGGACCTAGGGCTTTCAATATTTAGGGATAAGGTGGGCCTGCGGGTGAACCCAGATCCAGGTCTTACTGTCTCACGTGGGGTTGGCAGGTCTGTTTGGGCCGCGTAGAGATCCCCTGCTCTGAATTTGTCATTTATTAGACTGAGGAAAACAGCTAAAGGGGGTAAATGCAAATGAAGAAAGTGAATCACCAACCACTCATTTTTATTGCCTTTGTTTTTCAGGATTAATAATCCTAGATCAAAAATAATCCAGTGATTTTAGGGTTTAAAATTTGGGAAGGGGGAATGAACCATGAGAGACTGTGGACCCTGGGAAACAAACTGAGGGCTTCAGAGGGGAGGGGGGTGAGGGAATGGGATAGGCCGGTGGTGGGTATTAAGGAGGGCACATATTGCATGGTGCACTGGGTGTTATACGCAAGTAATGAACCATGGAACTTTACATCAAAAATTGGTATGTACTGTATGGTGACTAACATAATATAATAAAGAATTATTATAAAAAATATAATTTTAATATAATTCAATGTCACTCATAAATATAATAATATTAAATTTGGGTATTAATTAGCGCAAGGGAAAAAAAATAAAAATAAAAAAATGTCCTTTGTATTTTTTCCCTAATATCATGGATTCCAAAAAAGGAATGCACTGCCTAAGTTAAATGTTTTTTCTATATACACATCTATTAAGATTGTTAACCATTATATTAATCTATTTAATAATTACCACATAATTACCTCCTCAAAATAGTACAAATAATTTTCTTTTGGAATAGAATTTGTGGTATGGTTTGTATTTCGTTCTGTATGGATTCACTTATTCTATTACATGAATTTCCTTTTCACACAAGGAGTATTATTGTGTAACTAACTTATTTTCTGTGTACCTCTGGTGTGCCTGTTAATATGCCTGGTTCTCTTGCTGGCCCTTTACCAATTTAGCAAAGTGCTCTAAAGTCTCAGGGTACCAGTGATTGATTTCATCACTCAACTGGCTTTCCCTAAGGAGTTCTCTGCCAGGTTTTTCTGCTAGACCTTGGGAACACAAAGTTGCCCTCAAAAACTTAATCTTTCTTGATTATCACATAAAAACACTTATGTTAGCTATCTTTTCATGGCTGCTGTGCAAAGCAAGCTAAAATGCTTCGTTTCTTATTCTCCTGGAGTTTATTCAGCATTCAAAATACCCTTGTGTATCGGAAACCGGGGATGTACTGTATGGTGACAAACATAATATAATAAAAAAACATTAAAATAAAAAAAATAATAATGGTAGATTACCAATATAAAACTGCTTTTAAATCAACCTTTTTTTAAAAGAATAAACTGGTTTCATTTAAAAAAAAATACCCTTGCGTAAAATTAACATATTCTTGAAAATCAGCTGCTTCTGTAGTTGAAATACAGAACTCTCCTTGAGAGTCCAGCATTCTACCCAAATGAGATAATTTGCCTCTGTGAAAATCTCAGGTGCTCTGGTGAGGAATTTTCTTTTAAAACGTTGTGTGAGAATTTTGTTTATTAAATCAAAGAGTTTTGCTTCCCTCTGCAAAAAAAAAAAAGCCATGTCTTACAATGCAACTGGATCTTATTGGCAGGAGCTCAGACAGTCAGTGAGGGATCTGCATTTCAGTCTTGGTCCTTCCACTCAGGGCTCCATGGTATGGTCTAGACTGTCTTAACTTGGTCTAGGACATAGCCTCCAGCTCACTACCCAACATTCCCCCCAAGCATTTTCTGTGAGTCCCAGCAGGAATAAGAGGAGCTAGTACTCTGGCTCAGGTGACTGTCAACATCACTTTCCTTTTCTGCTCTGCTAGCTAGTCTGTCATTGTCAATATGCATATCTTCCTTGGAAATTACAAAGATTTATGGAAATTAAAAATTAGCTCCCTCTCATACAAAGAAAGCCAGGGATCTGTGCCCTATGGATGGAGAAACCCACACACAAATATTTAAGTGAATCTGTGTACAATCCTATTATCTTGTAAGTTTTTTTTCATTAATATATTTTCTTATATAACACAAAACTGAAAATATAGAATGAATGCAGGTATGGTTTAAACCTAAATATATTTCATTCCAGTGGCCAGCCCAATCCAACATGCTTTCATATGTATGCCCAAGGCATCAGGTCTTGCTCAGAAACACTAAAGTGAAAATCTGCTAAGGGATAGGCAAAGTGAAACTTTCACTTTAGGTATGTACCTTGGTCTCTTGTTAAAGCTATGTCTTTTTTTCATCTGAGAATAAGATCAGAAGTTACCAATGGTTATTATGCTCTGAGTCTAGATGTCAGGCTAGAGAAAAATTTTAATACAGTGTCCTATGGAGTTTAGATGAAAACAGTGAAAGAAATGGTCAGGGTCTCTAAGGAGATCTTTGTTTAGGAGAAATTTGCCTTCTGCTCTGTCTAGACCATAATGCGCAGTGCAACGTAGAATAGAATGACTAATGCTTCTGACCTAAGTTCAAAAAAAATCCTCTGCCTTGAGAGGCTTGTGGAGAATTAAGGGGTATCAGAGATAGAAGTTATAGTAGATTGGCATAATCATTTATTTATGAATCAAACATCTGTTTTGCACTTACTATGTACTTCCACTGTTATAGTCTCTAGAGATATGGCAGTGAATAGAACACACAAAAATTTCTGCTCTCATGAAGCCAATTAATATAAGTGTATAGCATATTTGGAGATAAATGTTATCAAATATAAAAAGTGAACTATAAGGGAGAATTTGCTATCTTGAATGAAGTAGTCAGCATAGGTCTTACTGAGAAGGTGAGTATACCATGAGGCTATCTCCCAAGGAAAAGACCTCTTGTCTACCACCCTCACATTAGTGAATCTCAAAATGACTTCCAGGGACACCTGGGTGGCTCAGTTGGTTGAGCGTCTGCCTTCGGCTTAGGTCATGATCTCAGGGTCCTGGGATCGAGTCCCACATCGGGCTCCCTGCTCAGCAGGGGGTCTGCTTCTCCCTCTCCTTCTGCCTCCTCCCCTCTTCCCCACTCATGCTCATGCTCTCTCTCTCTCTTTCAAATAAATAAACAAAATCTTTAAAGAAAGAAAGTTCTCTTATAAAAAAAAAAGACTTAAGTCATAAGGTGGAGCCAAGTGATGAAACTATAGTCAGCTTCCTCACCCTTGGTCATTTAAGGATAAATAAGTAAGATAGATAGGTGATAGAGAGATAGAGAGAGAGAGAGAGATGATAGATAGATGATAGATAAGAAATGAGGGTGGATTGGATTTGGGCTGTTTTTTAAAGGTAGAGCTGTGCTGGTTTCATTTCTGGTATGGTGGAGTGAGCTAACAGGCTAGCCCTCCCACAGTTACCTATTAACACTGGCTAAAAACCAAAAAACAACCACCTTAAGGTTCTGCATAATGAACAAAAGTAGGCAGATATTGGAGGGGAGTAAAAACTTAAGAGAAAGGAACCAACACATGGTGAATTTCCCGCTTCTGTGGTTTTGGTCTGATTGTAGTCTCAGAACATCATGGGGTAGCTAAAACTCCAACAGCAAGCCTGCCATATTTTTAGCCTGAGGAACCAAGAGATGGAGTCTGGGGCAAGCATGACCACTGCAGGGAGTCTTGGAGAGGAGAGAGCAGGAAATGGACAATCCCTAATTCTGTATATGAACTCTGCATGTCAGCAGGTGAACCTTGAACCACAAATAGGCAAGCAAACTCAAGACAGCTAGCAACTTAAGGCTAAAAGAAAACTGAGATTTGACCTCTAACAATCACAGGAGAAATTTTACAGATTAAGTCTAATCAAGTTAATTCCTATTAAAATAAAAATACTAACTAACCTTCTAAAGAAGACTATAAATGAATCAAGCATCTCCGTAGCATAACAATTACTATGTCCAAGATACAGTCCAAAATTTGGGGACATAAAAACAGCCAGGAAAATGTAACCCATTCTCAGGTGAAAAGGCATTCAATAGAAGCCAATCCTGAGATGACTTAGATGTTGGAATTATCAACAGGGCTTTTAAAGCAGCTGTTATAACATGTTCAATGAATGAATAAATAGTAAAAATCTCAACAGAAAAATACAAAACACTTTTAAATAACCAAATGGAAATTTTAGAACTGAAAAATATATCTATATTAAGAATATCTGGAATAAAAATATCTCTGAATGAAGTTAATTGAACCAAGAGATCATAGCAGAGAGAATCAGTGAATTTAAATACCAATATGAAGAAAAAATATTGAAACAAAGCAAAATAAACAACAAAACGTTAAGGTGACAGTTTCAAAAGGCTCACACTGGAATATCAGATAAAAAAAGAAAAAGAATGGGTCAGAAAAAACATCTGAAGAAATAATGGCAAATAACTTCACAAAATTTTGTGAAAGACATAAATTTACAGATTTAAGAAGCCTATCAGACACCAAACAGGATAAATGACACATCATTGTCAACTACTTAAAACCAATGAAAAAGAAAATCTTAAAAGCAGCTAGTAAAAAATGATGCATTGCGTACAGGGAAACAATTCAAATTATCATGGTCTTTTTATCAGAAACTGTAGAAACCAGAAGACAGTAGAAAAGCATGTTTAAAGTGTTGAAGAACAAACACAAAATTATATATCTAGTGGAAAGAGTCTTTCAAGAATGAAGACAAAATAAAGACATTTTCAGATAAAGGAAAATGAAGAGAATATGTCACCAGAAGAACTGCACTTCAAGATATGCTAACCAAAGTTCTTCAGGCTAAAGGAAAGAATTGGAGGGAAACCCAGATTTTCAGGAATGATTGAAGAGCACTGGAAATGGTAAATATGTGGGTGAATCTAAAAGTCTATTTATCCTCTTAACTTTAAAAAACATGACTATATAAGGCAAAAATAACATTTTTGAAGGTGTTATAATGTTTGTACATGTAGTACATATGACAATTATAGCAGAAAAGATGGTGTGGAGTGGTAATTTAACCTCTAAAGTTGACATTTTTCTATCTTTTATGTAAAATGGGAAAATATTAATTCTAAATTTACCATGAATAGTTAAGGATATATAAAATAATGCAAAGAAGTATAGCTAAAAAACCCATAAATAAATTAAATGGAATTCTAAAGTATTCCCAATGGGAGATTCTTAGAACTGTTTTGGTCCTTTGTTTTTTCACATTCTTTTTTTTTTTTAATTCATCGAATTAAAATCCCAATTTTTTTTTCCAAAAGGGTTTTTTTAAATCAATATACTGAACATTTTGGAGGTAAGATATTAATAAGTTAATATTGATGAAGGGGCGCCTGGGTGGCACAGCGGTTAAGCGTCTGCCTTCGGCTCAGGGCGTGATCCCGGCGTTATGGGATCCGAGCCCCGCGTCAGGCTCCTTCGCTATGAGCCTGCTTCTTCCTCTCCCACTCCCTGCTTGTGTTCCCTCTCTCACTATCTGTCTCTATCTCTGTCGAATAAATAAATAAAAATTAAAAAAAATAAGTTAATATTGATGAAATAGGCACTATTATTATCTACATTTACAGATGAGAAAATTGAGGGAAGTAACTTGTCCAAGATCACACAGCTAATAAATGATAGAGCTGGGATTTGAACACAGGAAGTCTGTCTTCACAGTACATGTTCTTAACTGTGACACTGACTGACTCTCTCTCAAGCTCTCTAGAAAGGTCATCCAACTTCCTTGACATTATTTCCTAGTATTTTATTTCTACCTTATTTTAATTTTGTCCCTCAATTTTCATTTTTACCTGAAGTTTCAGACTAATGAAAAGATTCTTGCCACTTCCAGACTCTGTTTTACAAAGGGTTCAATCCCTTAGGCATCCTAGCTTTGAGATTTGTGCAAGAATTCAGTTCCAGGGCTACACTTCTGGTCCTTGCCTGGGCACTAAAATCCAATTTCCTGGCCGTTAGGATTATATTTGGGAATAACACCATATTGGTCCGTTGTCATGACATAAGTTCATGTGCTTACTATCCTGTTTTCTTGTTTCCTTTTATTTTTTACATTTCATTATAATTTTTGTTATATTTTTATTTGGCATTTCTGTGTTTGGAACCATGGAGGTGGGAGCAAAGGAGCGTCCTTCAGTGTCATCTCAGTTCCAATGTTGGTGGAATTTCCACCTCCTGTTAGGTCCCTTCTAAGTTCTTCTTAGTATTTCCCTATCTCTGTCTCCAGTCACTTTGTTAGTGTGGCTCAATCACTCTAAATTTCTTAATGATGCACAGTTTTGCAGTTTGTGAACCTAGAGGGGCAAGGCTCTCTCCTCTGTGTGACACTTAGGCACTTAGGTGCTGGTAGAGGAAGGTTTCAGTCACTACTGTGTACTCTGACCCACTGTGCCTCTCCTACCCTCAGGCCCTGTTGCTGAATCTCATGGAACCAGATTTTTCTAATTTGATCATGAATTTGATTTCAATGGCTCTGTCATATCTCTCAGCTCCACTTGTGCTGGCATCCATCCTTCTCTCCAGTCAGCATCTCTTCCAACCTTCAGAAGATTCAGTAGACACGAGTAGGTACTTGAACAGGGAGAAGGGTGGGGTGAAGAGGGGTGCCACCTCACTGCACTGTGACTTACCTAGTCAGCTCTGGCCCACCAAGTTCCACTGTTGGTACTAAAAAGAAAACAAATCAAACATGCGATATGAATTTTGTTTTAAAAGAATAAATTAAAACTTTTGTTTCAAAAAAATAAATCGAGTTTTATTTTATTTTTTATAATAATTTTTTATTATGTTATGTTAGTCACCATACAGCATATCCCAAGTTTTTGATGTAAAGTTCCATGATTCATTACTTGTGTATAACTATACTTTTAGGGATCATTTCTATAGTTTGTTTTTTCACATTCTAAACTACATGTTCATGGTGTCTTAAAAGCCAATTCCACATTAAGGGAGTATGATTTCAGGTATCATTCCAAAGTAAAGAGTTGCCTCTGTGGCTAAATTTAATTTCTAAGTCTTTCTTGGAAAATTTGTTAGATTGTAGAGGTCAAAATCATCAAGACACTAGAGAATAAAACAGATAACTTAGGATAGAAGGAAAATCCTTTGTGAATAAAGTGGCAATAACTTCTGAACAAGTTTTTCAATTTAAATTGAAAACTAGAAAATTGCCATGATACACACAAACTAATTCCTCCCTCACTTCTTTTTTAGAGTATTATATGTGCAGACCAGAAATGTTACAGAGCAGGCGGTGAACTGGTAACATTTATCAAAAGAACTAATGACTTGTTATAAACTCTCAAGACGGACTTCCAGCATTAAGTTTGCAGCTGCAAAAATGACTCTGTGTAGAATCTAAATGAATTCAAATAAAAGGCATTCTCTCCTTACCCTCATTTCTACTCTGGCTTCAAGGCCAAAGCCACAGGTAGAGTGATTCAGACAGGTTAGTAACTCCCACTCCTGCCCCAACATTTACTTGGTTGCACACCTTGGCCTGCTCATTCCCACCAGTTGCTAATCAACAGAAGACAGTTCTCAAAGGATCCACTGCTTCATCCTGGTCCAACAGATCATTGAAATAACTGTTACAGGCTTCTCAATACAGCTACTGCAGATCACAATCTGTTAGAGCCAGTAGAAAGCACCTGCCAGAGATGTCAGAGCCCAAGTTGGGATATCCACTGATAGCCACTAAGGGCTTTGTTAAAGAAAAAAATTATTCAGACACTTGTTAAAGATAGTAAGGCAGACTTCCAGGACCATTGTGATGGGTGTAAGGACCACTGTAATAGGATTTTGCCTTAGAGGAGAGAGACTGGGCTCAACTATGATTACAACAAGGAAAAATGAGAATTTATAGCCAAAGAGCAGGTTTGGGAGTCAGTAGATGGAAAATTAAACTGAGTCACAACAACAACCATTGAATTTGGAGATTGTCAAAGGAGGTTTTAAATGATGTGTTTTAACCATTGGATAAGAAGAAACAGTTGATTGTGAAGAGTTGAGTGAGCAGTGCAGAAATGTAGAGGCAGGGATGAGGATGCTCTGAAGAAGTTCGGTAGAAAAGAATGGCAGGACTGAAGGGGCTTTTAGAAGGGAGAATGAAGGTAGGCAGAAAAGATAGTGCAGTGGGGCACAGTCCCACAGGGACTGGGGAGGAAAGATGAAAGTGCCTGGAATCACAAATAAGTTGGATTAGACTATAATAAATTCGGAAGACATCCATGTCCAATGACTTTTAATTTCCAGTGAGGCTTAAGGAAAAATGTAAAGGTTTGGATCAATCTCTGTAGGAAAGGAGAGATAGAAAGGGACACAAGTAAACACTTCCTTGCATGCATGTGATGTGGCAAGCCCCATGCCAGGAGCTCTACAATGTCACCTAATTCAGTCCCTACATCCACTCTGAGTGTGAACAATTTGCTAGTGTCCAGTCCAGGATTCAAGTCCTGGTCTGCCCATCCCACATTTTATTTCCATTACACCATATTGTCACAGGGATTCATGAGAGAATAGCCAAACAGAATTGCAGGATCACCAGAAGATAGAAATCAGAAACTTTTAAGGAGACCTAATGGTCAGAGTCATGGATTCCAGCAGCCAAGGGATCTGTACTTGGTGACTGTCTACCGTACCGTCCAAAAACAATAAGAAAATTTCTCCATTAGCAATCCCCTGAGATACAAATTCTTTTTTTTTAAGATTTTATTTATTTATTTGACAGGGATAGAGACAGCCAGCGAGAGAGTGAACACAAGCAAGGGGAGTGGGAGAGGAAGAAACAGGCTCCCAGCGGAGGAGCCTGATGTGGGGCTTGATCCCAGGACTCCGGGATCACGCCCTGAGCTGAAGGCAGACGCTTAACGACTGAGCCATCCAGGCGCCCCCTGAAATACAAATTCTTGATGCCTGAATGTTTTATCACTGGAACCACATCAGGAGCCCAGATTTAAGAGAAAAGCTGAGGGAAAAACTTACTGAGATCAAAATTAAGCATTTATCTGCTCCAGAAACCCTGAAATATAAGTTGTTTTACTTCTTGGTTTGCTTTGAATTTTTGCACTGAAACATCTTTTTACTTCCATTCAGAAATTTGTGGGATAGGGGTACCTGGGTGGTGCAGTTGGTTAAGCATCCAACTCTTGGTTTCAGCTCAGGTCATGATCCCAGGGTCGTGGGATCGAGCCCCACATCAGGCTCCCCAGTCAGCATGGAGTCTGCTTAAGACTCTCTCTCCCTCTGCCCTTCCCCCATACCCCACAATCTCAATACAGCTACTGCAGATCTTTTTTTTTTTTTTAAAGATTTTATTTATTTATTCGACAGAGAGAGACAGCCAGGGAGAGAGGGAACACAAGCAGGGGAAGTGGGAAGAGGAAGAAGCAGGCTCATAGCAGAAGAGCCTGATGTGGGTCGATCCCATAACGCTGGGATCACGCCCTGAGCCGAAGGCAGACGCTTAACCGCTGTGCCACCCAGGCGCCCCAAGCTACTGCAGATCTTAAACAAATCTTAAAAAAAAATTATGGGATATATTAAGGCTTAAACTGGTAAGGCGGAGTACCCAATGGATAGCTTCAGCATAACAGTTAACCTAATTTATCTTAATTAGTTAGTGACATTTGTGTAGGACCAAAAGTCAAAAAGTATAGCTATAGAGGAAACGGAGGAATCACCTTGTAGCGAACTGCCCACTGCCCTGAAGAGCATCCTGGTATCTCACGTGGGCTTGCAAGATTTATGATGAATGAAGACACAGAAGTGAACCAGGGATAATGAGTACAGGATCCTTTGGTACTATATTCTTGGGAGAGTGTATGTGCACAGAGGCAGTACACATGCCCCTTTACACCACGCTTCTGAGGATACACATAGCTTCTGAAACCTGTCTGATCCCAAGTTAAGAACTTCCCTTGAAGGCATAAACAGGCCACTCTGGGAACAGTCCCTGTGCTATCTTAGTACTTACTATGCCTTGGCATCCTCCTCATTCCATCTGCCTGCTCTGGCTCCACCCTCATTCTGACCAGGGTGTGGTCCACCACAACCAGTCTGTGGCTTTATCCCCCCTGCCTCTGAGGATATTTCAGCCTACCCATGGTTCATCCTCAATCTTAATTCTGCCTGAGATTCTCCTTTCTCATCCCTGTAAGTCAGGACTTATCAGGATTTCTGGGCTTGACCTCTAAGGTTTGTCCTTGCCCTTGTCTTAAACTCTCTGAACTCACACTCCTGCCAGAGCGAGCCTACCTACCTTACCATGGTTAGTGCTGCCAAATAGATTGCTTAACCCCTCTGTGCTTTCATTTCCTCAACTATAAAATAGTAGTATCTCGCCTTTTTATCGCCATCATGGTGTATGTGGTTGATTGCTATTTGCTATATCCTCTCACAAAAAATTCAGGATCAGGTGATTCCTAGCCAAGAAACAAAGCAGAATCCTCACTTCCCCCAGTGGATTTGGATGAAAACAGGTAATAAAATCAAGTACAACTCCAAGAGGAGACATTGGAGAACCACCAAGCTGGGTCTTTAAGGAATCACAGATGAGATGGCATATATAGTTATGCTGCATGAAGGTCGCTTGTTCATATCATATCACTCTGTAAACATCACTACTACCTGAACAACAGACAAGTTTTGTTGAGATTTTTCTCTGTTACTATGCTGCTGCACCAGTAGGTTGGTTCAGTAATAAATATGTGAGACCTTTTGTTTGGGGAAAAAAAATAGTAGTGTCTCCCTAATTAAAGTGACAATACAGGGGCGCCTGGGTGGCACAGCAGTTAAGCGTCTGCCTTCGGCTCAGGGCGTGATCCCGGCGTTATGGGATCGAGCCCCACATCGGGCTCCTCCGCTGTGAGCCTGCTTCTTCCTCTCCCACTCCCCCTGCTTGTGTTCCCTCTCTCACTGGCTGTCTCTATCTCTGTAAAATAAATAAATAAAATCTTTAAAAAAATAAAATAAAATAAAAAAATAAAGTGACAATATAGTCCCTACAACAAGGCCCTGGAAGATAGTAAATCTCAGTAAATATTTACAGTTATCATCTTTATTATACATGTTTAAGCTTTGCTTTTGAATCTAAACATCACTGTTCTCTATATGCTTTGGCTGGGCTTGTAAAAGACAGCAAGGGCAAATAAAGGTCAGTTGCCACTGCAAAGATTCTTCCCACCACAGAGACCCTGCTTTTGCTAGGCATCTGGCAGGCAGCCTTCCTCGGGACTTAAGCAGGATCTCTGCCAGCTTTGCCTGGGTGACAGGACAGCACAGAGATTCCATGACACTAAGATGCCATCAGAGCCCTATGGTAGCAGCAGGCATATTCAGAATATTCATTTATTGCTGTGAAGCTCTTGAGAGCCTTTAAAGCAGGAAAAAGCTGTGTATGTACAAATAGGAGCCTTCTGTGGGGAAAACTACCACTTTATTATTTCTCATTTTGCTCTCAGCTATCTTGGTATTTTAATTGTGTTTTCCTTATAAACATAAAGTCATTAGAAGTCCAGAAGATTTTATTAGGTAAAGTTTATTTTTATTTAGTAAGTGTCTATAAGCTGTAAGCCTCTATGCTTGATTCTTTGAGGGTTGCAGTAGATATTGTCCCTGCTACTTTACAGACAAGGACAGGGGACTTAAAGGATGTGTTAGAGATCCCCAGGACAACCCCTAGTGGTCATTCATTAGGACTTTTGGGATTTAGCATATAGCTTTACTCACAGATGAGTTGTATTTCAGCGACATAGTAAGGATACAGAGCTGGATCATAAGGGAGGAAAACACGGGCAGAGCCTGGAAGAATCCATGTGCAGGCTTACTTATGCTTTCTCCCTCACATGAGGGGACTCACACAGAGCACACTCTTTCAGCAGTGAAAATGCAGCAATATCTGTGTAGTGTTTCTGCCCCCAGGAAACCCTTTAGAGACTCAGCCCCCAGTGTTTATAGGGAGCTGTCACATAGGCACCCTCGGCTTACCATGTAGAAAATTCCCAGAAGGGAAACAAATGTTCAGCGTAAGTTATATTGCCCCACACAAACAGTCTAGGCACAGTGAGCCACCTTTAACTGTTGGGAACTCTTCGAAAACCAAATTCCCAGATGCCAGCCAAAGGCTGACCTTGCAATCATACCTTTCTAAGATAGCAGTCTCAGGCCTGCTATGTTAACTCCTTTATGCATAGAGAAGTTGTCACATACGTACAACTGCATTAATGGTTAGATGTTAGCAGAGGAATGGATCCCTTCTGATTGATAGGGCCATAGAAGACTTCATGACACTGCATGTTTGAGCTGGGCCTCAAAGGATAGGCAGGGTTTGAGCAGAAGAGAGAAGTGGGGAGATAGGATGCAGTGAAAAAAGAATACTTTTAGAGAAATGCAGGCAAACCCATCTGGCCTGAAACAAGGTATGTTGAAGGAAGTAAAAGAATGTAGGGAGACAGGAAGGGAATAGATGCTAGAGGGTCTGGACTGCCAGGTGGAAGCTTATGAGCTTCATCTATAGAGCTGGAGTAGCACTGAGGTTTCTTTTTTAAGAAAAGAAGTCATATTAAGGAGGGCACGTATTGCATGGTGCACTGGGTGTTATACGCAAGTAATGAATCATGGAACTTTACATCAAAAACTAGGGATGTACTGTATGGTGACTAACATAATATAATAAAAAAATTTTATAAAAAAAAGAAAAGAAGTCATATAGTTCAAGCTGTGTTTGCAGAAGATACACATAGGGGTGATAATTCAGGCTGACCTGGAGATTGGAGTGCCTAGAGATGGAAAGCTACTGAAGATACCTGGACACGTTCCCAGAGGGCCTGGGCTTCAGAATCTGCCCATTCATTTTTGGCCCACCTCACTCTATAGCAGATACATACAATACATGGGAAGGGTAAACTCTGACTATGTCTGTGCTATAAGAATGCCCTATAGAACCTTGGCTGACAGGCCAGAGATAGCTAAGTCTGAATTAACATGTGTGGTGAATTTGTGCTACAACACTGTAAATGCATAGAAGAGATTATGTTTACTGAAAAGTATTGTACAGCCTAATTGATCAAAGTACACAGAAACTGCCAAATCACCATTCCAAGCCTGCACAAATATCTGGGTGCCTTGTCCCAGCCACAAGCACAGGTAGAGCAAATCTCTGACCTTAGTACGCCTTCTTTCATGAAGCTGTAAGTACTCGATGCGCATATCTGGCTTTCAAGGCTGCCCACTCTCAACAAAAAGTTCAGAAAGGGCCAAAGGGCAGACCGCATGGGCCCTGCTCACTGGCATTTCTTTGTAGTCTGACTTCCTAGATTCTTGTCCAATATCCCTGGCTATTGACGTCTCAGACTGCCTCACTTGGGCCGTATGCTTCTGGCTCACAGAATTTTGGCCTAGCCCATCTGTGCAGACCATAGACTTCCTTATCTATGCTTTGATTGCTAGTTTTTCAGAGGTCAGCTTACCTCTCACAAGCCCATTTCTAAGCCTTAGGGACTAAGAACGCCTACATCCAAGGAGTACCGTTCCTAGATCTGGCCCTCTGAACACCTTTCCTTCAGCACTCAAACCCCACCTATATATACTGACTCTAGTGTTGCTAGCATTATAATTTTGTACCTTGGAATAGTGCTGCTATATGGTAGTACAGAATCTTTTGTCCCAGTGACCCCCTACAGGCCCTGTAGAACTTTATAGGATGATAGAAATGTTCGGTGTATGGGGACGCCTGGGTGGCTCAGTCGTTAACTGTCTGCCTTCAGCTCAGGTCATGATCCTAGGGTCCTGGGATCAAGCCCCGCATCGGGCTCCCTGCTCAGCAGGAAGCCTGCTTCTCCCTCTCCCACTCCCCCTGCTTGTGTTCCCTCTCTCACTGCCTCTCTGTCAAATAAATAAAATCTTAAAAAAAAAAAAAAAAAGAAAGAAAAAGAAATGTTCTGTGTATAGCAGAACATTATGCTGTGCCTGAGCCACTAGCTTCATGTGGCTATTTAACACTTAAAGCGTGGCTAGTTTGACCTAGAAGTGAGTTTCTAGTTTCATTTAATTTTAACTAAGCTTAACTACAAATAACTACGTGTGGCTACCATATGATATAGCACAGCATAGACCTTATAGGCTGAGTGATCTGCTGAACTGGTTGTACAGGCCCATGACAGAAAAGATAAATTGAGTCGGTGTGTACAGAATACCAACAGGAAGGAAAGACAGGAAGCAAAAGAGGAAAATTAAGAACAAAAGAGTCCTTCATAGCCTCAGATGTATACATTTCTGTACATTAATAGGTATGTAATATTTTATTTTTTTATAATTTTTATTTTGTTATATTAGTCACCATACAGTACCTCCCCAGTTTTTGATGCAATGTTCCATGATTCATTATTTTGCATATAACACCCAGTGCACCATGCAATATGTGCCCTCCTTAATACCTATCACCAGCCTATCCCAATCCCCCAACCCCTCTCCTTTGAAGCCCTCAGTTTGTTTCCCAGGGTCCACAGTCTCTCATGGTTCATTCCCGCTTCTGTTTACCCCCCGCCTTCATTCTTCCCTTCTTTCTCCTATGGATCTTCCTATTTCTTATGTTCCATAAATGAGTGAAACCATATGATAATTGTCTTGTGCTGCTTGACTTATTTCAGTTAGCGTAATCTCCAGTCCCGTCCATGTTGCTACAAATGTTCTGTAATCATTCTTTCTGATGGCTGAGTAATATTCCATTGTATATATGGACCACATCTTCTTAATCCGGTCATCTGTTGACGGGCATCTCAGCTCCTTCCACAATTTGGCTATTGTGGACAATGCTGCTATGAACATTGGGGTGCATATGGCCCTTCTCTTCACTACGTCTGTATCGTTCGGGTAAATACCCTGTAGTGCAATTGCTGGATCATAGGGTAGCTCAATTTTTAACTTTTTAAGGGACCTCCACATTGTTTTCCGAAGTGGCTATACCAACTTGGATTCCCACCAACAGTGTAAGAGGGATCCCCTTTCTCCACATCCTCTCCAATATTTGTTGTTTCCTGCCTTGTCAATTTTTGCCATTCTAACTGGTGTAAGGTAATATCGCAAGGTGGTTTTGATTTGAATTTCCCTGATGGCTAATGATTTTGAACATTTTTTCATGTGTCTTTTAGCCATTTGTATGTCTTCATTGAAAAACTGTCTGTTCATATCTTCTGCCCATTTTTTGATTTGATTATTTGTTTCCCGTGTATTGAGTTTGAAAAGTTCTTTGTAGATCTTGGATACTAGTCTTTTACCTGTAGTGTCATTTGCAACTATCTTCTCCCATTCCGTGGGCTGCCTCTTAGTTTTTTTTACTGTTTCCTTGGCTGTGCAGAAGCTTTTTATCTTGATGAAGTTCCACAAGCTCTTTTTTTGTTTGTTTGTTTGTTTGTTTGTTTGTTTGTTTGATTCTCTTGCCTGTGGAGATGTGTCATGAAAAAAGTTGCTGTGGCCAATGTCAAAGAGGTTGCTGCCTATGCGCTCCTCTAGGATTTTGATGGATTCCTGTCCCACATCGAGGTCTTTCATCCATTTGGAGTTTATCTTCATGTATGGTGTGAGAGAGTGGTCAAGTTTCATTCTTTTGCATGTAGCTGTCCAATTTTCCCAGGACCGTTTATTGAAGAGACTGTCTTTTTTCCACTGGATGTTTTTTCCTGCTTTGTCAAAGATTAGTTGCCCATAGAGCCGAGGGTCCATTTCTGGGTTCTCTATTCTGTTCCACTGGTCTATGTGTCTGTTTTTGTGCCAGTACCATGCTGTCTTTGTGATCACAGCTTTGTAGTATAGCTCGAAATCCGGCATTGTGATGCCCCCAGCTTTGTTTTTCCTTTTCAACAATTCCTTGGCGATTCGGGGCCTTTTCTGTTTCCACACAAATTTAAGGGCTGTTTGTTCTAGTTATGTGAAAAATGTCATTGGTATTTTGATCGGGATGGCGTTGAAAGTGTAGATTGCTCTGGGTAGCATAGACATTTTACTATGTTAATTCTTCCAATCCATGAGCACGGAATATTTTTCCATCTTTTTATGTCTTCTTCAATGTCTTTCAAGAGTGATTTGTAGTTTCTAGAATACAGATCCTTTGCCTCTCTGGTTAAGTTAATTCCGAGGTAACGTATGCTTTTTGGTGCTATTGTAAATGGAATAGATTCCCTAATTTCTCTCTCTTCAGTCTCATTGTTTGTGTAGAGAAATGCAACTGATTTCTGAGCATTGATTTTGTATCCTGCCACATTACTGATTTGCTGTATAAGTTCGAGTCATTTGGAGGTGGAGTCTTTTGGGTTTTCTATATAAAGTATCATGTCATCTGCGAAGAGAGACAGTTTGACTTCTTCTATGCCAATTTGGATACCTTTATCCCTTTTTGTTGTCTGATTGCTGTTGCAAGGACTTCTAGTACTATGTGGAATAATAATGGTGAGAGTGGACATCCTTGTCGTGTTCCTGATCTTAAGGGGAAGGCTTTCAGCTTTTCCCCATTGAGGATGATATTCGCTGCAGGCTTTTATAGATGGTTTTTATGAGATTGAGGAATGTACCCTCTATCCCTACACTCTGAAGGGTTTTAATCAGGAAAGAATGTTGTATTTTGTCAAGTGCTTTTTCTGCATCAGTTGAGAGGATCATATGGTTCTTGACTCTTTTCTTGTCGATATGATCTATAACACTGATCGATTTGTGAATGTTGAACCACCCTTGGATCCCAGGGATGAATCCCACTTGGTCAGGATGGATAATCCTTTTAATGCACTGTTGGATCCTATTAGCTAGGATCCTGTTGAGAATTTTGGTGTCCATATTCATCAGGGATATCGGTCTGTAATTCTCCTTTTTGATGGGGTCTTTGCCTGGTTTGGGGATCAAGGTAATCCTGGCGTCATAGAATGAGTTTGGTAGTTTTCCTTCTGTTTCTATTTTTGAAACAGCTTCAGGAGAATAGGTATTATTTCTTCTTTGAATGTTTGGTAGAATTCCCTGGGGAATCCGTCAGGCCCTGGACTCTTGTTTTTGGAGAGGTTTTTGATCACTGCTTCAATCTCTTCATAATTAATCCATCTGTTTAAATAATCAGTTTCTTCCTGTTTCAGTCTTGGTAGTTTATAGGTTTCCAGGAAGGCATCAGTTTCTTCCAGGTTGTTTAATTTATTGGCATAAAGCTGTTGATAAAAGTTTCTAATGATCCTTCCTATTTCTTTGGTGTTGGTTGTGATCTCTCCCCTTTCACTCATAGTTTTATTAATTTGGGTCCTTTCTCTATTCTTTTGAAAAAGTCTTGCCAGTGGCTTATCAATCTTATTTATTCTTTCAAAGAACCAGCTAGCTTCTAGTTCTGTTGATCTGCTCTACTCTGCTCCTGGTTTCTAATTCATTGATCTCTGCTCTAATCTTGATCACCTGCCTTCTCATGCATGAGTTAGGCCTGTTCTTCTTTTCCAGCTCCTGCTTCTTGAGGTGAGAATATAAAAACTGCATTTTAGATTTTTATATTCTCTTGAGTGAGGCTTGGATGGCTATATATTTTCCCCTTAGGACAGCCTTTGCAGTGTCCCATAGGTTTTGGACTGATGTGTTTTCATTTTCATTGGTCTCCAAAAATTGTTTAAACTGATATTTAATTTCCTGGTTTACCCAATCATTCTTGAGCAGGATGGTTCTTAGTTTCCAAGTGTTTGAGTTTCTTCCAAATTTTTCCTTGTGATTGAGTTCCAGTTTCAAAGCATTATAGTCTCAAAATATGTAGGTAATAATCTCAGTCTTTTGGTATCAGTTGAGACCTGTTTTGCGACCCAGTATATGGTCAATTCTGGAGAAAGTTCCATGTGCATTAGAAAAGAATGAGTATTCTTTTGTTCTGGGGTGTAGTGTTCTATATATATCTATGAGGTCCATCTGGTCTAGTATATCATTCAAAGCTCTTGTTTCTTTGTTGATTTTCTGTTTAGGTGATCTGTCTATTGCTGAGAGTGGAGTGTTGAGGTTCCCTACTATTAACATATTATTATCTATATGTCTCTTTATACTGGTTAAGAGTTGGCTTGTGTATCTAGCTGCTCCCATGTTGGGGGCATAGATATTTATAATAGTCATATCCACTTTTGGATACATCCTTTAAGAATAATATAATGTCCTTCTGTATCTCTAACAACAGTCTTTAGTTTAAAATCTAATCTCTCTGATATGTGAATTGCTACCCCAGATTTCTTTTGAGGTCCATTGGCATGAAAAATGGTTTTCCATCCCTTCACTTTCAGTCTGGATGTATCTTTAGGTTCAAAATGAGTCTCTTGTAGACAGCAAATGGATGGGTCATGTCTTTTTATCCAATCTTCAACCCTGTGGCATTTGATGGGAGCATTTAGGCCATTCACACTGAGAGTGTTTATTGAAAGTTATGATTTTAATGATGTCATGTTGCCTGTGAAGTCTTTGTTTCTATAGATTGTGACTTCTGTTCTGTATCACTCTTGGGGCCTTTTTACTTTTATAGAACCCCCTTAATATCTCATGTAGGGCTGGTTTGGTGGTTACGCATTCCTTCAGTTTCTGCTGATCCTGGAAGGTCCTTATCTCTCCATCAATTCTGAATGACAGCCTTGCTGGATAAAGGATCCTTGGCTGTATGTTCTTCTCAGATAGAGCTTTGAAAATACCCTGCCAACCCTTCCTAGCCTGCCAGGTCTCTGTAGACAGGCCTGATGTTATTCTGATATTTTTCCCTCTGTACATAGGATTTTCTTCCCCCGGCCACTTTCAATACTGTATCCTTGGCTCTAATATTTGTGAACTGCACTATGACGTGACGTGGTGTACGTTTGCTGTGATTGACCTTGGGAGGGGTCCTCTCTGCCTCTTGGACATGAATGCTTGTTTCCTTTGCCAGATTAGGGAAGTTTTCCACTACAATTTGTTCAAATATCTCTTCTAGACCCCTCTCTTTCTCCACCCCCTCAGGGATGCCGATGATTCTGACATTGGAACGTTTCATTGAGTCAGTAATCTCCTGTAACCTACATTCTTGAGATTGGATTTTTTTTGAGCCAAGTTTCTGTTTTAGCTTTCTTCTACCATCCCATCCTCCAATTCACTAATTCGTTCTTCTGCCTCATTTACCCTGGCCGTCAGAGCATCTAGTTTTGTCTGCATTTGAGTCATAGCATTTTTAATTTCTGCCAGATTCACTCTCATTTCTGCCCTTAGCGATTCTATATTCTCGTTAATTTTTTCATTAATATTTTTTTCAAGTCTACACATCATCTTGACCATTGTTACTCTGAACTCTATTTCTGACAATTTGGTTATATCCATATCCATTAGTTCTGTGGCAGAGGTCACAGACTCATTATCTTTTCTTTGCTGGGGGGGGATTTCTCCTCCTCGTCATTCTGATGAGGAGAGGTTGCGGGGATACCCAGAGCCCAAATTATCAACCAGGACCCAGGCAGTGTGCACTTGTTTTATAGGAACCTTAGGGATGTGGGCTTCTTGATTTTTAGCTTGCCTTCTGGGGGAGGGGCCTGCCACGCTGATACTCAGGCAACCCTGTTTGGGTAAAGTCACCCTGTCCTCTGCAAGGGGGGGATGAGAATGGGCACAATGCGAGCTGGTATTTCCGGGCTTTTGTTCTCTGGTGGTTTTCCCTGGTGGTTTTCTGTGACTCTTCAGAGTCAGAGCAGCAGTGGCCGTATCCTAGCCTCTGTCTCAGAACAGAGAGATCACAGTCCACTCTCCACTGAGCTCTCTAGGGCCACTTTAACTCTGTTTCTGTCGGTGCTGCTAAAAACCCTGCAGTGTCCCGGGTTGTGCTACCCATAGCCGCTCTCCCAGCCCTCACTTCCAGGGGTGGCACATCTCTGTCCTTTGTGGTTCTAACAGCGCCAGCCGCCCCCAGTTCCCAAGCATGCTCCCAAGCTTCGTTTCAGTGTGGTTCATGCGTGCTCCAGAGCCCTGGTTTTCAGTCTGGTCATGCACATGCTCCTGAGCTCCCGGTATCAGTCCAGTTCCAGTGAGCATTCCGGAGCTCTGGTTTTCAGTCTAGTCGTGCACGCTCTCCCGAACTCTCAGTTTCAGTCTAGTTCGAGTGTGCACTCTGGAGCTCTGATTTTCAGTCTGGTCGCCTGCGCATTCCAAGGCTCACGGTCTCAGTCTGCTCTCTCTCGGGTGTGGGTCCTCAAGTCCGGCCCGCTCCCCAGTGCAAGTGGCTACTGCTTCCCGGTGCCCGAGCGCCTTGGCTTCTTCCCCCTTCCATTTATCTTCTGATATCTATGCGCAGATTTACAGCTCCCCACTTCGTCCCTCAATACTCAGAGCTGGAGATGTTCATTTGTAGAGATCCAGATGTATCTTCCTGCATCTCAGGCTGATTCCGTGGGTTTTCAGGATGGTCTGGTAGATATCCAGCTCGACTCAGGGGACCAGCTGAGAAATGGGTCCCCTACTCCTCCGCCATCTTTTCTCCTCTTTGTAGAAAGTGGTCGCTTTTCTGTTCATAGAGTTTTTGCTACGCTTTTCTTCGTTCTCCAGTTGGGTTCATAGGTATTCAGAATGGTTTGGTAGCTCTCTAGGTGAATTCCTGGGACCAGACGAACTTTAGGTCTCCTGCTCCTCTGCCATCTTGGACTCTCTGTTCGGTATGTAATATTTTAGAGACATGTAGCTACCTTCAAGTTGGTTTATTTCTTTTTGATCAATATTCTTATTTTCACTATTTAAGTATATATCAAGAAAGACAATTGGAATGAGTACAGGCTTTGGAGAATCAGACATGAGTTGAAATTTTGTCTCTATACCTTGTTAGCTGTGCTACTATAATATTGGGTTGTTTTCTTTTTTTTTAAGATTTTATTTCTTTACTTGACAGAGAGAGAGAGAGGGAGAGAGACTGAGCAAACACAAGCAAGGGGAGCAACAGAGAGGAAGAGGCAGGCTTTCTGCTGAGCAGGAAGCCTGATGCAAGGCTCAGTCCCAGGACCCTGGGATCATGACCTGAGCCAAAGGCAGATGCTCAACCAACTGAGCCATGCAGGCACCCCCATAATATTGTTTTAAAAATAATATCACTGGGGTGCCTGTGTGGCTCAGTTGGTTAAGCACCTGACTCTTGGTTTTGGCTTAGTTCATGATCTCAAGGTCATGAGATCAAGCCCTGTTTCTAGCTCCACACTCAGCGAGGAGTCTGCTGGATATTCCCTCTCTTCCTTTCCCTCAGCTCCTCCCCCTGCCCACTGTGTCTCAAATAAATAAATCTTTTTAAAAATAATAATATCACTAACTGTCCCATGTTGAGGAATAATGAAAAGGAATTTGACATAGTTACATTGTTCCTATATTTTAAACTTCTTGAAAAAAATTAGAGTTCTTAAATACTTTCAAAGTTTTAGTACTTAGGAAATCTTTGCTTTTGTTCCTTGATATTATTCCTGGCTTCTCAGTCTTATTCTTTAAAAGATTAAAAAATGTCTTGTAGGGGCGCCTAGGTGGCACCGCGGTTGGGCGTCTGCCTTCGGCTCAGGGCGTGATCCCTGCGTTGTGGGATCGAGCCCCACATCAGGCTCTTCTGCTGTGAGCCTGCTTCTTCCTCTCCCACTCCCCCTGCTTGTGTTCCCTCTCTCGCTGGCTGTCTCTATCTCTGTTGAATAAATAAATAAAATCTTTAAAAAAAATTTAAAAAAAAGAAAATGTGTTGTAAAATGACAGATTTAAATATTCATTTGGCTTTCAGGATGGCTCAATATTCTAACTTCTGCTCAGAAAACAATCAAGATTTTTCTATTTCTCCTGTGTATATTTATTTGGTTTCTATAAGCTCTGCTTATTCCCATCAGGATTCCCTCTTGACATATAATATATTAAATAGCAAAACTTGACCTAATTGAAGAACAGAAACAGCAGTATAAATAGTGACAAGAGCAAGTTAATAAGTATAAATAACGTATATTCTGATATCCTTAGAGGACTTATGTAGTTACAACAGGCCAAATCTGTAGGAGTGTGTGTGTGTGTGTGTGTGTGTGTGTGTGTGTGTGTGTGTGTTATATGGCAGACCATGAAAAACCTCAGGCAAATGCTGTGATTTTTCTTCCATCTGTGAATATATATTCTTATTCTATATCATGCCAGAGAAGAATATGTGTAGTGAGTAAAGGAATGAAATTTAAAAGACAAAAATTTTCACATTCTGAACAAAGAGCTAGAAAGCACAGAACAAAAGATTATCAATGTAAATGTAGGTGATGAGGGAGGAAGAGAGCAGAATCAGGAAGATACTCTTTCCAATGAAAATTTGGAGTACTCCTGCCAAGTTCCCTCATATCACATGAGGTAATGTATGAGAAAATGCTGATAAACTCTAGAAAGTGTAGTACACATGTTGATAACTGCTGTCGTCCTGTTCAAAATCTTGGTGTGTGTTTGTTTCAGTTCCACTGTGCTGCATAGAAATTCTGCACTGGGTGTTATACGCAAGTAATGAATCATGGAACTTTACATCAAAAACTAGGGATGTACTGTATGGTGACTAACATAATATAATAAAAAATATTATTATTAAAAAAAGAAATTCTGAAGCATAACTGTGAAGATTGAAAAGTTTCATGCACTGAATTCCTGGAGAGAGAGTGATGTTTGCTCAAAGTTTGTTTTACTTGCAGTCAGATCCTAGTAGTGAAAGAGTGAATTTTTGAGGTTATCTTTTTGTAGTTAGTAGACTGTCCTTTAGGAATCACCATGATTGGACTATGTTATGTATGATCTTTCATAAAATGTAGTCATTTTTCTGTATTATTGCCAAGACATTGTTTTTCCCTGAAGCCTTAGAGAGCAAGCACACATTAGCATTTGTTTAAGTCTTTCCAGTTTGCATAGTAAATAAATTGGGAAACATTGTAATAAATAGGAAAACGTTAGATCATGTTATCAGTGATTTGCTCTTAAATGCTTTATTTTTCTATGATAATGTTTGGCCATACATTTAAGTACAGTCAGATAAATTATGAAGTAGCATTCTTTCTATACATTTGATGAGTGTTCTTAGCTAAATTGTTATTTCAGCCTTCGTTAATTAATTTGTTTAGCATTTCTGTCAGAACTACTAGGTCTGGGTTACTCTTGGGAAGTTACAAAGGACCTATCTATGAAGGGTACATATGCCTACACCAGACAAAAGACCTGTTCTGAATACAGAGAAGCAACCACTGTTCTAACATTGCTTATTTGGCATCAAGGGCTAGCATGGTTACTTTCCTATCACACTTCAGACTGCTTAACCTACAGCTGAGAAATATAAAAGTGTGCTACTTCTGTAGACCCCATAGACGTAATCAGCAAAACACATAGAAGGCAGGGTCATTCCCTCCATGCCCCAACTTCCCCACCTGGATGTACACTTTTCTTAGAACCATTTTGACTTGAATATTGGAGACAGCAAAGATGACCTGTTGTACTGTCCTGTCAGTAGAACCTCACCCTCATTGCACCCCCTTTATTCATTTGCATGTTTTTTATTGTTAGAAATGGGAGCCTGATCCTGGGGTAAAAGCATAAATCATTAGAGTAAAAACAACTGTAGCTTCCCACGCAACTGATCATTAAGTTACCGTTTAGTTCGATTTCATGAGAAGTACATGATTTCTAAAGACCCCTTAGGGTCAGTATAATTAGCAAAATGCTATTATAAACATTCAAGAATATGTGATAACAGGTTTACTCATGTGTCTCTTTTGCTTTAAAGAAAATGAAAAGAATCTGTTTCCTAGGATTGTTTTTCATTCAAGTCTCTGCTTGTTCCAAATCAGACAAACCATTGTTCCCATCACCTCTCAGTCTCCTGGGTGGGAATGCTGTAAACATCAAACAGACGAGGTGTCACCAGCAGAACTGGTATGAGAGCTTGGCATAAATTTTCTGATCAGAGGGGTTAAGTGTCCCATGTAGGTAGTAGGGATTTTGGGGCTAGCTGGATTTCCTTCAGGCAGCACCTCTAGGAGCCTATGTGACACAGACACAGTGAGTCTCTAGGGCAAGACATGGTTTGCTGCATTACCCATGGAACCCCCCTCCTCTCCCGCACCACTTTTTTTCCAATGTTCATTTCATAAGATGAAATACAGATAAAGTATCGCTTTGAAATCAAAGCGATTCAGATTGGAATTCCAACTTCACTTTTCTCTCTCTCTATTTTCTGATCTCAAGCCAGGAACTTTGCCCCTCTGACTCTGTTTCTTCAGAGATGAAATATATGTTATGAGGATTAAATACAATTAGGCAAGAAAAGAAATACTTTAAACAATGCCTGGTACGTAAAAGATAATAAGTGGCTGCTGTTGCTGCTGCTATAGCAAGTTGATGAGTACCCGGAGCTTCATCTCCCACCCATGTCTTTTCCCTGAACTTCAGACTTTGGCTTTGATCTTCCTGTTTTTTGTTTACCTACATATCCCCATGGAGACTTGAAATTCAGCATACATGTCTGAACTTTACAACTTCCCTGGTTGACTACCACATCCGATCAACCACTGCATGTGGTCGGCTTGTATCTCCCATCCATTCTTCTTTCTTCTGTTCCCAAACTGCATCATAGCTCGCTGGGGCTACTCCACTTGTCTTTGGAGTATTTTCTGTGTTATCAACCTGGTTTCAATACTGCAGCCCACGTGATCATTCTAAAGACTTAGGAGGTCAACACTGCTTCTCATAGTTGAACTTTCCAGGCCTCTATAAGGCCCATAATGGGTTGTTCCAAATTTGCTAATCCTAACAACGAAAACTTTTTAAAAAATGCAGATTCTTGCACTCTCCCCAAAAGTCCTCTGAGTCCTTTCCTCTAGAGATTCTGATCCAGAAGAACTGGGATGGAGTCCAGGAATCTGTATTTTAAAAAGCTGCCAGTTACTCCTGATAATAGCCAAGTTTGGAGAACCCTCGCATGTAAGTCCCCTCTGGATTTGTCCACTCTGTTGCATAGTAACTTTGACCACTCCCTGGCTCTCCAGTGCCCTCCTTACTCATGCTTGGAGCCTTCCCACTGTCAAGCTGCCTCAGACCTCTAAGACTCTGCACTTGGAGGTCTCTCCTAGAATTCCCTTCATCTCTATCCTTCACCAAATGCTGAAAGCCTAGCAATATTACAAGAATCCTTTACAGTATCTCATTTAGCCAGCCTATCCTCATCCCAGTAGAACTTGTCAGCAGCCCCTTTCTGGGTAATTCTAGCATTTTCACATTATGTTGCAATTTTGGGTTTATATGTGTCTCTCTCCCAGTAGACTCAAAACCCTGAAGATAGGGAGGGACCATTTCATTTCTCTATTCCCAGTATCTAGCTCAGTTTCTGGAATACAGAATATAGTAGAGGCTCATGAAAGCTTGTTGAAATGAATGAAAAGGAGGGAAGAAGGCTGGAAAGAATCCTAGAATTGTAATAATAGTTATAAAAGTGTTCTTTGGAGCCCTGAAGTGTCTCAGGGGCAGGTGGTGGTTAGGAGAGAAGCCTAAGTAGGGAGGATTCTTTGCCCTCTGCCCCACCCCCACCCCAATTCAACCAAAGTAGCTGCCTTTATCAATTTGTCATATATTGAACAGTGTAAGGTTTTGTTGAAAAGAAAAGCTGATACTAAAAAGGAATTTAAAAACCACAGTACTGCTCTGCCTTTATGAAACCCCTTTATGCATTTCTGCTCTTGTGCTTCAGAATGAAGGGGGAAATCTTGACGAACTTGAGAAATAAAGCCAAGTTATCTAAAATGGAAAATGAATCTGTGAGGAAATACTAGAGATTTTTTAATCTGTTGGATTGTGCTATGTACTATAGCCTTGGGGCTACTTGTCTGTTTTTAAGCACCTGGGAGGTTATCACGAAAGAGATGCTAAGTAGTTGCCATCCATCTCCACAGAGGACCAGATGAGAAACATGAAGACTAAAGTGAAAGAGTTGAGAGAATTCCTCTGAATTTATTTGGGGAGCATGCTTGTATTTCCAAAACAGAGCCTTCAGGAAATATTCTCCCTAAGTATCAGAGACGGTCTCTGCCTCAGCATAGGCTGGCATCTTGTTGGTGGTCACCAAACATTTGCTATAGGGATGCATGAATTACTGTCCATGGAGATGTGTATGAGTGTGTGAATTAGAACTTTCATAAAATCAAGTGATCTTAAAATTAAGACACTATTAGACTTGCCACAGATTCAAATTATGGAATTCATTTGTAACAACTTGCTCAATAATATGAAATTATGAAATTAATATAACATCATATACTGTTCATGCATAGCTCATCATAAAAACAACTAAATATGGTACAGTTCTCTTATAATGTTGCTTATGAAAAGTAAGAATTTAACGTCATCTCTTTTTTTCTTTTGAAAGCATTGGAGTTTTCTCACCCGTATCGTTTAAGAGAAAAACTGCCCTGTTGCTCTCATATAGAGGATGTTCATAAAATCTCATGAATAAATTTTATTCTTTTGGCCACAGTTCCTTTCATACCTTTGGGAAATATGAGTGGTTGCTGTAGCTCTCGTTGGCAAGTAGATTTCGATCAGCATTTATCAAACTTTGTACAGACTCCATTGCCTTACATAAAAGCAGCTCGTGGGGTCAAATGTCATCTGTCCCATTGGTATCAAAACACATAATAACATTTTAAGCCTCTGAGAAGTCCTAGTGGGTAAAAACCTGTTGTTTTTAAACTGTGTTTAATGCAGTATTTCCCACTTTTTTGACCACCTTAGGAAACACTGGATAGATATTTGTCTTCAAATAGTTTGAATGTTAGCAGAAAGCATCATTTGCTTATCATACCCATTGGAGAAGCTGGCAAAACAGAAAATAACTAGATGTGTACCCAAAGCCCTGTGAAATGAAAAAAAAAAAAACCAACAGTTATTTTCAGTTTCACAGATTGTGAAGGCCAGGTGAAACCAGAGCATGAAAGGCTGTGGGACATGTGAAAGTCATGCAGGCACTGTGGGAACTCAGGGGCCTCCTCTCACTGTTGAGGAGAAAGAGAAGTTCTTGGGTTCTGATAGGGCCAGCAACCCTGTCCACTTGGGAATTTGTTTTATGCACCCTTTTAGCTTTGGACCAGAGCTTGATGTAGCCCCTGCAAACCATGCGCCCTTCTGTGGGTCTAGCAGCTCCGGCAGCAGCCAGCTTGGTAGATGTCTGTCCTCGAGAGATTGGTAATGTGACGGTGAGAGCCGTTGCAGGTGTTCCTTCGATAAAGAGTGCAGAAGTAATGATAAATTCTCTTGAAAGACATAAACTTCCTAAAAAATGTTTTTCTACTCAACTATCAAGTTAAGAGCTACCTGGGTGGTTGTTAAATGCATATATACATGTTAGTTAGGATAGTTAACTTCAGTAATGGACAGAAAAATGTTACTTTGATGCTCTTATTTCCTGTTTCTCTGATACACCTCAACTTTCCTTTACTAATACTACTAATGTATTTGTATATACCCTTGTTGTTTCCTCCTTCGTTCTTTCCTTGATTCTCCCAGTTCCCCAAGGAGGTGGGAACCTCTTTTTTCCTTTACCAATTATTTTCTCTCTTTCCTCTGTCTTCACTATCTCACCATCTACAAACATTGTCCTATTAGAAGCAAAGGTTCTTCGTCGTACCCCATCGTTTTTGAAGTCAGGTTTTTGAACTATAATTTACATGTAGTAAAATTCACTCTTTTTAATACATAGTTTGGTGAGTTTTGACAAATTTATAGTTGTGAAATCACCACCATATTCAAGAAGTAGAAGCTTTCATCACCCCAGAAATTTCCTTCATGCACCTTTGCATTCAATCCCTGCCCTCCTTCCTCAGCCCTGACAACTCCTGATCTGGTTTCCTTCCTTATAGTTTTGCCAATTCTAGGTTATAATATAAGTGGAGACATACAGTATATGGTCTTTTGTGATTGATTGGCTTCTTTCACTTAGCATGGATTTTTGAGATTCATCCATATCATTATATATCTCAGTAGTTTTTTTTATTGTGAAGTAATATTCCACTGTATGGATATTCCATTATATGGGTTGCCCTTCTTCTCCTGATGAACAATTTGTGTTCTTTAGAGTTTCTGGCTATTATGAATAAAGCTGCTATAAATATTCACAAATGGGTCTCTGTGTGGACATAAGTTTTCATTTCTCAGGAGTAAATACCTAGGAATAGAATGATTGGATCATATAATAAGTGTACATTTAACTTTATAAGAAACTGCCAGACTGTTTTCTAAGCTGACTATACCATTTTGGACTCCCCTCAACAGTTTATGAGTGGTCTAGTTGCTCTACATTCTCACCAACCATTGATATATTTAGTCTTTAATTTAGCCATTCTAATAGGTGTGTATTGGTATCTCACTGTGCTTTTAATTTGTATTTCTCTAATGATTAATGATGTTTTCTTGAGCTTATATGTCATCTTTATATGTTCCTTGGTGAAGGGTCTATTCAGATCTTTTGTCCATTTTTAAATTGAGTTGTTATTTATAAAGAACTCTCAGAACTCCACAGTACGTTCTTAATATAGTCCTTTCTTAGTGAGTGTTTGTAAATATTTTCTCAGTCTGTAGCTTGTCTTTCCACTTTAACAGTGTCTTCCCAAGAGAAGATGGTTTTAATCTTGATAAAGTTCAGTTTATCATTTTGTTGTGATTCATGATATTCACTTAATAATGTGAGATCACAAAGATTTTTCTCTTTTATGCTAAATATGGAAATACAAATTTGAATAAAATACACAAAGGTACTTGTCTTCATTTTTCTCCTGTGTTTTCTTATAGTTTTATAGTTTTAGCTCTTATATTTAGGCCTATGATCCATTCAAGTTACTCTTTTGTAGGCAAGGATCAAAGTTTACTCTTTTCCATATGGATTGTTAAGCACCCTTTGTTGAAATTACTGTGCTCCTTTACTGAATTTTGGTGCCTTTATTGACAATTAATTAAGTATAAACGTATGGATTATCCCACATGTTAATAAAGATCTCCCTCAGGACGCCTGGGTGGCTCAGTCAGTTCAGCGTCTGCCTTCAGCTCAGGTCATGATGCCAGGGTCCTGGGATTGAGTCCCGCATCAGGCTCCCTGCTCAGAGGGGAGCCTGCTTCTCCCTCTGCCCCTCCCCCTTGCTTGTGCTCTCTCTCTCTCAAATAAATAAAATCTTTTAAAAAAAATAAAGACCTCCCTCAGCCCAACATGCCCATTCAACTATAAGTTCATCACTTCTACCTTTCCACAGCCATTTACTAAAGAGCAGTCTGTGGGGCACCTGGGTGGCTCAGTTGGTTCAGCATCTGCATTCAACTCAGGTCATGATCCCAGGGTCCTGGGATCAAGCCCCATGTCAGGCTCCCTGCTCAGCAGGAAGTCTGCTTGTCCTATCCCAGCTACCTACCGCACCCCACCCCACCTCACCCCACCCCTGGGTCCTGCTCTTTCTAGCACTCTCAAATAAATAAATAAATAAATAAAATCTTTAAAAAAAAAAGGAATAGACTAGACTTAACTATTTCTGCCTCCTCACTTCTTACTCTCAAACTGGGTTCTTTCTCTACCATTCCACTAAAACAGTTATTGCAAGAATCACAGTAGTCTCTGTCTGGGGACAGGGGATATACTCTTGTGCTTGTGTCATGTTATTCTTCACACTGGCCTTGGACCTCACTGACCCCTACCTCCTCTTTCAAACATTTTCTTCCCTTGACTAATATAGCATCCCACTATCTCCTTATTTTTCTTGCTTTTCTGTTTGTCCCCATGTGTCTACTTTGCTAGTTCTGCCCCTTTTTTCCTAAATATCAATGTCAGGATTCTGACTAAAGCCATTTTTCCTGCTCCTTCTATGCACATTCTCTCCTTATTGCCATCCAACCCCCTGGCTGAAAAAAATCCCAAGTTTATATCTGGGCCAAATATTTTTTGAGCTTCATTTCTGCATATTTAATTGTCTACCAGGACCACAAGCTCTACGAAGAAAAATACCTTGTATGTATCTTGTTCACATTTGTATTTCCACGTTTAGCACAGAGAACCTAGTAACTGTTGACTAAATGAACAAATGAATACATGAACAAAGTAAGCAACCTGTGAAGTTGATATTATATCTTATAATTCTAGGACAGTATTTTAATATTGACCTTTTTCCTGATACCACATATATGTGGTGAGTACATGACTATGGGCACAGGAGAATTAAATTACTTTTAGAATCACATACGTGGTCTTTGCCACGGCTCAGTTTTCCTGTTGCAGTTCATGGGGAGCCTTGGGATGAAGAGGTGGGAAATTAAACCTGGGCAGGAACAGGCAGGAGTGAGAGAGCGAGGAGACACCTCTCCAGATGTCACAAACATTGAATCTCTGTTTTTTAATCCAGTAATTTACTTCAGGAGTTAACCTGTGTTGTTTGTGAAATAAAATATTTTAATGGCCATTTTAAATTCTGATTGCAACTTTAGTTATAATACATTATTTCCTTTTGACTTTTTGCTCAAATTTTTGTAAGTCCCTGTATTTTTTTTTTCTTAGTCCTGAAATGATTCTTAAGAGTTATATAGGAAGATGTAAATTGGGTAATGTAGATTCTTCCGGCTCGAGTATAGTGGATATTTTTATGATCTGAGTGTTCACATCAGAGAACGTATATGCTTGTTATGGGCCTAGCATTATGACTGGAGCTTTGCGGGTATTTGGAAAACAATAAAAGATACAGTCTTCATTGCTCCTCTCAGGGAGCACACACCTTTAGGGAGATAAGAGCTGCTACCAGCAAATAAACAGCAACAGCTGTTAGGCGGTTTGTAGTGTCCATTGCATGCTGTTTGGCAAGAAAAATAGCGTCCTGCCATTAGACATGTACTTTTGGCCTTGCCTTTCGCTGTGAGCTATTCTGAAAGTGTTTAGGGCTTCTCTATAAATGCCCTTTTTATTTGTTCTGGAGCATGTGGTCCCTTACATTTTTCTGTCTCTCTCTCCTACATTTCAGTGAGCGGTTTCTGGTGAGACTGAACAAGAATGGTGGGCCAAGGAACCCAGAGAAGATAGAACGAATGTGTGCCCTTTTTACAGTATGTGCAAATTCTCTTTCCCTTCTCTGCTGTTGACTCTACCCAGGGGCCTGCTATGTGGATATTGTAACCCTGGAAACAAGCATTTATTCTTAACCTCCCCACACACTGGGGAGATTAGGACTTGATTTATGTTCCTATCAGGTTTTAATGAATTATTTAAAGAAAACTGAAATCAGCTATAGTTTTTAACTGAATTTTTTATTAAAGAAATATAACCAAGTACCTTTTACTAATGTAGGTTTTAGAAGCTATTTAATATAACAGACGCAATCTGAAGGAAGTCTATCTTACTATTCTTATTCAAGGCCGCTGGGAAATTCCCTGCTGTAGAAGTATAGTTTCTCTAAAGGCATCCACCAAATGTACAGCTGTGCAGTTTCTTAGTGAGTGCATATGAAGAGAGACAAGCTAAGTATTCTTTTCTCTCACATACCAAATGGAGGATCTTTTCCTACTATGATCTATACTTTCATTTTTTCTGAATAACCATGCTGTCATTCATGGTCTCCAGGATCACAAACCATCAGCTCAGAGAAGACATAGTAATCTGCTTCTGGAAAGTGGTTAGCCTCACAATACCACATTGCCTTGTGTATTCTTCTAGTTGATTCTGATTTACCAAATGTTTTTATTTAGTTAAGAAAAACTAGTGTGAAGCTTTGTTTATTTCAGTTTATTTATTTGCTGAAGGAGAAAACAAGACTGTGTTACAATTTTAAACCAGTTTTGACTCTCATGGAGTCTTTGATCTGCTTCAGTGTTGCTGAGATACATTAAGACCCGTTAACGCTGGGAGGTGTGATAGTCTCACAGTGCCACTGCCCTGGTATGGGGTGCATGATTGATGGGTGACAGATCAGAGCTCACAGTGTGCCTCTTAAACACAAATGGGGTTTACCTAGGCATCTTATATGTGACTTTCTCTGAAAGATAACACTGGATTTGTTTACCTGACTTTTTTGTTCAATTACTACAATTTTCTTTCAAAACCTCAAACAACGTTACTGTAGAATCAGAAGTCACTTTCACAGGGAGAGCTTCTATTGAAAATGCTCCAGATGTACAGAAACATTTGTAAGTCTAGTTAAGCTACAGTGATTTTTTTTCCCCCATCTTTGAACTCAGCATTCAAACCTTAGGAGATAATGCAGGAAGAAAGAGCAGGTAAAGCAGACCCATGAAGACAGTTAAGGGAGTTGATATGGCTTAGTCTGGGAAAAGCAGCACTGTTCCTTCAGTAGGAAAGAACAAGGGAAAGAGTGCAAGTTGCAGTTAATGGGATTTAGGTTAGAATATTGGGAAAGAACTTCTGAAGTGAGAGTGCCTAAACACTGAGGTGGTCCTCTGGGGCCACCTTTCTGAAACAGAAATAGAAGGAAATGAGACACCCATCTGTTTAGAATGCCTCAGTGACCTTAGGAGGTTTTTCTGGATCCTGGTTTTCTGAGAAAATAGCAAAAGAATCACTGCTTCCTTGTTCTTTGGCATTGTGGGAACAGAGCTGTGTGCATGTGCTATCTTTGAATATGATGAGTGGAGTCCTTGTCTCTTGAAAAATGAACTTAATTATGATGATATTTGAATGTAATTACAGTAAATCAAAATTTTCATTTTGTAGCATTTTAATGATCTATATGGGCCCAGAGGCCTACGCTGTGGCTTTGACTTTATAAATCAGAGATGCACATAACATTCATGTGCTCTTATTCTGCCACAATGGGAAGACACAAGGCTGCTAAAAATACCACTTCCGTAGTTCCCTTTGCAGTACAGCCCTGAATTTTTTTTAAGATCCTAAAAAGTGATTTGAGAAATTTTTACAAAGCACATGAAATTTTTTAACAAGATTGTCTTAGCCAGGGCTTTCATGTTTTGCTTTAAGCTACATGAAATAATAATTTTGGTGGAACCTATTTTCTCATCTAAGATTTGAGCTCCTCCTGTGGGCTAAAGGAGTTTTCTAGATTGACCTATGTGCTGCAGAGTTTGAGAGTAATGCTCAAAAATGCAGCCGCAGCTGTGGTCAGTGCCAACCTATTAGCTTACCTTAACATCAAGAAGAAGGAAGCCTACAAACCGAGCAGGTTTGCAGGATTACTCAAGCAGACTTCAGAGCCACATTACAGACCATCACATTATTCATGGCCCAACCTTGTTCTCTATAAAATCTGGGTTTTTTCTGACCTTGTTAGATTTCAGAGCTTCCTGTCCAGGGAGAATTTTGTCTAGAAGGAGGTGTTTCATATTTATGTGAATGTCTAATAGAGTGATATCCTGACTTTCATGATAAACAACGGCTATGTGTATGAGCGTGTGAGAGCATGTCTGTGAATTTACTTATTATTAGACATCCAGTGCTTCACACACAGTGCCTAGCAAATACTAAGGCCTCAGTAATGATTTGTTACATAAGTGAATATGTTTATTTTTTATTGTATTTGAGTGATCAGCTCAGAAAATGAACTTGTGTTGTTTTCCCTGTATTCATTGGCATTGTATTTTCTACATTTATTTATATATTCTGCTTCTGTTACAGCATAAGTATAAATAAATTGGCTTTGTTTTGTATTTGTAAATCCCATTATCTCTACAGAAAAAGGGCAGTTCAGGCACAGGAAAGTGAGTTGACTTTTCCGTTTTTTAAATGGAACATCAGTAACTGATCCAAGATGCTGAGCCCTGAGTCACTGCCCTGTGACTACCATATAGTTAGGAACCAGCTTTTAATTATGTAGGATTGGAGGGTATGCTCCAGTGAGTAAATCTAAATTCAAACTCTGCTCACCAAATGTATGGTGGAAATCCTTCTTCCTGTCTTGGTTTTACAGGTCTTGTGAGTATTTTAACGTGGATAGCCACACTTGGTACTTAGTCTTGAAGAGTGTGTGTTTACTAACTCTGTGGTAATGGTGTTTAACCATGCACTTATGTTTATAAGATAGCTTTCACATTGAAATTATGTGGGACTCACAAATAATAATTTCACATAAAACATTTTTTTGCACTGATTATTCCCATTTTATATTTATTGACTTCACATAAATACCACAGGGAGTTCTGGGTACCATGTACAAAATGGTCAGAAGGGGTCCCTACTCCATCTACTTGGAAAATACCATAAATTATATTTCAGTTTTCTTCCTTTCATTCACTTAGAACCAAGAGAGGTCCTGTGCTCATGTGTACAACTGATCTGATTAGTGTTTGATCATTTTTGGTAACTGGCTTGAATTCTTATGTGTAGGGATTAATCATCATACTGGTTATTTGATAGTTTGGATTAACACAATCTAAGCTATGTAGAAGGAACCATTTCACTTTGAAATGTGTCAAACGTTTCTATATCTTTCAGTAAATAAACATGTTTCAATCCCCAAATAAGCACATAAAAGTGGTAATCTGGGTTTTTTTCAGTTTTATTCATTATTTAGTAGCCATTTTAATAAGTGTCAAAATACAGAGATATTTTGAGGGTATCATTTTAAGTTCCATTTCTAAATTAAAGGACGTGGTGAAATGGAGCCTGAACCATCCTTTTGCAGTTTCAAAAGACAACTTTCATATAAAATATTTCTTTGTGATTCCAGAGATACACATTTATCTTAAATTATTTTGTAACCTATTTCATTACAAGCATATTTCATTATTCCATCAAGAATTTGGTAAAATGTCATAGCCATCTAGAATCTAAAAGTTTCCATTTCACCATTGCATATTACTTTTTTTAAAATCTTTTTATAATAATTTTTTATTATATTATGTTAGTCACCATACAGTCCATCCCTAGTTTTTGATGTAAAGTTCCATGATTCATTACTTGCGTATAACACCCAGTGCACCATTACTTTTTAATGTCTCCTTTCCTTTCATATGTTTAGGACCACTCTACAGGGCAGAACTGGGAATACAGTAAGGCAAGCAAAGCACAGGATCCTGAGAGGGAGACTTCCTTTAACTTTGCACCTTGGCTGCCTTGCTTGCCTTACGCTAATCCTAACCCTGCAACAAGGTATAAAAATAAAGCAAACATGGGGACTCTGGATCTCAAAGCTCATTTGAAATTATAACTGTCACTTGATTTTCCCTTTCCCCAACTTTTTAAAAAGAGATAAGCATCTGGGGCCAATCAAAAGATGAAAGATGGGAAGGACAGGGAACTAAGGGACCTTTTCCTAGAAGCAAAAGGGAAATCTTGGGAAACTGTCCCGTTAAGGACAGAGGTTATTCCAACAATCATCATTAATTCACAACAGTGTCTCTGAGTGAGCAGCAAGTTGACCTGGTAAGAAGTGTGAAACAGAGTATATATTAAAGTTTTATTACTTTAAGTACAACATGTTAAAGTAAAATACATACCCATAAATGAACATTCTATTTCAAATGTATAAAACTTTTCATAATTTTAGTTTAAAGATTACTGGTTGGATCTGATTTATTTACTTAAAGGAAGCCCTTAGAATTTTCCAGATAAGATTATTTTTAGCTTTATACTTCAATACAAATGATGCATATCTAAATTTAGAAATAGACATCAAATTATTGAGGCTTCACTAAGACCAAATTAGTTTCTTCTCAAGGGAACATATCTAGTGTTTAATAATCATGTGGACCACAGAATAAACATAAAATTAGTAAAGAGTAAACTTCTAGAATTTCAGTCATTAATAAGCTTATTGGATGTTTTCCCATTTTTTCTGCATTGAATGTTTCTTTTGTTACAAAATGTTTTTGATGTGATGTTAGAATAAACATGGATAAGGCAATATTATGAAGATTTCTATTGTGAGAATATTTGTCGTGTGTTCTATATAAAAGCTGGGAAAATATTATCGATAAAATTAACTTCCAGAGGCATATAAGATATTCACATTTTCGCTGCAGGAATCTTACAGATACTAAACCACTATGTGCTTTAGTCCCTCTCCCCACCTATAACATATGCTAAAAGTAACAAAAGCAGAAGATTGTGAGGTTTGAAATGAAATTTTAATTATTTTCAGTATATTCATTGCCTTAATTTACTTGTTTTTTCTTTTCTTTTCTTAGGATCTGAGCAGCAAAGATATGAAGAGAGATTTATATATAGTTGCCCATGTGATACGAATAGGTACTGTCTACCTTATCCGTTCACATGACTAAGACCAGCCCACCTTGGGATAAGTATCTACTACTATGTTTGAGCTTTATCCTATCCCTAGCTCTTACCTGTAATGTCAGGTCTCAGGATGAGAGCCCAGCTTGTATTGGAACTCTCCCTTAAGCTCAGCTGCTATCGTAGCTGAATTTGACATAAATGAAAGCATTTTTTTTTCGCTTGAAATCTTCTGCTCCCTATTTGTTTTTGGACCCAAACTCTTTATTTCAAGCGGTCTGCTCTTTTGACATTCTTTCCATCACAGTGCCTTGCCTTTGTACCAGCTTTTCCACTTCAGAGATCTTACAACATGTTGCAGGTTGCCATCTTAACAGGTGGTGAAAGGCCTTTGCTGTGTTTTTTATCCAAAAGTATGTATCTGTGCTGTTTTCCACAAAATGAGAGTTACTATCCTTGCTGCAGTCGACGTGACGTGTGGTATTTCACTTTTACCGCACCCAAGATGAAAAAAGTGATTTTTGCTACTGTTCGGTGGTTGATTTACTCAGCCTCATTTCAAGCATATGGCATAATTTGGGAGGCTGTGACTAACCGAGTCTTCCTCCATAGGTTTGGGTTCTGGGATATCTTGTACATTTTTTTGTCAAAGAATATTTTTTAATCCTTTGCCAACAAAACACCGACTTTGCTGTACTTTGGTTTTGCTGTACTTCATAAGCGTTCACTGAGGTTCCAGGTGTGCTTTTGCAAGTCCTCTTGCCACCACCGTAGGCACAGCCTTGCTGGGCGAGAGAAGCCAGCACCCCCTCTTCCCGACACAACTGTCACTTCCGCTTCCGCTTCCGCTTCCACAGAGGTTTAGGAGCAGCTTTGGCAGCAAAATGTGGTTGGAAGAATAACACATTGTTCTCATCTTTGCATACATATTTTTTATCTGGCAACTAAAGTATTAAACTTTGTATCCTTAATATGCCAAAGAAGTTTAAATCTAACACACTGGTTTTTCTAAGAAATTCATAAAACCACCGCTTCGTTCTCATATGATTAATAAGTGGACTGTTGGTATTCAGGTAGATAATAAGGATGATTAACTGAATGTGGTGCAGGGGAAGAGCCCCAGCCAAAGGCCTGTTTGGCATTTCTCCACATAAATATTCTGCATCCTTGGATGGCTCCCTTCAGTCCTAAATCAGTCTTCCAATTGAAGTATCTCTAAGGTGCCTACAGCTCTGGCATCCTTGGATGACAATCAGGTGATACTGGAGAGGAGCCTGGAGTTCTCAGCCTGACTGGTTTTTCTGCTGTGCTCCAGGCCGGATGCTCCTGAATGACTCAAAGAAAGGCCCTGCTCACCTACACTACCGGCGACCATATGGCTGTGCGGTCCTAAGCATCCTGGATGTTCTACAGTCGCTCACAGAATTAAAGGAAGAAAAGGATTTTGTTCTTAAGGTTTACACGTGAGTAATACACATAGGAAATATTCATCATTTACAACATAAGACATTCCAGCACTACCCTTGAGAGTAGCAGTGCTCAAGCTTTGTGGGACACAGAACCACCAGAATATGTAGGATAGGGAGTTTTTCAAAAATGCAGAGATTTTGATTTAAGGTTTATATTTTTAATAAGTTTCCCAGGTGATTTTGAAGTAGCTGAATTTGGAAACTTCTATCCTAATCTAGAAGTCTGGTAGTGTAGATTTCTGTACTGTCTCTTCTATCTAGGATTAACCAACATTATTATATATTTACAGAAAAACTAATAATGTAATTTCTCATGTGTTTTGGACAAAAAGCAGTCTTTGTCTAATACTTGCCCCCCAGGACACAACTGAGCTAGGTACCGATGCAAATAGCTTCAGAGAATGATCACGAGTCAAGTTGAAGAAAAGCAAGTTTTTCTGAGGAGCTGTGGTTTCACTCTTCACTTTTGTGACCACAGATCCATAAGTCACATCCAACTAGTCATGGCATTATTTTTAATGTTCATTAACCAGTGGATCTGCCTTATAGAAGCAATGTATCTCCTGATTCTTGTTAAGCAATAGAAAAAAAAAATAAATGAAGAAAAGGAACAGAATTCAGGCATATCATCTGTCTTTGCTGATACAGACTTAGGAATGAATAGTAGTGCTGAAAACATGATTTGTGATGGGTTTAGTGAGTTTTTAAAGTAAGTGTTTTAACTATGGAATTCTTTTTAAAAAATGTCTGTCCTCTTTTGGTTTTAACCCATTATTATTTTTCTAAATGAAATCTAATATTGCCCATCACCATGTTAATGTATCATCACCATAATATTGTATGAATATTTCTGTGTATTGTCTGTTCTGATTCAGGCAGGAAATGAACTTAATTCACAATTGAACTTAATTTGGGCCTTTATATATCAATCACATTTTATTAATTTCAAAATAAAAGTCCAGGCCTCCTTATTACTTATTTTGCCTTAAGCACTGTTCTGTTCAGAGCTGTATATTTTATGGGATGAGGATCGTCCTTTGGAATAGTAACCTACAAAGGAAATTTTGGTGGGTTTTCTCTTTGTTTCATGCATCAGTCACAGACTTTCTACATATACCGAACCTCTTCATTGATGGCTGATGGGAACTGCTTTTTGATATACCTTCCACCCTTTGAAAAGGACTAAACAGGAATCCAAAATCATTATCATTATCCTCTTACTCTACTCTAGCCTTCCCAAGGACGAGGGGTTTATAGGTAGCACTCCCGAATTGCATCTCTTTGCATGTTTCAGCTGTTCCTTGCTTGACTGCAAATTCTCATTGTGGATAGGGGCTTGCACAGCATCCCTCTTGAAATCATGCTGTCAGGCTTAATTGGCCTAATTGCTTCTAAAACAATGGAAGATCATTATCAAAAAAATATTTTGAAGGACTAATAGAATCAAAATGTAGGATAATTTTTCCACTTGAAAATATTAAGATTGTCAAATAGACTTCCTACTGCATGTTTGCGAAATTGATTTTGTGCACAGTATGGAATTCCTCTAGGATTAGTGTTTCAAATCCACATCAGCACAGTGGAATCCAGCCCTTAGGAGAAGCAATATTTTCCAGTAAGTTTCATAGCACATGTTTGTCAGATTGAATTAGAAGCTTTAAAGGTTTAATAATTGCTATTGATAGTGCTTTAGCCTTTATTAGGACAGGATTTTGCAAGGATAAAAACCCCTTGTATGGTTTTAATCAATGAATTGGCAAAATATCTCATTAGTTGTTGACATTCTCATCATTTCTTTCTTTATTCAGTCAGCCTCAACCAGCAAAGATTCAAGCTCCTGTGTATCTCTTGCCATAACCATTCCTCTGGCTTAATAGATGTTGTTTAATGTCATGTGTGTGTGTGTGTGGTGAAGGTCCCACATCATTTTAAGAAAATCTCAACAAGAAGCTGGGGCATGAAAACTAGGTTGGTTCCTAATGAGCCAAAAGCCTGAAAATATTAATAAATCATCACTGTATGCCATTCAGTCTGATATAGATATCATATGTTTCCTCTCGCCAGAAGGACTAGGGCCACAGGCAGGCACAGGGCATGTGGAACCTGGAGCCTAGGACACAGAAAGAGAGTAGTGCTACAAAGCTAAAGCCAACACTAAGGTGAAGTCAAGGAGCCATAAATAATGCATCTGACCAAACATAAGATGGTTCTGCATATGCAATGACCACTCTTCAAATTCACAGTGTGACACAGTCTAAATAAACACTTTTAGGCCCACCTTAATGAAATAAATAAATAGCTACTTAGAATATTAAACCTATTATGTTAGTTATATTTTAAATCATATTCTATAAAATGTGTATTAACCCATTACATATTCAATCACATGTTATATAAAATTGAGAAGTATTAAATTTTCTCACTCTCGTGTGTTATGAGAAAATGTTATTCAAATTCCTCATATGCAACCATGTCATCAGGATTTTGTCAACATTACAGCCACTTTGTGAGTCATCTGACACAGTTTTCCAAGGCATGGTCTTTCACTTCCATCAGGTTGGTTTGATACATCACTCTTTGAATCCTTGATGGTGCGTTCACTGGAAATTCATCTTGAGGCTCAATTACATTTTTGCTGAATATTTGGACACTTGCTGTTTCTGCGTCTTTATTTGTCCTGTAGGATGTATGTGACCTTAATAATACAGCTGCTTACTATGCTGCTTTTAAGATGAGGTTTACAATAACATCCAGCTCTTCAGTTTGGAGGTCATACCCAAGGGTAATTACTAAGTCTGTGTAGTTTTGCTCTTTTAAAAAAAAAATAAATAAATAAAAATAAAAATAAAAAAAGGTCTTTAGCCAATTCTGCCAGATAAATTTTATAAGCATCTAAAAATCGCATTGATTGAGATAATTTCAGGCTATTGTAACTTACCCAAAATACTGCTGTGACGTTCAAAATTAAAGGGATTCAGAGAATGGCCCATAACATGACAGGTTGTGTGAGGGTGGAAATATAAGGTGGCAACCTCTTCTCTTATGTGATGACTGGAAGGGACCCTATCCTTATATTTGAAGTAGACACACATTTCCACTGAACACTGACTTTGGGGTCTTTGTTTCATAGCCACCTTATCCATGAAAATGCCTCAAGTTGAGAGTGCTGGTTTAGGAGCCATTCTTAAATGGAGGCCCATTCTTAAATGAGTGAAGGGCCATTGGGCCATCCTCATTTTAGTACAGAGAAAAGAAGGCTTAAGTCTTTATATATATAACAACGTCAAATGAAAATACTGCTTCTCACTTGTGAGTCAGTTGAGGAAGTAGCTCCTATTTCTCTCTCTCCTAGCCTAGGCCTTCCCAATTTTCCATGGATCATTTCCTTCCCAATTTTCCATGGATCATCATCCACGCAGGACTATTATCTGCTGTGTCTGTCATCAGTGTATGAGCATCTGCACCAAATGTCTGCTCAGGCCATTACAAAGAAGACCTAAATCCAGTAGGTCTGTGCCCATGGAACTACTCTGTTTTGACTTTCCGTACTTACCATCTCTAGCCTTAAAGCCCAGTTAGATTTGTTTGTGTGTTAGTGCTGATGCAAAGCAGAACTCATTAAATAATGAGCCAGGGTAAAGAAAGTCAGCTCAGTATGACTCCTGTTCATGTAGAGGTGAAAAGGCTCATGACTCTAACACAGAAGTGTTGGCACATCAAGGTCCTAAGTATTCTCTGCCACAGGCTTGGAAAATACACCTGCATTCTCCCTTCCATTTCTGTTGTGCTGCTCCTCCAGGAAAGTCACATTGAAAGAATGATGGCTCTAAGAGTAGACAAACGCAGAGCTGCCTTCATATAACAACTTTGTTAACTGATTTAAAGTACTCAGTGGTATGTATGAGCCCATCTTGTTTTTTTTTAAAGATAATACTTTCATCTATTAGATAGATGGATAGATTAGATAGATGAGGTGATTGGTAAACAGAAGCTGTGAGATTTGGACAAATCACCCTAATTCCCTGAACTTCAGTTTCCTCATCTACAAAATTGAAAAAAAAAAAAGGAATAAGGTAATATAAGAAACCAAAAAAAAAAAAGAAAAAATCCATATGAACTAGTGAATCAAACAGGAAAAACGTGGTAAATAAACAAGAGGACCAGTGTTTCTCGGGGCACCTGGGTGGCACAGCGTTTAAGAGTCTGCCTTTGGCTCAGGGCGTCATCCCGTCATTATGGGATCAAGCCCCACATCAGGCTCTTCTGCTATGAGCCTGCTTCTTCCTCTCCTACTCCCCCTGCTTGTGTTCCCTCTCTCGCTGGCTGTCTCTATCTATGTCAAATAAATAAATAAAATCTTTAAAAAAAAAAAAAGGACCAGTGGTTCAGGAAATGAGGTCTAACCAAATAATGCACATCCTACATGCCATCTAAAAGGGAGCTTCCCGGTTTTTTGTTTGTTTGTTTGTTTGTTTTTTGCTAGTGACTCTTGGTTACAGGTAAGCTCCACTTTTACATCTAAACTACAAATCCTATATAATTCCATGCGTAGTATCTTCATTACCCCATGGTAATCACATAAAATTTGCCCAATAGTCCATGTACTTCAGTTTAAAGGAAGTTGACCAAATTCAGCCTTCTTAAATGGTGAGAGAAAGCAGGGCCAGAGCCCAGGTGTCCTTACCAACATCTCTACCTCCAGCTTGTGAGAGTTCCAGAAAGCCCTTTTTTTCCTCCACAGGGATAGAAAGAGCATTCTATACTGATACGCGGTGGAATTTATAGTGGAGATCTAATTGTCATGACCCTTAATGAGTATAATAATGACTCAAAATTATTATAGTCAATTTATTAGAAATACAAAAAGAGGATAAAAATACAATAATAGTAAGAGACTTTAACATGCCTCTTGACATACAGGAAGACAAAAATAAATAAGGATGAAAATAAATATTTAAATCAGGTAAATAACTCTGACTTAGAGAATTCGAATAAGGTTGATGTGACAGATGCTAACCGTCAGCATCTTTGAACGCTCACCATGGGCTGTCGTTACCCCTCTTTTATAGATAAGGGAACAGGCAGAGTGGTGAGGCATGTGCCTGAGCAGCCTGATTAAGAGACTATGTGCTTAACCTCTTGCTCTCCTAGTACAAATAGGGTGAGCATTATTTGTCATCTAAATCAGGACATTCTGATAGTCAAAAGAAGTGCTGTTGATGCCAGGACAGCAGGTGTAAATGGAGTATCCCAGCTCGCCAGGCCATATGGTCCTCCCAGCTCTAGACAAGTCTTTTATCCAATAAACAGAATGCATCTTTTCCAGTGCCTATGGAACGTTTATAAAAATTATTCATAGAAAAAATTTCCATAAATTCCATAAGTCACAAGCTACCCTCTCTGATCACAGTGCAATTAGCATATAATGCATCATATTAGTCATCCAAAAGGGAAAAAACATATAACCATCCTGATACCAGAAAAGATACTTGACAAAGGTCAATCTTCATTCCCAATTATTTAACAATTTTAGCTTAGTAAACTCAGAATAAAATGCCATTTGTTGCAATTTGAGGGGGTTAATAGATATCAGTAGATTGGTTGAGAGCAAAATGTTAAGCAGGTATAGATAAAAATGGATATAGAGTACACAGATGGACATATATAAACATGTCACTGTTATTAACAAGAAAACTTAATTTGAGATCATGGTGCAGATCTATGAGCCACATAGATTTTTGTATTTGTTTCCCGTGGCTACTGTAACAAATTACTGCAAATGTGATTTATAGCATAGAAATTCATTCTCACAATCCGGAGGCCAGAAGTCTGAAATCAAGATGCCAGCAGGACCACACTCCTTCTAGAGGCTCTAGGGGAAAATCTGTTCTTTGCATCTTCTGGGAGCTGTCAGTATGCCTTGACTTGGGGCTTCATCGCTCTAATCTCTGCTTCTGTGGTCACATTGCCTCCTCCTTTCTTGTCTGCATTTTCTTCTCTTCTGTGTCTTAAATTTTCCTCTGCCTTTCTCTAAGGACATTTGTCATTGAAGTTGAACTCACGCAGATTATCTAGGATTATCTCCTAAGCCCAAAATCCTTAATTTAATTACATCTGCAATGACCTTTTTTGCAAATAAGGTAACATTCACAGGTTCTAGGAATTAGGATATAGATATATCTTTTTAAGGGCTACCATTCAACCCACCACAACTTGTGATTAACATAAACCGTGAGTCACTGACTATTAAAGTCATCATCAACGTGGAACCTGGTGGTGCAGAGGATTGTGTGTTCTCTGCAGACAGGTTGGTCCCAAAAGAGGGAAGAGGCAAAACTGAGATGTTCATGCCCAGGTCCTCCTTCTAGAAGTGCTGGTCAAGGAGGTCACTCTCCCAGGAAAGTGACTATATGGGGCAGAAATGTTACTCATGGGAGCCCTTCTACCACCTGGAAGGAAAAGGAGAAAACTAAGTATTTCTATTAAAGTGTATGTGTGCGTGCATGCGTGCTATTTGTCTTTTTTTAGTACTCTATACTAAAATACACATATATAGATTGTAAAATAAATAATTTACATTTTTCATAAATAAAAATGCCAATTCTCATGGCCTACAAGAGCACATCCAGAATCTATCAAATTGGTTTATTTGTGTCAGCTTGGTCTTGGAGATTCTGTTCACTTAGGCCATTTTTATAGAAGTGTGTGCTGTTTTTCTTCATCCTTCTGGATACTACTCTCTCTTTTTGCACTTTAATAAGGACTACATGAAACAGTGGTCAGCACCAGCAGTGTTAAATCTGTAGGTTGTTGCCTATTTTCCAGCTTATCAGGACTTTAACCAAATAAAGGCCAAAATAACACCCAAAGAGAATTTTAATATGGAGTATTTGCACTAAATTAACTTTTACACCATAGCCAAGACTTGGTAGTTGTAATTAGGTAGAGACAAAATGGGAATGCTGACTGACATCAGGGACATAAGTACCCTGAAGCCCTGTGCAGGAGTAAGGTTTTCAGTGCTATAGTACTCAGCCTCTTTCTCTCTGTACCCCACTCCAAACCTGCCTGCCTGTCCTGCTTTTGGGACCAGGCAGACCTACATTTAGACTCCAGCTCCACTTCACTCTTCTCAGTAAAATGAACATAGTAATATCTATTTTACTGGATTATGAGAATTAAGTGAAATAAAATATGGGAATATACCCCAACCATCGCCTCCTATAGTAGACCCCCTTCTAAAAATGCAAAGGTTATATGCAACTGATAAATTATTGAACACTACATCTGAAACTAATGATGTACTTACTATATGTTGGATAATTGAAATTAAATAAAAAATAAAAATAAAACTGTGAAACTTAAAGGTCTTAAACAATCCTTTAGCAACAAACAATCCTTTAAAATTTCTTAAGCATTTTAAACATTTTTTGTGTTGCTCACCTTGGAAAAAAAGGAGAAGAAAGTTGGGTGAATAACCATCTGAAACACAGAAATTAAGAAGATAAGGAGATCATAGGGAAGAGGCAGATGCTAACATGTGCTGTGGTACATGAGTGAATGAGAAGAGTATTCTTTTTTTTTTTTTAAAGATTTGTTTTTATTTATTTGACAGAGCTAGAGACAGCCAGGGAGAGAGGGAACACAAGCAGGGGGAGTGGGAGAGGAAGAAGCAGGCTCATAGCAGAGGAGTCTGATGTGGGGCTCGATCCCATAACGCCGGGATCACGCCCTGAGCCGAAGGCAGACGCTTAACTGCTGTGCCACCCAGGTGCCCCGAAGAGTATTCTGAACTCTGTTGAGCTGGACTCGCACTCCTGCTCTTGTGCTTCTGAATGCTTGGGAATCCCATGTAGAAAACCAAAACTTTCTCACCCCTCTGTCTTCCTTGGGTAAAATCCCTGGACATGTAATAGTTGAAGTGCTGTGCTGATTATCTCCCCTGTGAGGAAAGCAGACTGCTACAGAGGCATACAGACCTCTTTTAGATCATAGTCCCTCATGTGTCTTATGATTGAGAACAAACTACCAATATCAGTAATCATGCTGTAAATATTAATTTGATTGGAGAGAACATAATCATGCTTCATTATAATCACAACTCATTTGATTATTTAATAAATGCTCCCATTTATAATTTGTCCCTATAAAGTATCCTAGTGATTGGTTAAAATATGCTGATGACACCACATCCATTTATTTTCAGATGATTTGAGTAGCTCCTTGGCATTCAGGAAAGGGAGATATTTGAAAGATCAGTTAGATTACACTGATCCAGAAGAGAGATGATAATGGTTGAACCGAGGCCAAGAAGAGGAGAGGTGAATGAATTAATACACACTGTCACTGTGGATGTGGTTGACAAAGCACTGTCTCCACTGTACTGCCAAAAAAAAATTAGTGTTTTATTGGAGAAATGCTGAAATTACACTATCTATTGGAGGGAGGGAGTTAATTTTCAAGATTCTTCTTTTGAAGTGAGAGGGGGAGTATATTATTTATGACAAACTGTAGTCAGATTTCTGTTAAAGAAAGTGACTACTGATCTTGTAAACCTAGAAAGTGACAAAAAAAAAAAACCTGACAGCAAGACAAGTCTTTGAATCCTCACCAGCTGGGCACTTCTCTGATGTACTAACTGGTTGGAAGAGATGAGACAGTGTGCATGTCAGACAGGAAGGGCTGGATGTGCTGTTGCCAGCACCTCTCACTTTTGATTTCCAACTGAGTTGCTAAATCACAAGTGCTCATCTTAAAGAACACTCCCTCCCTTCCTTTGTTTGGAAGGAATTCTGTAAGTAGAAAGTAACCTCACAGCTCTGGACTATGAGAACTTCATCTTTGATAATTCTTTGCAGCATCTCTGAGTAAGTGAGACTTATTTATACTGATTAAGGAGTCCGAAGAGCCACTGATTGAGTAACAAAATTAAGCTAGTACTAATTTCCTTTATCTCTGAATGGTTTCTATACAAACCCTTTTATTTAATTGTTCTTCACATTGCTTGTACTTCACACTACTGGATTGCACATGATGTAACTTTTTTTTCTATTGTTAAGTCTTTATACCATTTTTTCAGTTCCTTACTCTTTGGTTTCTTTTTTATTATTATTTGAATGTAGTTGACACCAACATTACGTTAGTCTCAGGTGTGCAACATAGCGATTCATCTCTATACGTCATGTTATGCTACCACAAAAACAGAAATACTATATGATCCAGCAATTTCACTACTGGGTGTTTACCCAAAGAAAACAAAAGCACTAATTCAAAAAAGATATATACACCTTTATGTTTATTGCAACATTATTTACAATAGCCAAGATATGGAAGCAACCCAAGTGTCCATCAATAGACAAATAGATAAGGAAGATGTGGTATATACACACACACAGACACACACACAAACACAGGAATATTGTGCAGCCTTAAAAAAAGATTCAAAGGGGCACATGCACCCCAATGTTTATAGCAGCAATGTCCACAATAGCCAAATATGGAAAGGGCCCAGATGTCCATCGGCAGATAAATGGATAAAGAAGATGTATATGTATATATATATACACACACATACATACATACATACCATGGAATATTACTCATCCATCAAAAAGAATGGCATCTTGCCATTTGCTAGGATGTGGATGGAACTAGAGGGTATTATGCTAAGTAAAATAAGTCAGTCAGAGAAAGGCAAATACCAAATGATTTCACTCATGTGTGGAATTTAAGAAATAAAATAGATGAACATAGGGGAGGGGAAGGAAAAATAAAATAAGGTAAAAGCAGAGAGACAAACCATAAGAGACTCTTAACCATAAGAAACAAACTGAAGATTGCTGGAAGGGAGGTGGGTGGAGGGGATGGGCTAAATGGGTGATGGGCACTAAGGGGGCTCTTGATGTAATGAGCACTGGGTGTTATATGCAACTGATGAATAAATAAATTCTACCCCTGGGGTGCCTGGGTGGCTCAGTCGTTAAGCTTCTGCCTTCTGCTCAGGGCGTGATCCTGGCGTTCTGGGATCGAGCCCCACATCAGGCCCCTCCACTGGGAGCCTGCTTCTTCCTCTCCCACTCCCCCTGCTTGTGTTCCCTCTCTCGCTCGCTGTGTCTATCTCTGTCAAATGAATAAATAAAAAATCTTTTAAAAAAATAAAAATAAATAAATTCTACCCCTGAAAGTAATAATACGCTATATGTTAACTAAATTGAACTTGTTTTTTTTTTAAGATTTTATGTATTTATTTGGCAGAGAGATAGAGCCAGAGAGCACAAGTGGTTGGGGGAGGGGGGCGGGTGGGACAGGGCAGAGGGACAGGGAGAAGTAGGCTCACCGTTGAGCAGGAAGCCCAATCCAGGCTTGATCCCAGGACCTCGGTATCATGACCTTAGCCAGAGGCAGATACTTAACCTACTGGGCCACCCAGGTGCCCCAGCTAAATAGAATTTAAATAAAAACATTTTTTAAAAAGATGAGATCTTGCCGTTTTTGACAACATAGATGGACCTAGAGGGCATTATACTAAATGAAATAAGTCAGACTGAGAAAGTCCAATACCATATGATTTCACATGATAAAACTCTTACTGGGGTTTCCTATTTGAAGCGGCTGTGCTGGACTGCACACTTCTGAGTAACCATGGAAAGGTCCTGTGAGTTTTCCTTTGTGCCTGGGTCTTCCATTTTAGGGTCAGAAAGTATGGACCCATACCTTCTTATGCAACAGGGGAAGGGGTGGGGCCAAGGCTATGGGGACTCTTGGTATCACGTGGAATTTTCAAGAGATGACTCTAATCTCATTTCAGTTGTTTCATCGAAGTGTTTGCATTAGGATGAGGAATTCCTGGTCTCTGTTTCTAAACTATAACAAGTACTTGTGTGGTTGCAGCACTCTTGGAAATGCCCTTTAGAGGGAAAGACTCTGAAATGTCAGTAATTAGCAGAGGTGCAATGTTGTTTCTCTATTCTCTCTTTTGTCCCAATCCTGAAGCCCTTGGGAAGGACTTTATATGTTTCGACATTCAACCTTCTTTGCTAAGCTCTCCCTCCCCTTGACTAAAGAGGATTTCACAGTGGATCAAACTCATTACTCTCCTAAACTTTTCTTCCTCTCTTGGCCTGGCTGAAACAGCCACAGGCAAATATCCACACTACCCTGAGGTTAGCAGGATTTTCCTCTGGGGCCAGTATAATGACTATTAAATGATGGTACAAAGCCAATGCAAGGCATAGCAGTTTCTAAACAGTAGTCGTTGTCAAAAGGAACTGTTATTTTCCCTCTCAGGAACTTGCCTCTGGAGCCTGGTAGGTGTGTGTGTGCATGTGTGCATGTGTGTAAAGGACTAGAAGAGAAAAACTTGTCATGTGGGAGAGTGCTACTTCAGAGAATAGGATATTTTGCCACCTAAAATATTTGTTGAGATTCATTTTAGAGTTTCAACACTTTCCCCAAGTGTGAATCTTCTTTGGGCCTTAACAGAAAACAAGCTTTGTCTAATTTAGTAAAACATAAGAAAGGGAGTATGAAGTTACCCTTCAAAGTTAGCGTTTCAGCTGGAACATCAGACCAGATGTCGAAAAGCCTTGAGAGCCATAATGCCTGTCCTTCTGTTGCAGGTGCAACAACGAGAGTGAGTGGTCCCAGATCCACGAGAATATCATCCGCAAGTCCAGCGCCAAGTATTCTGCCCCCAGCGCCAGCCATGGTAACATACTTCTCTGGCTAGAAAACTTTGTGTTGCACTTGCTGCTGATGATCATACCGACCTCAGTGAATTTTGCTGATCAGTTGCCATATGTAAAGTTCAATTCCCTACAAACATTTATTCTCCTCCCCAGTCACTTTCTATTATTTCTTCTTGTGATAATTTGAGACCTTTCCTAATTACTTCTGACCAAAATGCATTTTCTGTTCTTTCTAAAATGGATTCCATGTGCTTTGATAGGTAACTTGAGTTCCAATTTAAATCCAGAGTGAACAAAATTGCTGCAGAGTTTGTCACATTGTGAAGTCTGTGTTTTCCTGAACAAAGAATACATACCCTAGCCAAAAATAAAAGACAAATATTAATAATCATTTTTTCTATCCCTGTTCAGTATTAGCATCACCAAGAAAGCCTGATGCTAATGAGAATCAGTGATTAACCTGCCAATATCATTCAGGAACCGGAATAGACCATCTTTATTTCACAGCAGCATTTATCTTAGCTCAACTTCTTCTCCTTTTCCCTCCTTTTCTTTTAAAACTGTTTAATTTCTATCTAAATCTTGGTGCAATTCCACACATTAGAAAGATTGTATTTTCTAAATTGAACATTAATTGCTTGATGAAATTAGAAGCACTATTTAAAAGCCTCTGAGCTTTTTTGAAGATAGCTTTCAAATTTACGTAGAATCATGTTTCTTCTGTTTTAACCTCCCAATTATCTCATAATCTCTTTTAAATAACCTTCTTTGTTTTTTAACTTCCATAGCCTTGTTGTAAATAGAAAGTGGGCCTTAAACAACAGTGTCAAGCCACTCCAAGGCATGGCAGTCTCCAAAGTTATTAAGAAGAGCTAAGTTTTCACTACTAGGTATATATCCAAAAGGTACAAAAATGCTGATTCGAAGGGGAACATGTACCCCAATGTTTATAGCGGCATTATCAACAATAGCCAAATTATGCAAAGAGCCCAATATCTATCAACTGATGAATGGATGAAGAAGATGTGGTATATATATATACAATGGAATATTACTTGGCAATCAAAAAGAATAAAATCTTATCATTTGCTAGGATGTGGATGGAACCAGAAGGTATTATGCTAAGTGAAATAAGTCAGTCAGAGAAACACAAATACCATATGATTTCACTCATATGTGGAACAGTTGACATATTAGTTTTCTATGTATTTTTAAATGAGCCTTATTTACATATCTAGGGCTGAGTTTAATTTACGTTATTAATCCTCATCCATCTCTTTCGCAGGGATGGGGGTGGAGAGAGACAGGGGCCAGGTTGCTGACTCTCCAATATTCCGCACAAATGTCAGTTTGTGCAATTACTTCTTTATGGGACAGTCTTTAACCTAAGATGAGATGGTCCTATTTCCACTAGAGCTGAAGTTTTGCAGCACTCTGTGATCCATAGACCTGGTGTGTGTGGAGCAGGGGTGGCGGTGGTTTGTGCTGGTCTTACTGGGGAGAGGTGTGCTGCTACTCTGACTCTCAATCACACTGGCCCTGGGGGGAAAAATGCACCAGCAGAGTTCAGGGGGGCACACAAAAATAAATTCAAAATGGATGAAAGACCTGAATGTAAGACAGGAAACCATCAAAATCCTAGAGGAGAACACAGGCAGCAACCTCTTTAACCTTGACCCCAGCAACTTCTTGCTAGACATGTCTCTGGAGGCAAGGGAAACAAAAGCAAAAACGAACTATCGGGACTTCTTCAAGATAAAAAGCTTCTGCACAGTGAAGGAAACAGTCAACAAAACTAAAAGGCAACCTACAGAATGGGAGAAGATATTTGCAAATGACATATCTGACAAAGGTTTAGTATCCAGAATCTATAAAGAACTCATCAAAATCAACACCCAAAAAGTAAATAATCCAGTTAAGAAATGGGCAGAAGACATGAATAGATATTTTTCCAAAGAAGACATCCAGATGGCCAACAGACACATGAAAAGATATTCAACATCACTCATCATCAGGGAAATAAAAATTGAAACCACAATGAAATGCCACCTCACACCTGTCAGAATGGCTAAAATTAACAACACAGGAAACAACAGAAGTTGGCTAGGATGTGGAGAAAGGGGAATCCTCTTACACTGTTGTTGGGAATGCAACTGTTGCAGCCACTCTGCAAAACAGTATGGAGCTTCCTCAAAAAGTTAAAAATAGAAGTACCCTACGATCCAGCAATTGCACTACTAGGTATTTACCCAGAACACAAAAATACTGACTTGAAGGGATACATGCACCCCGATGTTTATAGCAGCATTATCAACAATAGCCAAATTATGGAAAGAGCCCAAATATCCATCAACTGATGAATGGATAAAAAAGATGTTGTACACACACACACACACACACACACACACACACACACACACAGAGGAATATTACTCAGCCATCAAAAAGAATGAAATCTTGCCATTTGCAATGATATGGATGGAATTAGAGGTATTACACTAAGTGAAATAAGTCAGTCAGAGAAAGACAAACACCATATGATTTCACTCATGTGGAATTTAAGAAACAAAATAGATGAACATAGGGGAAAAAAGAAAGAGAGGGAAGCAAAGCATAAGAGACTCTCTCTCTTTTTTTTTTTCCTTTAAGTAGGCTCCACACCCAGCATGGAGCCTAGAGCAGGGCTTGAACTTATAAACCTGAGATCAAGGCCTGAGCTGAGATCAAGAGTTGGATGCTTAACCAACTAAGCCACCCAGGCACTCCCTAGAGACTCTTAACTATAGGGTACAAACTGAGGATTGCTGGAGAGGATATTAAGGAGGGCACTTGTTGTGTTGAGCACTGGGTGTTATATGTAAGTGATGAATCACTAAATTCTACCCCTGAAACCATATTACACTATATGTTAACTAAAATTTAAATAAAAATTTGAAACAACGAAAAAAATCCTTTGGCTTTCTAGAATGTTTCTTTAGAATAGCATATACTTCCTGCATCAAAATTTTTCTCAAGAAATATGCTGAGCTTTGCATATTTTCCTCCAGAAAAAAAAATGACTCTTTATGTCTTTTCTAGTACTACAGTACAGAGTGGAAATGTGGTTCTGAGTAAGAAAATGCTTTTGTTTTTGCAGGTCTTATCATTTCTCTGCAGCTTCTTCGCGGAGACATGGAACAGATTAGGAGAGAAAACCCCATGATATTTAATAGGGGATTGGCAATTACAAGAAAATTGGGATTTCCTGATGTCATCATGCCAGGTAGGCAGCCCTTCTTGGGGCTGGGTTGGGAGAAGGGTTAGAAGGATGGAGTCTGGTGCTCCTCTCATGAGCAGATGATGAACTATGCTGGGGAGGAGCCCTGCAGCCATTAAAAGCCTCTGAATCCAAGTCAGGTTGCTGACTACAGTCTGTAGTCAGTGGCTCCTTTGTTGGCATCTGTTCTTTTCCAGAAGCCCCCACATCATATTCACCCATGCAACATGACAATCCAGCAGATGGGCTTTGCTGTCTCCTGTAGAATCTGGATGGTAGGACCCAACATGGAACTCTTCATGGGGATGCCTTATACTCTCTTCGGCTCACAAGAGGGAAGGGGAAGAATACACCAAAATATGTGCCTGTAGTATTGATGAATCCAATTCGTGTAGGAAAAGCAGATACATTTTAATGTATCAGAAAACAATGTATCAGGCAAGACACTAGGAATAGTGCTACCTAGCCAGTTTCTCAGGGATTGGCTCACTGTTCTCATCTAATGCCCAGTGGAAAGCCAGAGCAGAAATGGGAATGCATCGACCCTCAAGTGTGGTTCTAGAAGATCAGTCCCAGGTTCATGTTTCCTAGTCAGGTCAATGCAGGCAAAGAGAAGCGGATTGAAATAGACCATCAGGGCCAAGCGGACTGTAGGGAGTGAGGAAAGGATAGAGGTGGGGCTCAGATGGAGTGCAGGCGGTCTGATAAGCAGAGGAGATATGAACAAAGAAAGGGAAATCAGAACAGGGAAATAGAGGGCTTTCTGAATAGATTACAGGAGAAATGGACCTACCCTTTCCATTGAGTTTTAATGGTCCAGTAAAAGCTTGTTTGCTTCCGTTTGAAAGAGTCAGGGCAGGCCAGACTGAACTGCTTGTGACCACTCTATGTATCACCTATTTGGAGTTCTTCATGGTGCTGTAAATCCCCTTGTTGGAAAAAATTTGTCAGCAGTACCCAAGGAGGGTATGGCCTAAGCACAGAGAAGGCTCATGTGATGGATTCCAACTGCCTTCCAACTTCCCTCATTATGCCTGGACCTGTTTTCTCTTGCCTGCATCCCCTCCCCATAGACACTGAATGCAGAGCAAGCTGCATCTCATCTCCTGCTCAAGCACACACAAAGATCTTTTGGATGGGAAACCTGGGCGGCTCAATCAAATCCATGTTTCTCTTTAAATGCTAGGGAGACTTCATGCTTATGAAGTCCCCATCTGACTGTTGTAGAGCGATGTCCTTCATAGGACATTTCTTCCATCCTGTCTTGACACCATTCCTCAGCCCTGGTTGTCAGGACAAGAAGAGCCTAGGCATGGTCCTGGCTTCCTGGCAAAATGTCATGAAAGAAAGAAGAGGTGGTTACCAAAATTGATCTGGTGATTTTTTTTTTAAGTTAGATATCCAGGCTCATGAGGTGGAGTAATATATTCTAAGAGATATACTTAAAGTCCTTCCTTTCTTTTAAGAACTTGTTTGCCTGAGATTTAGACATTTCTTTCCTCTTAGCCTTCACAGTCAAAGATTAAAACCAAGTGAACAGAGACTAAAAAGGAACAAACTTCAGTCAAAACAATTCTTAAGCAAGGTTTGATTTCAAGAGTTACGTTGTCTAACCCTCACCTAAGAAAAGAAATATTTTTGTGGACCATCCCACATCTCTTTGCATCATTGACACACAGGTTTAGAAAGGACTTCTAAGTATGCTAGACATGTCGGGGGAAATCAGCTGTATCAGGTACTGGTGAGACAAGCTAAGGTTAAGGGAGTTTTTCCTGCACTGGGCAGCGAGGGGACCATCATATGATTTGCAATCCTGAAAGGTCCAGGCCAGGCCTGTGAGTATGCTGCTTCCTGCGTTGTCTGCCTTTGAGTACTAAGTGCTAGAGCTGAAAGTAAGGATTGGTTCACAGGCAGGATGCAGTCCTTTGTGCATAATCTGTGTCCTCCTCTATCCTTCTTCCCCCTGAGGAAAGAGTTTTTTTGCAGATGGCCACTTCCAGGGTTGTGAACTAACAACTGACTGACAGACCTCTTAATGCACTCCAAGATATCATCGGAGTGAGTTTGCCATTCTCAGGCATGGTGATAGGGCTGGTCTGCAGATTCTGGAGCAACAGGAAAAGTGTACATGAACGTTTTACACTGCAGTCAACCTATCTTGGGAAACCATATGCTCCGAAGTCCCTTGGTGAGACTTCCTACAGCTGATCCACGCTTCACCTGTGGGAATGCTGTTCATGGGCTGCAGCACTCCCTCAGCCTGTATAGTGCTGGTATGACCAAGTTACAAGAAGTTGCAGCTTCTTGATACATGGACATACATATGAGAAATGAACAAAGCAATGAATTATGTCAGTAACTGTGAGCATTTCCACACTTAGGTTACAGAGTTCAACCAGCCTAGCCACACCAGTATCCAACATACCATTTTGAAAAAGGTCTCTTTGATGGTCTCCCATTGTTTTCCATGGGTGTGTAACACACCACGTGGCTGCTGTGAATCAGAAATGTGCTACTCTGTACCACAGCTGAGGTCCTGACCATACAGCCATCCAGCTCTGCTCATGACCCGTGGTAGTGAGCAAGAGGCAGGAGTGCTATTGCTGGTGCCCTAGGAGGTCCCAAAGAAGGCACACCAACCAGGAGATGACATTCTTGATTACAGAGAAACAAATAGACATGGGATTTTGAGCCTGATTTTGAAACTAAGCACTCACAGCCTTTTATTGGTTGGTCACCATATTCCTGTGGGTACTTCCTCCTTCTCTCCAAAGTCATTTTAGTTCAGTTCAAAAGCTAATAACTCCTTTCTAGATTTTTCTTTTCAAGGAAAAGGGCAGGAAAGACTAGAGCAGGACAAGTGTTCCAGATGAACAAGCCGGAGTTAACATTGTTCCCAATGAAGTAGCCAAAAGAAAACTGCTGGCCAAAAGACTGTAAACTGAAAGGAATGATTTAAAACCATTTGCTGAAGAAGAGGCTGTACCCTCCTGCAGACCAAGCCCGAGTCAGCAGAGCCATGCCACCACCTTCTACATCACCCTGTCGTTCGTAGCTTTCCTATAAAGCCTGTTCCCTGGAGTCAGTAGGAATACAGAGTTCTGTCATGGATCTATGGGAGTTACATTTTAACTTATTGTCTCAGTCTTGAATTTTTAAGGGTTTTCATTTCCTGTGGGCAATATGGGCCAAATTTCGTATGAGTGACATGGTTTTCCATCTTGTCAGAAGAAACCCACCCTTTGATTTAATGTGCTCTGGCTGAGGACGAGGTTTTTCCCAAAGCAGTAGTTCTCTGACTTGAGTTACCTGCAGGGCTTGGAGAAACAGACTGCTGGGCCCACCCCCAGGAGTTTCTGATACAGTAGGAATGGAGTGGGACCCAATAATTTGCATTCCTTATAAGCTCTGAGGCGATGGTAATGCCGCTAGTTTGGGACCCCTTTCAAGAACCATGTCCTAGGAGGGACTCTTCCTTAGGAAGGTTTTGTCCCTCCCTGAGTCAGCCCTGGCACAAGGAGTGCTCCTCCCCGGGTTGCTCCGAAATTGCCCTTAGAAGGCAACTCTGCAGGCATGGCATCCCTCTGGGGACCCTCTGACTCTTGCCCTTGTGCTCAGAAATACACTCTGTCCTCTGCTTTGACCCTTGATAAAAAGTGCATGCTTCATCACCGACCTGCAAGTGATGTTTGTTTTTTTTTTCTCTTTTCCTGTTTGTCTTAATTGTTCTTTGTCTCTCTCTGTGCTGTCCCCTCATTCTCGCCCCTTTCTTTCTGGTGCAGAGATGAAGATAGTTGGGTGTAAGTTCCTGCTTTTGTGTGCCCTGTCTGCTTTTTGCCTGCTTTGTTTCCATCTTCATTTGTTTCATGGAATGTTGCAATACTGGGGTGGGGTATCATGTACATTATTAATCCTTCATCAGCCTTGGCTTTTGGGGTAACTGACAAGACATTAAAAAAAAAAAAAGAACCTACCAGCCCAGCCTAGAATACTGTGCATTATTTTAGGTGTTTATTAAGATCTGAGGAAACTAAGAACACAAGAACTAGGTGTATAGCTACAGGGAAAGAGTTTTAGAAGACACATCAGCTACTTCCACTGAAAAGAAAATGAGAGGTGCTTATTCCAGGCTACACAGAATTAAGAAAGGTAGAAAGTTTGTCTTTCAACTCTGTTGGACACATCTCACACAAAAGGCAAACCCACAGAGACATGACTTTTAAAAGAAAGGTCTCCTCAAAGGTAGTGATGAAAGTATTTACCACAAGTAGATTTATAGGACTGCGGTCGGTCTGAGTGTCAAATGAGGCTTTCGCAATATCTCAGGGATGGTTTGGGAATGATCACATCTGGTCCCACAGCAGGTTGGGAGATCATCACATCCTTGACTCAAGAAAGGAATAGCCATATATAATGATGTCATACTATGCCCATTCCTATCTTCCTGGTAGAGCAGAGAACATCACTGGCCTTGTAAGAGTAGAAACCAGTAGAAGCGTGACACTGAAGACACAATTTAAAAGTAAAGAACCCATCTTTCCTGGGTTCTAAAGAAGTCCTCCCAAGAGTCTTTTTTGGGGGATAAGGTCTCTTACTTAAAATAAGAACTACAACAAAATAAAACATTGGTCGTACGTGTGAAACTGTCTGACTTGAATGGTGGTTAATGTCTCCATGTCTCCATGGTGCTGTCAGGGGACTTCACTCCTGTTCTGCCAAGAGATAAAACTGGTGCATCCTGAGCAGCCTGCTGTGTCTACCGAGAAAAGGTTAGCTCTAGCTTCACATGGTCTTCAGGGAAAGACAGCACTATCCTTCCTAATCCTATCTAGAAGTAGACAAGGTATAAATAATATAGTATTAAATACTAGTATCCTTAAACCTAAAGCCTCTTAATATGTGGTGTGACTAATTCATACAGAAGGAACATGAATACAATAAAGAATCCAAATGAGTCTGAGCACCCAAACCTGTATGGGCTGTCCTGGATCATTTCTCCTGGGATAGAATTCCACATAGGCTGGAACCATGTGGCCCCAAAATTCCTAGTAAGGCTAGGGTGTCTGGCAGGAGATTCTCCTGCTAACAGATGCTCTGGTGCCTGAGCCAGACCTCAGTTCTGAAACCACTAGAGTCTGCTCTTAGAAGAGAGGAGCAAACACATTGTGAGTTCTGTTTCTCCAGTGTCATACTAGGATGCAGGTCTTCAGAGGGTCACACCTGGCCATGAGGCATACAGTTCTTTGTCACTGTTGCCTGCAGCTCTGTCACAGTACTCAGCCCCCTAAGATTTCTGGTAGCTGAAAAACAGTTTCCTTCTAAGACCCCAGAATGTTCCAGGCCAATCCCTGACGTGATAAGGTGGCCTCAGGTTCATTACCTTACTCCTTCCCAGCAGCTGCCTATGGGGACTTATAAGAATCTAGATTTTTGATGTGTCATGGTGGTGTAGTGAAGCTGTTCTTGACACATAAACACTCCAAGCCAGGTATCAGGAAACTGTAGTCCCTGGGCCAAATCCAGCCAGCAGCCTATTTTTGTACCACCTTCCAGCCAAGAATGTTTTTTCACATTTTAAAAGGGTTGTGAAAATAAAGAACATGTAACAGAAACCTGTGTGACCCACAGAGCCAAAAATATGTACTATCTGGCTTCTTACAGAAAGTTTGCCCACCTCTGCTTCCTCGTAAGTCCCTAGTCTCCTGGCATGCAGCTCTACCAACAGCTGGCATTGACAACTCTGGCAGACTCTGAAAAGGACAAAGACAATATATTCAGAGGCCCTCCTACAAGAATAGCCTCATTCATTCATCTTTCCAATCCAGAAACTCTGTAGCATGTCAACTGAGCTAAGCACTCAGAGATATAAGGCATTGCTGATGCTGTTAGATGCTCTGCTAACCTCAGGAAGCAGAGCACACGTAACAAAGGGAGGCAGGGCCACCCTCAATCATACCTACTCCCACACCCCACAGAGAAACCTCCCCTTCCCAGAACACTCTTGGCATTCCTCTGTGCTCCTAAGAGCTTCCTAGCCCCCCACACCCAGCCAGATTTCATCAGTGTCTTCCCACCAAACCCCATGGTCTGGTCTCCTGGCGTTAAACCCCAGAGAGCATCAGAATCACCTGGTGATTTTGTTTGTTTGTTTAATGTTATGTACACAGACCCCGCCCAAGATGAACTGGAATCTCACGGGGTAGATGCTAGAAATCTAGTTTTAATAAGCTCCCTAGGTGATTAGCAGGTAGCCAGCCAAATAGTGGTCTGCAAACTAACCTCACAAACCATTGTTCAGGCCTTCTCTTTCCCATCCTCATTGTAGTGTGCCTATCCTCAAAACTCTGCTGGTAATATTTCCTTGCAATTGGTGCTAAAGTTTACAGGAGCCTCTGGAGACAGTGCCTTAACCCAAACGCATGATTCCACTGGTGGGCTTTGTGAACATATAACATGTAACAGGGACAGCTGAAGAGCAGGGAAACTGGGAGGCTATCCGTAAGGCAGGCCTGGGTCATTAGATCCTAGGGGCCTTTCACATTGCCTGCTTCTTAGGTTTTCTCCTAGTTTCAGGAGAATTAGTAGAGAGCTCTCTTTAAATGATCCCCCAGAGAGCTTTTGACAAGAAGTCCCCAGCAACATTAACTATCACAGTTCTTGAAATCGAGGCCATAATTTGCAAAATAGCAACCCATAAAGCAGCCTAATATCCATTCTGCTGAGAATAGCCCCGGTCTTAGGCAAGTCTGTTCTCCAAATAAAGAGCAGTGAAAGATCTGATGAAATCAAGCTGCTTCAGTCTGTAACTCAGAGGGTATGTTTACTTGTATTGATAAATTTTCTCAGCAAGATATCACTAAAGGCATTCTGTTCAAATAGAAAATTCAAAAAGAATGAAAACTGTAGGAATATCCAGCTCCATCTTTCCATTTGAAATTGGCGTTTTGATTTACAATGCCCTGGAGTTGCTGCCCAGAAACGATGGGCTCACTCTATAAAATCAACACAGATCAAATTCTGTCATTATCAATCTCTAAGATAATGCCCACTTTTGTATGAGTATTCTATATCATATATTGCTAGGAAAAGTTTAAATGTTTCATTTGAAGGACATGTTTATTTATGGCTAACTTTTGTATAGAGTCACAGAAATTTAAAATGTTTGTACAAGCTAGAATACTATTGCTGGTGGCCAATATCTGCTTTTGCAAGTCATGTGGATTATCTTAAATAATTTCTAGAGAGTGATGGTTTAAACCAGAGTAATAGTTAAGCAGTGTACCTGTTCTTTAGATTAGACATTAAAATTCTCTATTCACTTTATGCCAAATCAGCCTAGAAATGAAATAATTACTTAAATTCCATAGAAAAGCTAATGTGTAACTAAGAGACTTCTATAAAAAAAAAAAAGGCTCTAAGATGTCTGCTTCAATTGTTAAAAATTCAAGGTGTAACCAACTCTCATTTATCCTATTATAATAGCAATTACCTATAGTAAAGTTCCCATTTAATTTTGAATTTTACTTTCAGGACTGATTTTATTCAGTTCCTGCCCATAGTAGAAAACTGATGGATTTGAGTTTCCCTTCTGCTTTCCTTTCCTACCCTACCTGCACACCTGAGTGCTATTTTCATGATATGCTGGGAAGGCCCAAGCAGAGATGTCCAAAGGGGGCAGATTAAAGCCAGACTCATGAAAATTTGAAATAGAGGCTCTCCTCACCCAAGAGCAAGTCTGTGTTAACTGCAGGGATAGACTCCCTCAAGGCTGTCCTGCCTATCCAGCAGTTAGTTGCATTTGTATGTGATTTTCAGAACATATTTTCCTTTTTCTTCATGGTAGCCTCAGGGCTATTTGGAGAACAGGATGTTTTTCACACATTAGAGAAAGTTCTCTGGGCTGTCAGAGAATAATTAATTGCTTCTTATGGGCTGCTCTTCCCCACCTGAGTGGAAGTATTTTAAGAGCTTCATTATGCAACCAAATAGCCATGGCTGCATTCCTGCTATAGTAAGACGACCTGAAGAATAGAAGGTCTGATCATGAAGACCTCAAAACCCCGGTATGTGCCAGTCCTGGTCTATCATATTTCATGCATAAGAGATTCTAATCAGAGAGGTGGTCTGTGCAGAAAAGGAGCCATCATCATGTATCTGACCAAACCAGATTGTTTCCCAGAGTCCATAGTCTCTTGTGGTTCATTCCCCCTTCTGTTTACCCGCCCCCTTCATTCTTCCAAACCAGAGAGCTCACTTGCTAACCAGAAAACAATACTTGTTCATGTCATTGTGATTCCCAGTAATGAACATTTTTAGATGTGCCACTTTTGCTGAGAACTGAGGTAGAAAGAGTATTCTGAATTGGCTTGTTTTGCAAGTTAATCATTCCGTCACCTCTCAATTGAATTCTTCAGGATGCTAACACATCTTCACTTTGGCCTCGTGTGTTTTCCTTTGCCGTTTTTTCCTTCGAAGATTTTTTTCCCAGACTTTACTGTGTTAGTTTGTTTTTGTTTTTGTTTTTGGGTTTTTTTAGAAAGTCAAAAGCCCTTCTTTAAAATGTATGAATAAAACTGGTCATGTTACAAATTTAGAAGCTTAGAGCAGCCCAAGTGAGTTCTCCTTATACATGAACTGATAATCCCATTCCCCTAAAAAAAGGCAGATGTGGTCATTTCTTAGGTCATTTCAGCTTGCAGTTTGAGCTTCTCCTGCCCAGTCCTGAGCAACAGATATTGGCAAAGTAGGCAGGAATCAGAGCACAGGGAAGCAACAAGAGCACAACAGATAGTCATCCCAGTGCTTTAGCACCTGTGATTCTGAAGAGTAATCTGCTCCCAGAGCACTTGCCACACAAAGAAGAAAAAACGACAGTCCAGTGACCTCCATCTGGCACTCCAGGAAGGGATGGGATTTGGAGCTAAGCTTCCAGAAGGAAAAAGTAGTGTATCCTCTAGAAAGACACAGAAGGGTTAAGAGTTGAAAAAAAGAAAACCTATAAAAGAAAAGGGAAACTACCTTTTTATTTATTTTTTTTTTGGAGGGAAAAGAGGAGGGATTAGTAGTTAAGACATAGACATGATAAAAGTAAGTGTTATTCCTATTGATTCTAAAATCTCTCCCCTTTGGAAGGCTCAGATTTTGGCTATTCTCCTGGAGGGTAGAGAGACTGACTAGTCACCTGTAATATGAGAGAAGATTTTTCTGCCCCACCTTTTCCCACGCTGGACAGGGTATGGTGAACACCTTTAGAATTCAGACTTAGCACATGACTAACCAACCTGAGTACCACTGCACTGATATCGGTAGATGTCCACCATTATTAACCAAGCTTGCAATGCCCTGAGCACCCATCTGAACCCTGGAGGACCCAAATTGGGTCCCCATACAAATGGGGGCAGTGTGGCTTCTGTGGTCATAAAAACATGGCATTTCTTTCCCCATAGGCGATATCCGCAATGACCTATACCTAACCTTGGAGAAGGGGGATTTCGAAAGAGGGGGAAAGAGTGTACAAAAGAATATTGAAGTGACCATGTATGTGCTTTACGCAGATGGAGAAATATTGAAGGTAAGGTTTGCCAGTCAGTTTGGAATGGAAGCTAACCCTGTAATAATTACAGTGATTCTATGGACTTTATCCAGAGATCCATTCTCCTCATGCAGACCTCACTCAACTCACCACATATACATTCTTCTCTGCCTTTTCTTTTTTTCAGGGTAACCCTTCAGTATGTTTTGATGATGATTTCCAGTGTCATACAGCCTGTTTAGAAATTCTTCCTAGTGTCTGACCTCAATTTTTCCTGCTCCAATTTAAACCTATTCCCTCTAGTTCTGTCCTACATGTTACTTTTTCTGCCATTCTGTCTAGCATCAAGCTGCCTACTTTTGGTAACTGTTATTAGGTCCCACTCTTTTTGTTCCTTAAGCTAATAAAGCTACATTTGCTCTTTGGTCAAGGATGGGACTTAGCACTCACTTGCTGGTACCAAGTTATGTGTGTGACAAGGAATAGCAGATTCAGGCTCTAAATGATTATTTCCAGCCAGTGCCAGTATAAAGATGCAAGTATATATTCTGTCACTCTTCATTCAAAGTGAAGACCCAGAGTGCTGTTTTTCCAATATCAGTATGTCAGTTTTTCCCTCACTCATGTCATGCTAAATGGCAAATAACAAGGCATCATTTGCATAGCACTTGATAGAAGACGAATCACTCTTTCACAGACCTCGCTCCTATATGTTGACAATAGCCTTGTGAGGTAGGCAGAACAAGAATGATCATCCGCATTTTATGGAAGGAAAAGGGTAAAATTAGTCAAAATCATTTCCCAAAGCTAGAAAGAAATAGAGGAAATGTTTAATTGGTGGTAGAAACAATGATTTGTATTTCTTTTTTTTTTTTTTTAGAGAAGTATATACTTTTTATTTCTTATGTTTTCTGTGAAACAGAATTCTGGCCAAGAAGTAACACTTCAGATATGTATCTTTGGATGGACATTTACCAGCTATTTTTTTAAAATACAGAAAATGTTAGTTATTATTTAGTCTCTTATTTTTCTTACATTTCCCAGGATAATATATGGGAGAGTTATAATCATTTGAATTTTATGATTTTTGTACCTGAGTTTATAAGCTAGATATGAGTTAATGGCCAAGTGAGGAAGGAAGGAAAGAAGAGGAGGAAGAGAAGGGAATGGAAGGGGAGGGAGGAAAAAGAAAGGGAAATCTATATAGCCACATTAAAGGAAAGAAGCTATTTTCATAGGCCATTAAACTTTATAAGGACTAGACTTAAGTGATTTTAAGAATACACTTGTTGGAACTTAAAGGAAAAAGTCCTCTGGAATTATTCTCTTTGAATGGAAGAGAATGATTTGTATTTCATTTTAAAAACCCACTTCAAGAAAATAAATTAATTTCAAAAAAGAGGAGGGGCGCGCCTGGCTGGCTCAGCTGGAAGAGCATGTGACTCTTGATCTTGGGGTCGTGAGTCCCATATTCGGTGTAGAGATTTTACTAAAAAACATCATAATTTTAAAAACCTACCTCAAAGACTAAGGCATGTCCACTGTTTGCATGGATAATGCCAAGATCAGCAGAGCTGTCAGCTGCTCACACCACCCTTGTGCGGATAATGAGCTGCTCCTGATTGCATTACCTGTGGCTTCCTGTCTTCCAGGAAGTTGGGACTACATCTTCATGGCAGTATTTGGAAAAGGGGTCAAGTTAAATCTGGTGGTTCTGCCTTATCTATATCCAAGGATGGTCAGCCAAGGGCAAACTAAAATGCCAGTGCAACATTGGGATAAGGAAGATTAGAAAACAAACTCTTTCCACTATATAAGTTAGTTAATTCTCTGATCAGGTAAATTGTCATGTACAGTTGACTTCTCCCATGGAGTTCACTGTTTCGTTTCCGACTGAGAATGAAGAGTTCATCTGAGTGCTTTAGATACACTGTTCAGCTTCCCTCCAGTTGATTGAGCAGTGTGTGTGCTACTTCTGTCCCAAGGAAAAGAAGGAGCATTGTTGACTGTGGATTCTTTATACCATCTATACAGTTGTCTCCAAAAGTACTGAATTTAAGTGAAATGAATTTTCTCATCTTGTAGATTTGGCCGGGTAGGAAAATGGGACCTGCACAAAGGAGAAAACGTCCTAGTGCCACAGAGAAATCCAGGGGATTCCTCCAGGAAGATAACACTTTATTTTGCTTCTCTCTTTCAGGATTGCATAAGCTTGGGTTCAGGAGAGCCAAATAGGAGCTCCTACCACTCCTTTGTCCTCTACCACAGTAATAGTCCTCGCTGGGGAGAGATTATCAAATTGCCCATCCCCATCGACCGGTTCCGGGGCTCCCATCTGCGCTTCGAGTTCAGACATTGTTCCAGTGAGTGAGACTTCTCTCCACGTTCCTTGGAGGATATGAATGTTCTATTGTCTCAGAACTCTTTCCTCGGAAAGAGAATTCAGAGGGTTCTTATTACTGGGGCAAGAAAATGAGGAATTCTGAATAAATGGGTACTCAGGGATGGGATGTCATCAGAGGCTGCTCTTTAGACAGTGACTCAAACCATGGAGTCTGGTACTGGCCCTTCCTGGTGTCTGACCCAGACACTGGATAATTACCAGTGTCATTCTCCTTTGGGTGTTTCCTTTCTACATATTAAACTGCTTCTTAAAGAGCCTCTGGTTTATCAAGACCAGCAATCTAGTTACTATTTGAGTCTAGGTAGCCTGTGTACCTTGGGATATAAATGGAAACTCAGTCCAGTGCGTTTCTTATCATTCCTGCAGTCAGGTAGCTACGTAATTAATGAAAGCAAGGGACAAAGAAGTAAAGAATGTAGGTGATAAGCACAAGGGGAATTTCTGTTAAAAAGCAAAGTGAGGGGCAAAAACAACTAACACTTAGCTCTGGTTGCAGCAAAGGACAAAGGGGAAAAGAAACTCTTTGGCTTTGCATTCTCACCCCTGATGCGGGATGATGGCACCACTCTCTCAGATGACATCCATGAGCTCTATGTGTACAAGGTATGGAGCCTGGCTGTCTCTCACCTCAACCCTCACACCCCTGAGACCACTCTCACACACTGTTCTCAGTTAGGTGGTTTTCAGTGGGCAGGCCAAAGGATCCAGGGTAGTGCGCTGGTGGATGACAGCAGGACAGCTGTGGGCAGGCTTTTGTCTTCTAACTACAGTGGCCTTCTTCCCACAAGTAATGCCAGCAGGCCCTTTGTTTCCCACCTCCCACTTCACAAGTAATGGAAGTCTGTTACCAACTCCTCTGTGCTGTTGTGGTCTTGGCTAGTACAGAGACCTGCCATTTGAGATCATGGTTCTGTCAGCCGTCACAGCGCAGCTGCCACCAAAGTTGCGTGTACACCAGGTGGAGGCCACCTGCCCCATCATGTTCTCTTTAAAAGGCACATGAGCCATTCTGGGGCGTTTCCAAACAGAAAGCACTCCTCTAAGAGGACCTGAGGCCCAAAATCTCAGGAAGATGAGAGCAAATATCAACATCAAAAAATCTCCTGCGACCTTCTTTTTACACATGGCATGGTTCAGAAAACATTCTGTGTCCTCTTACCTTTGCCTACAGTGCGATGAGAACAGCACGTTTAACAACCATGCTCTGTACCTGGGCTTGCCCTGCTGCAAAGAGGACTACAATGGCTGCCCCAACATCCCCTCCAGCCTCATCTTCCAGCGCAGCACCAAAGAGTCTTTCTTCATCTCCACACAGCTGTCCTCCACCAAACTCACCCAGAATGGTAGGTGATGGCATCTGCAGAGGGCTGCCCCCTCTGTCCTCAGTGGCTTGTTTCCTGTTGCTGATGCATGCTAAGGGAGACTGAAATTAGTTGCTTTTTCATGCCAGAATGAGGCACTCTTTTCGCCTGAAGTTGGAGGAACCCCTTGGCAATAGCAGCCTGTAAGGTTTCCTGTGGTTTTAGCAGCTCTGGAGTGCACCTCCAGGTTTCACAGATGTGTCTTTGGCCTTGACATCAGCACTAAAGTGGCCGTTGTAGCGCTTGTGGCTATTTCTCTTCCTCTAGATTCTACCTGACAGGGAGGGTCTGGGCTTTGCTTGTCCCTGACATAGCCAGTGTTCACCATCTTTTGCACTTGCTTTTTTAGTGGACCTCCTTGCTCTGCTGAAATGGAAGGCTTTTCCAGACCGGATCATGGACATCCTAGGGCGGCTGCGGCATGTCAGTGGGGAAGAAATTGTTAAGGTATGGCTTACTGAAATTCATACATGCTGCTTGAGCAAGAATGTGGGCAGAAGGCCTTACTTCTCCTTGATTTCTGCTGGTTCCCCTCTAAAACCATTTCTCAAAATATAATTAGATGAATAGAAATAAAGTTGTTTTTCTTTTTCTTTTTTTTTTTTTTTGTCGGCTTCTCTTTCTGAAGGAGGTATCACATTGGGTTTATTACTTTTTCGAAGCTATATTTAAGTTATAAACCCTTTTTTCTGACTTTTTTTTCTTCCTAGAAAGCAAAACAATAATTAGAGGGTAGTGGTCAAAGCATCCTCTCAGAAACACTCCCAGTGCTTTGCACGGCCTCCTCTCCCTTCCTTATATCTCTTTATCATTTTCCTTATTTGTAACCCTTTTACCACAACCCTAGCCTGAAGCCTTTCTGGCTCTACTGGCTTGATTATCTAGAAGAACTCTACTCTCCATTAACTTACAGCTGCTGATTTTGCCCAGTCTCTCACTTAGAGTCCGTACTAGCGACCCTTCCCCACTCCCTGTCTCAACTGCTTTCTCTAGGTGCCTCTGTGACATTTCCCACCTAAAGGCCTGAGCAGGCTGACATCACTTCCAGTTCCCAGTTCTCTTCCGGGCTTCTCTGCATTGTGCGGAGTGTTTGCCCACCTGGTTTTAGCTCAAGAAAACCCCCAGGTACCTCCTGATGATGTAAGCCCCCCGCAGGTGGATTCTACATGGTGGACTGAACTCTGCCGAGGAAAATGGAGGTGCTTTTGATGATCAGCAAGGGCAGTGGAATATAGGATAGAGACTAAATTTCAAGAAGGCAGCTTGTCCATCAGTGAGCTTTCTTAAATCTGTCACTGTAATTACCAAATCAATGAGCACAGACGCCCTGCCAATACTTTCATTTCACAGCACCATTGACTCAGTAATGTACATGGTGTCTCCAAATACGAAACAGTTTTAAAGTCTGTATACTTCTATGTATTTTTATGAAGTCTTGTCTGAATTTTGTTTTTAACAATTAATCAGAGTATCATCAATTTTTAAAAAGAACCCTTAACAAGCTAATACTTGTTTTGTTTTGTTTTGTTTTGTTTTGTTTTGTTTTGTTTTGGGTGGGGGAGGAGAGAGAGAATCTTAGGCAGGCTCCATGCCCAGTGCAGAGCCTGACATGTGCTCAGTCTCACACCCCTGAGATCATGACTTGAGCAGAAATCAAGAGTTGGGTGCTTAACTGACTGAGCCACCCAGGTGCCCCTGCTAATACTAGTTTTTGAAACTGAAAATCAGTTTATTCTCAGGGCATTTTTTTTTCTTCTCAACATATTAAAAATATTAATTAGTAAACAGAAAGGTATTAACAAATCTATAATCTTTTTAAGTCTGAGGTGTTGTATTCCTGGTAAGAGAATATCATATCAGCATATCTGGTTTTAGCATCAATAATTGATCTTAAGTCCCCAGAAGAGAGAGTGAACAGAATCTGCTAGAATTTTAAAATATTTTTTCTTTTTATTAGAATATTTCAAACACACACAAAAGTACAATAGTATAAAGAACCCTACAACTACCTAGCACCTAGCACCAACAATCATCAGCCTGTGGCCAATCCTGCCCATGAACACCCTGCATCCTTGCCTGCCAGCTTAGACATCGCTAGGACGTTCATGGTAAACATTGTATCATTCAGTTGCCTTTTGGCCAACAGAATGTTAGATTTGATTTGTAAAGACTACCAGTGTCCATGAGTATTTATCATCCTCTCCCTTGGATTTTGCATCTTAGAAACAAAAAAAACAAAAACAAAAAATGGTGCTTCCAGATCTTTTACCCTCATTGATAGCCCTCAGCAACAGCTTTCTCCCTTCTCCCAGAATACTGATTTCTAGACCAAAACATGGTATCTGTAGTTAAGGCCTAGCCTGCCACACCCTTACTCAAGTGTCCTCTGTAGAGTTAGGCCACAATAGAGAGTAAGGGACTACTGCACTCTTTGGGGTCCTGGGACAGTGAGCTCTTTTTCTCAAAATGAATTTGGCATCAGAATCACTTAGATTGTCTTTATTTCAAAGTTACAATTCTACATGGGTGTCCTGTGTTTTTTAGGTAACTGCTCTTTTAAGTTAAGCACTTACCCAAGAGAAAGAGCCTCTCCAAATCTCTCTCAGGGCCCTTTGGGCGGTACACAAATACCTCGAGTCCACCTAGTTATCGCTTAGCTAGGTGGAGGTGGGACACTCGATTATTTTTAAATGGTGGTTTGAGATCTTAGGAGATATTTGAGTTTGTTTATTGAGAGATAAATTCATTGGTATATGGAAGTTTTACCATGTGTACAAGGTCCTAAACTTGAACCCTCTGCTTTTTATGTTACAGTTTCTGCAAGACATTTTAGATACACTCTTTGTGATTTTGGATGATAATACAGAGAAATATGGCCTGTTGGTGTTTCAGTCTTTGGTAAGTCTCACCCATCCTTCATTTCTGTCACGTTTTTAAAAATCCAAGGGAAGCAATTTATTAGAATGAGTCAATGCAAGGTATAGATGTTCCCAATAGAAAAGGAGCTAAGGAGTGTCACCCAAAGAAGACCAACCAACCAACTTACCAGGCAGATCCCTACAACATGAAATTTGAAGACTTCAGCCTGGTCAGGTCTGGCTTCAACTTTGTACCTCTGATACTCAGTCTCATCACTGTTGCAGAGTTACCTAGCCCCTGAAATAGAGACCTACACCAACAAAATGCTCAGAGACAAATACAGGAAACCAGATGGCCTGTTTTTTCACCTGCAGAGTAGGATATAACCACCAGGAAGAGCAGAGACTCACCCCTGCTGGTCTGAGCATCACACTGTCTCCCTGTGTGCAGTTGTTTGAGTATCAGAGTCTCCAAATGTTGCCTAATGAGAATGGACAGTGATTTGAATGTTCATTGCATTTAGCTTAATAGATCTAGTCCCATAGGAGTGCTATACATTCAAGGCGGACCACCTACTGTAAGTCTACCTGATAGATGTGGAGCAGAGGAGAGTGTTAAAATGACACTTGCATAGTTTGCCCCTTTGGCTTTTCTTCTCCCTTGCTCTCCTGGCCAGCCAGCCCCATTTCTGAAGGACACAGCCTTTCACAGTCTGAGCTGGCTTAGAGGATAATCTTTTTTCCTCTCTTTTCCAAGTTTTCTGAGACACCTTCATATTTATGCCACCATACACAGGTACTGTTTGCTTTTTTCTAATCTGTATTACACCACCCAGCATTATTGTGAAGAGAGTGACACTGGCACAGACATATGAGCCCCAAGTCCAAATTCAGAGGCCAGGGGCTGTAGGAATAGAACAGGCAAGACAGAAATACAGACACAGAATAGAAATCTTACATTCTCTGCCCATGGGGGACACTAGAGAAAACACTGAGAGTTTGTCATTCCTTAAAGAAGCAAGAGTTCTGTTCTCTGATGGAGATAGGCCCGAGGCCTCCAGTGAACCCTGGAACACTCCATCTCCTCTAGGTCTTCATCATCAACCTGCTCAGAGACATCAAGTATTTCCACTTCCGGCCTGTAATGGACACATACATCCAGAAACACTTTGCTGGGGCCCTGGCATACAAGTAAGTTCCATTTGGTATCATTATTAGGACTTGTATTTGAATAGAAAGACAGGCTTTAAAAAAGTTCAGTGACAACCACCATTCATTCAGCTGACCTTTTTTTTTTACTTAATTTTTTTCTAATTGTGGTAAAATACATAGAATATAAAATATCTGTTTTTAAGTATATATAGCTCAGTGGCATTGAGTATGTTCAGATTGTTGTACAACCATCACCACCATCCATCTCCAGAACTTTTTTCATCTTGCAAAACTGCAATTCTGTACCCATTAAATATTAACTCCCCATCACCCTTCCCCCTCCCGCTGCCCCTGGGCAACCACCATTATACTTTCTATTTCTGAATGTGCCTGTTCTAGGTACCTCATGTCAATTGAATCAAACAATACTTGTCTATTTGTGTCTGGCTTATTTCACTTATAACGTCTTCAAGGTTCATCCATGTTGTAGCATGTGTCAGAATTTCCTTCCTTTTAAAGGCAGAATAATGTTCCATTGTACATACATACCACATTTTGTTTATCTACTTACCCGTTGAATACTTGGGTTGCTCTCACCTTTTAGTTACTGTGAATAATGCTGCTATGAGCATGGGTATACAAATATCTCTTCAAGACCCTGCTTTCTGTTCTGTTTGACATGTACTTGAACTTCTGTGCCTTGTTGCCATGTAAGGCACAGGCCTTCTGATCCTGTCATCTTCCTTCACGCAGGTTACTTTGTCCTAAGAAAATAAAATATATGAGATAAAGGAGGAGCAAGGAGGGGCACAAGGGACTGTATTCCTTTATCTGTGTCTACTATTTACTAGTCATTGTATGTTCTGGAGACACAGCAAGTTTAGACAAAACAAAAATACATGCAAAGTCCAGGACTTTGGGGAAAACTTTCTTATAATCAAAGAAGAAATGTGTGTCAGGGAGAGTGAGAAAGAATGATTATACTTGCTAATTAAAATGTAGCAACTCTGTGGATGAAGTATGTTGTCGGTCTCAGATGATCTGGAGATTCTATAGCTGTTACAGATCCATCACTTCATTCCAGCTCACCAGCAGGATATTATTCCTGTGTGGCTAATTCTGGGCTGCAAAACTTTCAAGCTGCATTGCTTTTGAATTAAAGTGGGATTTCTGGAACTGTTCTCTTTCCCAGGGAGCTCATCCGCTGTTTGAAGTGGTACATGGACTGCTCAGCAGAACTGATTCGACAGGACCACATTCAGGAAGCCATGCGGGTAACGTACTGAGCTCACTGTACGTAAAGGGCCCACCCTGCAGTTGTCAATAATGTCAATGGTTTATCGCATGTAGGACAAGTGTAGACATCCTAGTACCCTGGCCTGCTTTCAGGAATGCCTTGGACTACATAATTCTCCCTTCCCCACCTTGATTTTTGCCCCAGAAGATCTTTATTCTTAATAATGTTATCTTAAGGCAGAAAGATTGGGGGATGCCTGGGTGGCACAATGGTTAAGCATCTGCCTTTGGCTCAGGGTGTGATCCCGGCGTTATGGGATCGAGCCCCACATCAGGCTTCTCTGCTATGAGCCTGCTTCTTCCTCTCCCACTCCCCCTGCTTGTGTTCCCTCTCTCGCTGGCTGTCTCTATCTCTGTCAAATAAATAAATAAAATCTTAAAAAAAAAAAAAAAAGAAAAAAGAAAGGTCGGATGATGTGCCTGTAGCTCCTGGATATGCTTCCCGCCTGGAATCATTCATTCAGTCATTCAGTCACTCGATGTTTCTTGATACCTTCCATGTGTCAAACACTGTAGTAGCCACTGGGGATTCAGCAGGGGCCCAAGCAGAAAAGGCTAGGCCTTCATAGCACTTCCATCCAAGTGGAGGAAAGACAGCCAAACATGTAACACAGATAAATACACAAAGTCAGTGAAAAAAAAAAAAACAACTTGATGAATACTATGAAGGGAATAAACAGGATCATAGGATAGACTGGCTGGAAAGGAAGGTTTACTTCACATCAAGATTTTAGGGAAAGCCTCTCTGAGGAAGTGACCTCTGGGCTGAAATCAGTGTTCAGACCTGGGGGATGAGCATTCCAGACAGAAGAAACAGCATGTTTAAAAGCCTCGTTGAGGCTTCAGTTAACCTTCTGACTCTTGATTTTGGCTCAGGTCATGATCTCAGGGTTGTTTCAAGCAACCCAAAAGTGACTGATGTGACCAAAGCTGGGGATTTCAAATGTTAAATTGGATGGGAGGTGACAAAAAGGAAGAACTGAGGCTGGTTCCAAGGAGTCTGGCTAGATCAGCTGGGTTGATGTCAGGGTTACTTTGGGAAATGTACTTTGGGAGAAGATCAGGTTTGGATGGAAAGAAGCAAGAGTTCCCTTTGGGGGAGCACTTTTCTGAGGTACTTTCATACATATTCTCATCATTTCAAGCTTGTTTGAATGGCATCTCACACTAATGCATCCAGTATTAAGGTTTTATCAGGTCTTCATCAAATTTTAGTTGATAAGTCCTCTTGACTAAACCAGTAAGTCTCTATCCAATCCTCTTCTCATCCTTCACGGGATACACATGGTCCTGGCCGGGCAACTGTCTTTCTGGTGTGATAAGGTGCGGACCAGGAAACCTCTTCTTCTTTATTACTCTTGATTCAGTACATCTTGCCACCTATATCCACCTCTTCCTTTCTCTTTCAAAGTCATGGCCTTTCTAATAAGAAAGTTTGACCACTAAGGAAGATGAAAATAAAGAGTGCTTTGTTTTCTTACTTGATTATTTTGTCTGTTCCCTTATGAATGACCTGTAGGAGGTATCTTTGGTGAGTTTGAGGATGGTATTTGGCAAGGTGTTCTAAAAAGATAGGACACTTTTCACTACATCAGGTCCCCCAGGGAACCATGAAGAGGAAAGAGTAGGCACAATGGATCTTCTTAGTGATAGAAAGGTTGTAATAACTTTTAGGGTCTCTTTTCCTTTCAGGTTTATTAACTTAAGTAGAACTGGACAGAGCAGACGCTTCACCCACAGTTATGTGTTCCATTGTCTCCACACAGGGTTGGGAGTACCCTTGAATTTTGAATAAATTTCATGGGCTCCACCACTCATGACCAGGAAGTACAAGCAATTTTGCTGTCTCGTTCTTCCTTTCACTATGAAACTAGTAGATGTTTCAAGCTATTCAATACATCTCTTGTATTAACTGTCTCAAACTGAAAAAGAAAAAAAAACTGGTCATGAGGAAAACATTTTCCTTTTCAAAATTGAGTATGTAGCACAGGTTTTCCTGGTTCTTTTCAGACCAGGCATTAAAAGGCTACTGGAACGGAGGCTGTAGCATTCATGCTGATGAGGCCACACACTGTAATTTTTTCTACTGGTGCAAGCCTTGGAAGATGCATTTTTCTGACCTAGCCATTTTTCCATGCCAGCTGAATTCAGTATGGGCCACAAAACTTTGTTTTTGTTTTGCCAAACCTTTTGATACATTCATAGGTCATGAAAGGTAGCTTGAGAATTATTTCTTATTATATATTTCAAGTAGCTGAACTCCATTTGTTTCATCCTTGGATAAGTTTCTCCCCAGTGTCTCTGCCTTTCCAGTGTCTGGGAAATCTGTGGCATTTCTTTGATTGGAAAGCATAGTCTTGGATTTTCAGTCTGTTCTTTTAAAAGATAATTACTCTGCTCATAAGCATGAGCCAAGCTGCAGGGACTCCCCCGAATTAGATTCTACTCCTAAAACATGTTATATGAGTTTCATCTTCTGCATTGGTCAAAAATTGTGTATGAAGGTGCCCTAGTTTGGAAGAGGATGGAGAGTGAATGTGTCAGGTCCACCTGGGGCTGTGCAACCTGGGACAAGTTTTCTCCAGACTTGATCCCCAGTGAGAAGGTTGGCACCGTGTCAGGCCCCAGCTGTATCTCAGAAGTGCAGAAGATTCCTTAAGGACTTTTTCTTCATGGAACAAATTCAAGAGAAGTTACATCATTGCTTTTGAAGCCTCTTATTTCCAGACCTGAAAAAAAAATGCGAAGAAACTTAATTTTCTTTTGATCCCGTATGTTCTTGAATTCAATAGCTCCCATAACAGCCTGTGGTTCCTCCTTTCTAGAACCACAAAAACAATTGTGAAATAATTCGGTAATTCTCTCAGGAAGAAGGCAGCTGCTGTTCAGTGACTCTTTGGACTTTTGAGAAAAAGTGCTTGTCTCCACAGTTGAAGTTGTCCATCACCTGATTTCAGTATAGAATTTACGGTTACTTTGCCCTTTATTCCCTGCTTTATTGGTTGTTGGCCATCTTTAACACCTACCCCTTTTGCTCCCACACCTCCAGGCCTTGGAGTACCTTTTCAAGTTTATTGTGCAATCGAGGATCCTGTATTCCCGAGCCACCTGTGGGATGGAGGAGGAACAGTTCCGGTCCAGCATCCAAGAACTTTTCCAGTCCATCCGGTTTGTGCTCAGTCTGGACAGCAGAAACTCAGAAACACTCCTTTTCACTCAGGTGTGTGAGCTGCAGGGAAGTTTTGCTGCTGGATTGTCACCTGCCTTAGCAGGTGGCTTAATTGTCCTGTGGCTTCTAGAGTTGAAGAAGCCCTGCCAGACTCCTATGTGTTGGGTGAGGGGTGATTTGCAAGGAAATACCTAATAGAACAAAATGCTGCTTTTACTTCAAAGCTGTCTCTGCCCTAGCTGCCAAATATAAAACAGCCCAGTGGCTTTATGGTGTAGAAAAAGCACGACTTTATTCTCAGAAGCCCTCTTTAGGCCAAAGCTATTTAGTTACCATACTATTTGTCATTTATGAACATCTTATTTAAAGGGGATATTCAGAATGTATAGAGAATTTTGTTTCCTAGTCACTGTGTTAATTTTTAAAAATTAAAAAATATAAACTTTATGTTAGTACTTATCCATTCCAGAAGTTAAGAGTGAAATAGGCAGAAATAGCTAGAAAACTTTGTTTAAGAATTAAGATTAGATTCTACTGGAATTATAAGTGTGGGAAGAAAATTTGTTTCCTTATACTAATATAACAAAATAAAAATTATTTAAAAAATAAATAAAAATAAAAATGTCCAGTCAGCTAATCTGTTACCTTTCCCAGGGAACCTCATCCTAGAGAGGATCAAGGATATTGTTTATTATCACAGTCACAAGGGGGATATTTTCTCTTATACATAAATGTCAGAATTTTATCTAATAGATGCATTTCTTTGATTTTTTTTTGAAGCCAATTATTTTTTTTGAGGTTCCACACAGACTTTATTTTATTTTGCTTTATTTTATTTTATGTATTTTTTAAGATTTTTTAATTTAATTTTATTTATTTTTTATAATATTTTTATTATATTATGTTAGTCATCATACAGTACATCCCTGGTTTTTTATGTAAAATTCGATGATTCATTAGTTGCATATAACACCCAGTGCACCATGCAATATGTGCCCTTCTTACTACCCATCACCAGCCTATCCCATTCCCCCACCCCCCTCCCCTCTGAAGCCAATTATTATTCAAAACCTATCAGCAAAGATCACTCTCGTCCATTCATTCAGTTGCTGCCAAGACTGTCATGAGTGCCAATATATGTTTAAATATTTCCTTTAAGATCAGAATAGTCTGCTCTTTTGTTTTCCACATGACCTTCCGCTGCCCCTGATGCCAATTGCCTTTAAGCCCCTTGGACCAGAGAACAAGTAAACAACTGTGAGCTGGACTCTATAAAAGAGTGGAAATTCCTCCAGGTTTCCAGGAGTCTCTGTAAGAAAGGGTCATTCCATGGTCTCCCTTCCAAAGTACCCCACACAACTCATCTTCTTCCTCCCATCTCTCCTCCTGCCCGTCTGTTCCTGCCAACAAGGGCCCAGGACACCTACTCTTCCCCTCAGCATACATAGATATGGGGCGCTCAGAGGTAGCTAACAGAGCAAGGCAGAGATGCATACTGAGAACTTAGCAATGCCTTGTACTCTGTGGCGTGTTCCTATCGCATCAGGAGGGTTCAGATCTAGTCTCGGCTTAGACCCGAGTCAGGGGCAGACCTGCTTCTTTGGTGCCAGGCTCATGTTTCATGAGTTTCAGAACTCTCAGCAAGTCTATGGTTCCGACAGATTTTATGTCTTTGCTTCTGACCACTAGGAGATGTTCGGGTGCAACTGTCCTTCTGTCCTGGTGCAAAGTACAGGAAATCTCACCATTTAAGAGAATATTTACTATTTGTTGTGGATTATGAAAGGCCTGCTTTTCCCCCTTTGTCTTTTATATCTAACTGCTTATGATAATATGCTTTTGTGCTTGTTCTAATTTCTGCAAAAAAAAAAAAATCCCCTTGATATCCCAAGGAGTTATGCATCTTTGGATAGAATTCATCTAAGTTCTGTCCTTGGGCCTGGCCTGAACACAGACTGCAGTATATTTCACAGACGGACTTGTTTCCCCATGGCATAGATTTTCACTCACTCTAGGCCAGTGTCTACTGCCTGATGAAGCATTCAAGGAAAACAGCCCCCCGCCCTGCCCGCTTCACTACATGCCACATGGGAGGAGTGCATTCTCACCTTCTTGTCTCACAGTGACACTCCATTCCCTTGTGTGAATTCTGGATTAATCGTGTAAGAGGACTGAGAAGTGGGAAAGTTGGCTTCATGTTGCTACCATGTAGACAAGAGAGAAGGAGGACCAGTATTTCTCAAAGGCCAATGATGTGCCAGCCACTCTGCTGCAACCTAACTTCATACACCTAATTTTTTTCATGCCAATATCAAGAGACAAGTGGTAACATCATCCTCATTTTATAGATGAGAAAACGGAGGATTAGGCAGTAACTCACTGAAGCCTATATGATAGATAAGTAGTAAAGCGGAGATTTGAACTCATGTCTGTCTCATTCCAAAATTCTCTTTCTCCTATACTCCTCTGCCTCTGAAAAACTCTGGAACTATTATCAGATTGTCTTGAAGAGGCCACTTCATAGGTCTACCAGAGCCAAGATCCATAAGGAGAAGTCTCCAAACACACACACTCCCACCCGTGCACGGGCCATCTAGGTTGCTGAACTCTATGCCAACATAATCACTAGTCCTCAAGAGTTCCTAGCTGACTAAATCCGCACATCCTCCATCCCCAAGTGGATTTACACTTGACACTGCCAAGCATCACAGATGAAGGACACGATTTACAAAGTCTTCAAATTTCATGGTTTCAAATAAATGTCTCTATCCTGGGAAAATGGTCCAGTTCTCAGAGCTGGATTGCTGGCTACAGGGCTGTGAGCGGAGTTCAGCTCATGCTGCTTGCTGGCACTCAGCTCTCTCCACTATATTTTCTTTGAGCAGTTCCTGGCTTGAATTTGAGACCAAAATTAGAAAGTCGAGAGTTTGATCATAGAGATAGACAAAAAAATTTAAATCCATTTTGTGAGCAAAACAACTATGGCTATTAAGCCATATTGAGCTGATTTCTTTTTATGTTCCCTTCTCTTGCCAGCAAATGTACTGGCAAGTTATGAAAGCTTCAAGTGGCCTGAGCCCCAGCAAGTTTTCTTGTTTTAGTTTCCTTTTTGCTCTTCTGTTCCATGCCCCAAGAATGCTGCAGGGATGTGCGGAGTCAAGGGCCTGGAAGGAGCCCCCATGAGCCAGGGGTGCTGCAGTGACTTTTCAGCCTCTCACCTCCTCATCTGATCACCTGACCATGTGAGATAGACACCTAACTCTGCACTAACCACAGCCTCACTTGCTTCTACAGGCTGCACTCCTTAATTCCTTCCCAACCATCTTTGATGAGCTGCTGCAAATGTTCACCGTGCAGGAGGTGGCAGAGTTTGTAAGAGGGACTCTGGGGAGCATGCCCAGCACTGTGCACATTGGGCAGTCAATGGATGTGGTGAAGCTCCAGTCCATCGCCAGGACTGTGGATAGCCGCCTGTTTTCTTTCTCAGGTAAATCAAGTTGGGACGAGAGTCAGACTCACCTTTCCTCCTTTCCAGGGCGTTATCAAGTAGTAACCAAAGGATCTGTTTTATCAGCCATCCTGCAAGAAGCCTGTGGCCCTAAAAATGCAGAGCGTTTGGGAAACTATGTTAGATAATGCAGTCAAGACGGAGGCCTACTGCCTCACTCATGATTTATCCCTAGGGACCTGCAGCCTGGGCCATGCCCATGGGGCATAATAGACAGCCCAGACTACCTTTCTGCAGAGCAACTTCCAGGCCCACAAGTCTAACCGGCTGCCAAGAGTAGGGCCTGCCACACCCCCTGCAGGATGAGAAAGCAGAGGGAAAGGAGGGGGGAACAAGAGAGAAGGGTGTAGCCCAAGGGAATGAGGGTAAGTCAAGGAAATAAGAGAGACCCTTTAAAGGGGGCCCTAAGGACCCACTGTGTTTACTTTGTTCCTTGTCCCACCAATCAGATAGATTCCTTGCCCGTCTTTGAAAGAGCCTCTTAAGGATCAGATAAAGAGATGGACAGTGAGCCCTCCATTTCCCAAGAGGTCAGGACAGCCTAACAAATAATAGACAGCCCAGACTACCTTTCTGGAAGAACCTCTGTATTCACACCAGAAACTACATTCAGCATGATCAGCCTGGCAGTGGTACCAAATACTCAGTGGCCAAATGTTAAGATCAGTATGAGCCTTATCCTTTAAATGGAATATCATGATCATAGAATAAACTTCTAGGTCACAGAAGTAAATCTGAAACACTAACAAAACAATTTTTTTTAAAGATTTTATTTATTTATGTGACAGAGAGATAGCCAGTGAGAGAGGGAACACAGCAGGGGGTGGGAGAGGAAGAAGCAGGCTCACAGCAGAGGAGCCTGATGTGGGACTCGATCCCGGAATGCCGGGATCACACCCTGAGCCGAAGGCAGACGCCCAATGCCTGCGCTACCCAGGCGCCCCACAAAACAATTATTATTAGAATTTATATAATTAGAATTTTTGGTAGTAAATTTTTTTTTTACTTTTAAAGTGTAAGAACAGTAATTTCTCAACCAAGTGCTACACACAATTGAAATACTAAATAAATGTTCCCTTTAACTTAACTCTGCCAGTATAGGTTATTATTCATGGCAAAGCTGCCACCAAGAAAGTCAGCTTTTCTCTACCAGTCAGTCTTTATAGTTAACACTTCTCCCTTCACCAGTTTCTGGGCTGGAGATTTTTATCACTGGTTTGGACGTGTTGGCACTGAGGCCACTGCATACGTTCAGGCTTTGTGCGCTGCTTGAAGAAGATGCTTTCGAATATATGGGAAGGAGGACAGCAGACTGCCCTCACTGGCATCCTTTATTTCTAATATTTTTGTACGTACTCGCTGCTTCCCATAATCACTTAAGAGAAACTGTTCTTAAACTTTATGTGGCAATGGAACTATGTAGTTGGATTTTGAGATGACAAGCCACCACCAGATTTTCATTTGCATCTCCATTTCATTGAATGTTTGAGTTGCAGCAGCTCCCTTGAAGCAAGATTTTTACCAGCGGTGTCTTTTAAGCAACACTTACATTCTCAGAGTATATCAGCCTGGTCTCTTCTTCAGCACGTTCCAATAACAAACTACTGTTTCCTCTGCAGATAGTTATTGGTTGTTATAAATCCTGCTCTGTTGGTGTTTTGCTCTACAGAATGTATTATGAACTTCTCTTTTGTCCAACCATCCTTTTAAACATAGAACAGCTGTCATTCCATTTTATTTGAATATATTCTAAATATTTGACACTACAGCCCCCAAATCTCTTGTAAGTCATATAATTTGTCTTTGGCTGAAAAAAAAAAGTGTTTTTTCTGAATTTCATCTGGAATACTTAACTATGGTCAAATAAATCCCAAATGCCCTGTCTTGTTTGTATTACTGGCAATCTGACTGCATCATGCTGGCCAGGTAGGAGGGTACCTCCAGAGTCACACAGTCACTGAGCACATGGGAGGGCAGAACACCCGAAACATGTTCACACTTGTATTTCACTTTGTCTTCTCCTCAAACCTGTGAAGGAAATGTAGAAAAGGCCATTAGCACCTCATTGTACAGATGGGAAAAAGCAAGCCCATAGAAGGAATCAACCAGCCTAAGGTCCCTTAGGGTGAGTTAATAAAGGAATTTGAACTAGGATTCAGCCTTCATGACAACGGTTCTAAATATAGTCATCTCCTGATGAAAACGTTCAGGTAACATTGAGGAGAAAAGTTAGGATCGACAATAAGCGTTAGCTAATTATCAAAGGCTTATGACAAGACAAGTCCTCTACTGTTCCCTTCTTTGCTGTGGACACGCCAAGCCTGTCCCCTAAGCCTGAGGGGAAAAGGAGGTAGGCATAATGGCTGCCACCAAGTAAATGTTCATGCCAGGCCACCTAGCCAGAGCATCATAGAGTCACCTTTTGTAACCCATATCAAGTCTACAGGTTCAATCAGTATAGTTCATAGAACTAGGTGTGTCATTTAAATGGAATTTTCACTGCAAGCTATGCTTTTATTTTTGGAATCTAATCATTAAAGAGATTTCGTTTGGAAGTAATCCCCTAACATTCATCCTGCACAAAATGTCATAGATACCGAGGCTTAAAATGAGAAAGAAGGAAAGAGATGGAAGGTTAATGCTGTGGGATGTCTTACAAAGTCTAGTGGGTTTTTAGTCCCTCATAAGGGAAGGAAGTGAATTCCAGCTTGGCACCAGTTTCAGTCCCACTTGCTTTGAGACCAGTTAAGTACCACAGTGCCACTGGCTTCCAGAGGTAGCTAGTTCTCCTCTGAAGGGCTTCTTCACCTTTGTGTTTTCTCTCTCAGAATCCCGCCGCATCCTGCTTCCCGTGGTTCTCCATCACATTCACCTTCACCTGAGGCAGCAGAAAGAGCTGCTAATCTGCTCAGGGATTCTTGGCAGCATCTTCTCCATCGTCAAGACCAGCTCTCTGGTAGTGACCCCACGCCCACCTCACCCTGCCTCAGCTCCGCCCGTCTTGTATTACTTTAGCCCGAGGCAGACCAACAAAGATCACTTTGTACATTTCTCAGTCAGAGAAGCTTTCATCAGTGACAGGAAGGTGCCCAAGTGAATGGAGGCCTGTGTATGCCCAGTGGGCTTCTCCACACAGCACAGTTTTGCTATTTGAAAAAGTTGTGCTCCCATAAATCCATCCAGAAATGTAGTTATCTTTAACACCAGAAAGCTCAATCCTGTGCCATGTTCTATTTCTATCAAAAGGTATTAATCCTGCGTTCCTGGGAGTGTTCTGAGGATACTCGGGCACAAGAGCAGGGAGACAGGCCCAGGCTAGGAGGCAGTTTGCTCATTCAGACTTTTCTGTCAGCTTCCTGGCAGCTTGATTCCACCCATATGGCATTCCTATACCATGCCAGATGAGGTCAGGATGTATGAGAGATAGTTCTTGCCCACAAGGGCTCTGAGCCTCATGGGATGGGAGAATTGCACTTTAAAGATGAGGTTTCAACTAGTAATGCTTTTGCCTATTTTCTCTCCTCTTACTTTTTCGTTTAAAAAGAGATCTGTCGGGGGCTGGGGGGTGTGGAGAAAAGACATGTAACAGGCATGAATAAGGGTAGAAATTTATTTCAATGATATTTATTTTATATATTATAATAGAAGAAATACATATTAGAGAAAATGTATAAACTATAGGAAAGTATAAAGAAAGAAAATAAGAACAAGAGTGAGTTTTTTATTACAACATCTTACTAAATTGAGATCAAGTTTCTGGAGAATAAAATTTCAAGCACATTTAAAATGAAGACCGGTAGCCAGGTAATAAGAATGTACAGGTTAGGCTACCCATGTAGAGCAGGAGAGGTCCTGAAAAAAAGAGTATTTTGCTTTGAGCAAGATGTAGGGACCCAGGAGGGTGCTCTGGTGTCCAGACTTAAAGTACCATCTGGAGACAGGGGCCTCAGTTGGCAGAGTGCCTGTGGTGGTTGTAGTGGCCCTATTGTTTGCTCTTGGCTCCAGGCAAGGCTTGGCAGCTCTCCTTCCCACCAGGCCTCAGAGAGGCAGCACTAGGCACATAAGGTGTGTTAGCAGCCCAAGGTCAGACTTGAGGAGGTGGGAGGCTTCTTGCTAAAGGAAAGAGAGAAATTGAAGGGGAAAATAAAGGGAAGGAGAGAAATGGAAGAGGAATGGAAACAGGTAAAAACCTGAAGGAGATGGTCTAGTTGTTTTTGTGGGACTAGAGAGTTGCGTGCAACTGGTTGCTTACAACTAGTCAGGGAGACAACATAGATAAGAGTGTTACAGTCACTTCAGCAGATGAGAAAGCAGACTTTGGCCCCAGAAGCTGCTCACACTTTTCATGTGGAATGGGACACAGTATAATTACATTGAATGGATAGGTAGGGGGTGGAATTAAGCTCCATGAGAGTAGAGATACTATCTTTCTTGTTCACCTCTGTATACGCAGGTTCACAAACAGTGATTGGTACATGGTAAATGCTTAATGAACAATCGATTGGTGGATGGATGGAGAGATGGACATTTATACCAGTAATAATATAAAGAGGCTAGAGAAGGGGCAATGGGAATCTCGGTGAGATAAATGAAATCAGGCTACAAGATGTGAGATTAGTGTGAGAGGTCTGTAAAAGGATAGCACAGACTCTTCCTAGATTCAGAGTGTGGTGGCCGAGAAGCAGAGCTTAGTGAGGAGATAGGCTCCATTGTTTTTGTGAGGCTGTCCAAGAAAGACACATTGAGACCAGAGTCCTTCAGGTGAACCAGGGAACGCGAGCAAGAATGCTGAGGATCTAGAAGTGAAATGCAGCCATACTGAGAAGCATTTGGGGCCAGCAAAGCTTAACATCACCTGAAAGAAAACCCTGAGGAGAAAACAGTCTTCTTAAAGATTGAGACACTTCCTTGTGCATTAGCAGTTGTGTGTTAGCAAGAGTGAAGGTGCTACCACCACACCCTGTGGCGTGAATACCATTTTCTCAAAGCGTTAGCAGTGTTGTGCTTTCTCCTGACTTTTTGAGGGAAATCGAAGAAAGCATGTAACTTAGGACTCTCGCTTCTGCCCTGTATATTACAGTGGACCTAGGTTCATTACCTGAGGTTCAGAACTGTGGGTATCAGGTGGTGCTGGGTTAGGCGAAGTCCCGGGCCACCATACCAGGGCAACAGAGGCAGGTTTGCCTCATCTTCTCTCAGAGCCACTGTCTCAGATTCCTTGCCACTGCATGCTAGTGAGGCCGGAGCTCAGTGGTAAGAATCCAGTCAGAGACCACTCCTGACGTCACTGACTTAGGGAGTGCTGCCAGCTGCCTGACAGCTTGGCCCGGTGCTAACCGTGTGCTCTCTCACTGCCCGCTCCAGGAGGCAGATGTCATGGAAGAGGTAGAAATGATGGTGGAGAGCCTCCTGGACGTGCTCTTGCAGACTCTGCTCACCATCATGAGCAAATCGCACGCTCAGGAGGCGGTAAGAGGGCAGCGGTGCCCGCAGTGCACAGCCGAGATCACTGTTAGTAACTAACATTCAGGTTTTCTTGCTTTCTTTTCTAACCTGGGGCTCCCCCACACCAGCCTCCACCTCCTCATCGCACCACCTTCATCTCCATCTCCCTTCCTGCATGGTTGTCAGCATGCTGCCCTCTTCCCTTCTTGCAACTGGTTCCCATCTCCACTCTGAAAGCTCCAGGTTTATAGTCCCAGAAGTCTACTAGATGCGGGGAATGCTTTGTATCCTGTTTCCCTGCACACTGTCTCTGTTGGCCACTGCCTTTATGCCAACTCATTTTCTATTACGTAGAATGAAGCAGAGACGTAGTAAGAGATTGAAAGTGAAAAATGAACTTTTCCTTCAAGGAGCAGGCTCTTCTAAATGATGTGCTGCAAAGCAGAATAATTTTCTTAGAATTTGGTTATATCTAGAGATTAGTTGTTTTTGTCCACAGTGTTTGTATCCAAATGTCTAGCATCAGGAAAACTGTGGTGAGGTAGAATTGTACTGGCATTACTGGACAATTAGAAGAGAAACAGCCTGGGCAGCCTCTCAGGAGGGACAGAGAGGCAGCCCCCACTCCCATACCCAGAGTGGACTTCTTAACCCTGGTATTAGAACTCAATAAACAGATTGCATGGAATCTTCCAGTCGGCAGGTGGGAGGCTGCAGTGATTTCTTTGAAGTGAATCCTCTGTGGGAGCAAGCCAAGCTCCAGCAGGCTAGGGAGAGCAGGGAGAGCAGAGAACAGGCATGTCTGAAGCACTGGGCATAGAAAAAATGTCTGTTCCCTTGGGAGCGCCTATTGAGGGCACTTTCACTGCAGGTAAAAACATGCATACCCTGCTATGTCCTGGTAACCCCAGCTTCTGTACAACAACTGCACAGCGCTTGCTGCGGGCCAAACCTGCTCTGTGCATTTTACAAATACTGACTCATTTAGCGATGCTAAATCACATAGATGTAATGAAGATGGTAATAACTGCATAATTTACCCAGTACGTTTTTATGTACTGACTTTTCCACTGAAAAGCTTCATGTACATTCATTCCTCCAATCCTCATAACAAATCTATGAATTATGGCTTATTAAACCCATTCTCTGGATGAAACTGAGGTTCATATACATGCATATGTTCCACATACACATATGCATAATGATTTCATATGTCTAGAAATGCTCTGAGAGACAAAAAAAACTATCGTCAAATTTCCATGAGTTCAAAAGCATTTGATCAGCTGCCCCATGCCAAAAATTTCCATAAGATGGTGAAAGTCTTGGAGTCCTTAAAACACAGTTATCTTCCATGTTACCACAGTTGAAAATTAAAGAAATTTTGATGATTCATTTTTTATCCTGAAATTTTTACTTATCTTAAAGCCCATAACTTGTCTTCTCATAAAGATCAGTTTTGACTCCTCTGCTTTCCAGAAAGTTATGTTCACCTGTGTTCCATCCTCCTGGTCCGGTAGCCACATGTAAGCTCTGGGAGGTTCCCAAGAGATCCTGTAGAAGGGCTACTCCAACCCAGCACAATGGGAAGAGCCCCAATTCTGCCCAGAAAAGGCCGAGCACCCTGTTCTGAGGAACCCCTTTAGACTTCAGTATGGTGGCCTGGCAACATATAGTGACAAAGGACTGTGTAGCCAGAAATTTCCTAGGAAAAAAACTAGACTATCTGTCTCACTTTGCAGTACTTCTTTGTTACAGGTTAAGGTTTTTCCATTAGCCCCATGCTGCTGAGGTCTCATTAAAATTCCCAGGCCCTTCAGGTCTCCCTTAGCAGAAAAGAAAACTCATTCTCAGGGCCAGAGTTCTCACCTTCCCTTTCATGATCACTGGGGCCATCTCAGACCCTTCCTTCTCTCCTTGCCCTCTGTGGATTGGGGAAGTAGCTCATGTGATTAGCTGTGCTGAGTGGTCTTGTTTTGTTTTGTTTTGTTTTTTTGGTTGGTCCTCAGGGTGAGTACGTGTCCTGCCTTCTCTCGCTGCTCCGCCAGATGTGTGACACCCATTACCAGCACCTCCTGGACAACTTCCAGAGCAAAGATGAACTCAAGGTGAGCAACAAACCTACCTTAAAACTGGCTTTTCACCCCGGACAGGAAACATGCAGCTGAGACTGCCCAGGGGCTTTCCCCCTGCCGGGCCTGAGTGCAAGTGACTGGTGCTGCCTAGGGCAAAGGGTTCACCAGCCCCCACTTTACAGCTGTGAGTGTATGGCTCCCAGAAGTTGAAAGCCAGCAGTGTTCGTATACAGACAGACCCCAGTAACACTGGCAAGTTTTCCCTGACTGATAGCAGTCCTATGACCATGTGCCTCTATGGGAGGCTGCTCTCGGCCATAGTAGTTGTCCGCAAACCAGAACTCTTTCCTTTCTTATGAACTCAATAATCACCTTATATTTTCCCCCTGCAAACCAGACTTCACTGTTTAATAACTGTAATTATAATAATGGTGACGACTTTTCTTCATTAAAATGTATTTCTGGAAGTGACCCGTAGAAAGAAAAAGTGAGCACTCTCCATTGGCTACCAGATTCTGGATCCAGACCACTGGGGCAGATAGTGCAGAGAAATGGGCCCATGATCCACACAACAGAAGAGCATTCCCAAACTTCATGTGGTACCAGCTGCTGACAAACTGCTAGGGCTTGTGTCTTTGCCTTAGAATGTGCTACTCAGTTCACCCCTGGATAAACAAACTATTGCAAATTTTAGTTGCATGCTCTGCCTCCATTCAGAAGTATTTCATAGTAATGCATTTGCATTTCACAGTAATGCATTGCACTTTTATTTGTATGACCTTTATTAATCATATTATATCAGTTAGTATTAGGTGTCATTTTCTAGTATCTGACTTTACCTGCCTTTCCACAGACATGGATCTCTGCAGATTGTTGCCATTAACTCGTTGCAGTAAGGTCAGCCTGTCTTCTTGGATGGGTGAATTGACAGCCCTTGAAGTGAACCAAAAGTTAGCCAGAGATCAAAGCAGAGCTTAAGGGGTGGGGTAGAGCCTGAAAATCCAGGGTTGGCTATTATAGATCATTTTCATCCTTTGTGTGTTCTACTAACTGATTCGCAGTCAGAAGCTCAGGCTGACATCATTCTCTTACTTTTTAATTTAAATTATATTTTTATAACACCAATATGTACACATTTTTAAATTTTAAATTTATTATTCATTTATTGAAAGCCTGCTCTGTGCAGGCACTATACCCAGAACCTTATGGGTTTGTTTGTTTGTTTGTTTATAATAATTTTTTATTATGTTATGTTAGTCACCATACAGTTACATCCCTAGTTTATGGGTTTTTAAGTTTTTAATTTCAGTGTAGTTAATATTCAGTGTATATGTATACATAATCTTAAAAGCCAAAGCACATTACAAAGCTCATAACATAAAATGGTGGTTCCCTAGTTCAACCTGACCCGTGTCCAGTTTCTACTCCCCAGAAGCAGTCACTTTGAATTCTTTTGCTGTTCTTTAAGCTTCTACTGGCATTTTAAATTTTAACTGGTAGTTTTTGTCTATTTTCTTCTTCCCATGGAAGATGAGGGTGACTCTCTTCTCTCCCACACACATATCTTTCCTCTCATTCTTCCAATATAGTTTGCATACATTTTTGTTTAAATCAGTAATTGACTCTTCTTTATTACAGCTAAGTAAGTACTGTGGTGAGTCAACTGCTATGCTGTTACACTTCCTTTCTCATAAAACTTTCTGTTTTTTCCTAGAATTAGAATTTGCCTCTTTTGTTATTCACTTTTTTGTTTTGTTTTCTTTTGGTTTTCAAATCTGGCTAGGATTTCCTACTCCCTCTCTGTAATAAACCTCTTCTTTCAGGTTTCCTCAAGGTCAAATCTGTCAGATACTGTCAGGTCACTTTTTCTTTTCCTGGAAACTTGCCCTGTTTTTATTTGTTTCAGTCTCTAATGTACATGTTAGAGACTTTCCTTCTATATGTAAAGACTTTTCGATGTCAGTCTGTGTCTAAAAGTGAGGTGGTCTGGTGCTAATGAGAAGCTCTATGTATGTGCGGGGCTTGTCTCCAGGCTTCTCTGTAGCTGACTGAAGAGGGTCTGGCCATTTGGTCAGAATATCCTCTAATTCCTGTATCTTCTGGTCTGCTTTCTTGGACTTGTCTCTTTCCTGAGACAAGAATCCTTTTCCCTTCCTAAGAAGGGAGTAGCCTACCAATGTTTTGGAAACCAAATAGCAAAAAGGGACTGGGAACCTTCCAGTTCAGCAGGTGAACTTTCTCTGACTACCTGTTTTCATTTTGGCATCTCAGCCCTTGAGAACAGAGCCTCAGTGAATAACTACTCCAGAGAGCATCCCTCAGTCTTCTGACAGGATGGGGAAAGCCTGGTCACCTAGGGACATGAGATGGCAGAAGAGATCTTAGGGAAACTGTAAATCAATCTTCCTGTTTTTAGCCTTCATATCCCAGTCCCACAGAGGTACCTGGTGAAGCCTACAGTTTCTGAGATTCTTGTTTCCTATTGCTGTCACTTCCAAAGGCTCTTGGCTGTTGTTGTTCTCAAATATATTAAGTCAGTTACCACAAAAGCTTTCAAAATGTATTCACCTCTTCTGATTACTGTGTTCTTATTTCCTGTTTCCTTTGTCTCTGTGGGCATATGTATTTCTTGACTATCATTTTAAAGGATTTGAGCTGAAACAGACATGAGGGAACATATGCAGTCCACCACACCAAATATAGAATTTGGCACATTTATTCTTTTTTTATGATAGCATTATTGAGATATAATTTGCATACCATAAAATTTACACTTTTAAATTGTACAAGTCAGTGTCTCTGATTATATCCATCTTAAAAGACTTATCACAAATTAACAAGATCAAGTTAATAATTTATAACTTCCCACAAAGAAAAGCCAAAGACCAAATGGCTTAATTGGTGCATTCTACCAAATTTTTAAAGAAGAATTAATGCCAGTCCTTCACAAGCTCTTATAAAAAATATAAGAGGCAGGAACACTTCCAACTCATTTTATGAAGTCAGCAGTACCCTGACATGAAAATCAAAGGCAGCCATCACAAGAAAAGCAAACTATAGACCAATATCCCTTATAAATGTAAGTGCAGAAACCTTTAGCAGCATTACTAGCAAACTGAATCCAGGAACATACTAGAAGAAGTATACACCATGATCACATGGGATTGATCCCAGAAATGCAAGGTTTGCTTAACATATGGTAATCTATCAATGTAATACACCATTGAATAGAATAAAGGACAAAAACAGAATCCTAAGTGAAATAAGTCAAGCAGAGAAAGACAATTATGATATGGTTTCTCTCATCTATGGAACATAAGTACTAGGAAGATCTGTAGGAGAAGAACGGGATAAAGAAAGGGGGCGGTAATCAGAAGGGGGAATGAAGCATGAGAGACTATGGACTCTGAGAAACAAACTGAGGGCTTCGGGGGGGGGGGGGGGGAATAGAAAAGGCTGGTGATGGGTAGTAAGGAGGGCACGTATTGCATGGTGCACTGGGTGTTATACGACTAATGAATCATCGAACTTTACATCAAAAACCAGGGATGTACTGTATGGTGACTAACATAATATAATAAAAAAGTATTATTATAAAAAAAACAGGATCATCATAATGGCTTAAAAAAATCAGTGTTTTAAAACTTTCATGATAAAATCATTCATTCAACAAACTAGAAATAGAGGGGAATTTCTTCAGACTATGATAAAAGACTTCTATGAAAAACCCACAGCCAACATCATACTTAATAACAAAAGACTGAATCCTTTCCTGTTAAGGTCAGGAACAAGAGAAAGACATCTGCTCTAACCACTTATATTCATTATATTGGAGCATCTAGCTGGAGCAATTCGGCACAGGTTTGGAAAGGAAGAAGTAAAACTATCTCTATCCTCAGATGGCATGATTTTGTATATAGAAAATCCTAAGACATCCATAAAAACAGTATCAGAAGTAATAAGTTCAGCAAAGTTGCAGGATGCATAATTAATATACAAAAATCAATTCTTTTTCTTGGCACTAGAAATGAACAATTCAAAAATGAAATTAAAAGAACATCTCCATTTATAAAAGTATAAAAACATAAAATAATTAGTAAAGGAAATTAAAGAAGACCAAAATAAGTGAAAGACACCCCATGCTCATAGATTGGAACACTTAATATTATTAAGAGGACAGTACTTCACAAAGTGATCTACAGGTTTGATACAAGACCTCTCAAAGTTTCCACTGCCTTTTTGTAGATATTGACAATCTGATCTATAATTCATAGGGGAAAGAGAGTGACTCAGAATAGCCAAACAATCTTGAAAAATAAAGCAAAATTGGAGAATTCACACTTCCCAGTTTCAAAACTTACAACAAAATAACAGTAATCAGAATTGGTACTTGCATAAAGATAGACCTAAAGATCAATGGAATTGGATTGAGAGTCTAGAAATAAACCTTTATATTTACAGTCAATTGAACTTCAATAACGTTGCCAAGACAATATAAAGAGTAAAGAAGTCTTTTCAGCAAATGGTTCTGGGACAACCTGATATCTAACCTCTGCCTCATACCGTATAAAAAAATCAACTGGAAAGGGATCATAGACCTAAATGTAAGAGCTAAACTATAAACCTCTTAGAAGGAAACAGGAGTGAGTATATCTTTATGTCCCTTGGTTTAGCAGTGATTTCTTAGTTATGACACCAAAAGCACAAGCAACAAAAGAAAAAATAGATGTTAGACTTCATCAAAATTAAAAACTTCTGTATTTAAACTGAATGGGAAGTCATCAGAGAGGGAGAAAAACCATGTGAGAGACTCTTAACTCTAGGAAACAAACTGAGGGTTGCTGGAGAGGAGGTGGGTGGGGGGATGGGGTAATTGGGTGATGGGCATTTAGGAGGGCACATGATGTGATGAGCACTGGGTGTCGTATGCAACTGATAAATTATTGAACATTACATCTGAAACTAATGATGTACTATAAGTTGGCTAATTGAATTTAAATTTTAAAAAAACTTCTGTGTTTCAAAGGATGCCAACAATAAAGTGAAAGCCCACAGAATGGAAGAAAATATTGGCAAATCATATATCTAATAAAGGACTTGCATGTAAAATATATAAATAACTCTTACAACTCAAGAATGAAAAGGTAACTCGATTTTAAAATGGGCAAAGCAATGAAGTACTGTCTGGTGACTAAAATAACATAATAATAAACAAATAAAATGAGCACAGTATTTTAATAGACATTTCCCAAAAAAAGATACATAAATAGCCAAAACACACGTGAAAAGACGTTCCAACATCATTAGTCATTAGGGAAATACAAATCAAAACCACAAAAGATACCACTTCACACTGAAAGTGGATATAATCAAAAAGACAAATATTAGTACTAATTCTAGTTTAAATATTTGGTGGAATTCACCAATGAAGCCATCTGGTCATGCACTTTTCTTTGTGTGAAGCTTTTAAATTATTAGTTTGATCTCTTCACTTATGATAGGTCTGTTCAGATTTTAATTTTATTTATTTTTTAATGTGTTTTATTATATTATGTTAGTCACCATACAGTACATCCCTGGTTTTTGATGTAAAGTTTGATGATTCATTAGTTGCATATAACACCCAGTGCACCATGCAATACGTGCCCTCCTTACTACCCATCACCAGCCTATTTTAATTTTAAATGAATTTTGGTTGTTTATATCTTTCTAAGAGTTTGTCCATTTCATCTAAGTTACATAATCTGTTGGCATACATTTGTTTATAGTAGTCTCTTATGATCCTTTCTAGTTCTCTAGCATTGGTAATGATGTCGCTTCTTTCATCCCTAATTTTAGTAATTGAGTCTTCTCTTCTTTTTTTTTTCTTTTTTTTCTTGGTTTGTCAATTTTGTTGATATTTTCAAAGAACCAAATTTTGGTTTCATTTTTTTCCTCTATTTTTCTCTTCTCTGTTTCACTTATTATCCCCTTTCTTCTTCTTGCTTTATGTTAGTTTGATCTTCTTTCTCTAGTTTCTTAAGGTGTAGGGTAGGTTATTGATTTGAGACCTTACTCTTTTTAATGTAGGCACTACAGCTATAAGCTTTAGCTTCATCCCATAAGTTTTGATTTGATGTGTTTTCATTTTTATTGATCTTGAAGTATTCCTGTTTCACTCATGTTTTCTTCTTTGACCCATTGGTTATTTGGGAGTGTATTGTTTAATTCACATATTTTTTACTTTCCCAAATCTCTTTATGTCATTCATTTCTAACTCCCTTCCGTAGTGGTTGGAGAACATGCTTTATATGATTTCAGTTCTTTTAAATATAGTGGGGCTTTCTTTATGGCCTAACATATGGTCTGTCCTAGAGAAGTTCATATATCCTGCTATTTTTGGATAGAGTGTCCTATAGAAGTCTGTTAGGTGTTGTTAGTTTATATTATGTTCAAGATTTCTTTTTCCTTGCTGATCTTCTTTTTAGTTGTTTTATACATTATTGAAAGTAATATATTGAAGCCTCCAACTATCATTGTTGAATTTTCTATTTTTCCTTTTAATTCTGTCAGGTTTTGCTTCATGTGTTTTGAGGTTCTATCTTAAATGCATATATGTTTATAATTGTTTCAGACATATTGTCTCTTTTGTCATTATAAAATGTCCCTTTTTGGTCTCTAATGATAATTTTTGTTACAGTCTATATTGTTTAACATTAACATAGCCACCAGTTCTATTTTGGGTGCCATTTTCATTGTATATATTTCCTATCCTTTTACTTTTGAGGTATTTATGTCTTTAAATCCAAAGTATGTATCTTGTAGACCACATATAATTAGATCGTGTTTATTTTTTAACTATCTTCCTATCCCTGCCTTTTGATTAAAATGTTTAACCCATTTACATTTACTGTAATTAACAATAAGTTAGGATTTACACCTGTCATTTTGCTATTTGTTTTATATCTGTCTTGTATCTTCTTTGTTCCTCTATTCCTCCATTTCTGCCTTCTTCCGTGTTAAATATTTTTACTGTGCAATTTTAATTCCTTCATTGTTTCTTTTAGTATATTTTTAACATTATTTTCTTAATGATTGCGCTGGAAATTACAATTAACATCTCAATCTACCAGTTTCACTTTAATAACATACAAAAACTTCGCTCCAATAAATCTCCAATCCCTTCTTCTTTTTTGTGCTGTTACTATCATATAAATTACATATTTATACATTATAATCTCACCAACATACTTTTATAATTATTGCTTTATGCAGTTGCCTTGTAAATCTAAAAGGAAAAGAGTTACAAACTTAACATATATACTATCTTTTATATTTACCTATATAGTCACTTTTCCTAGTTCTTTTTATTTCTTCATATGGATTCAAGTTACTGTCTGGTGTCTTTTTAAGTTGGGGAGACTCCCTTTAGTATATCTTTTAGGGCAGTTCTTTTTTTTTTTTTTTTTTTTTTTTTTTTTTTTTTTTTAAAAA